>NC_142081.1:134295140-134601807 GCF_054644295.1 Miniopterus natalensis
AGACATTTAGTAATGATGCCTGAAATCAACACCAACAACCTCGATAAACAGCAGGTTCAGCTCCTGGCAGAGATGTGTATTCTTATTGATGAAAATGACAATAAAATTGGGGCTGAGACCAAAAAGAATTGTCACCTGAATGAAAACATTGAGAAAGGTACTGTTTTAAAATACTCTGTGAGAAAGTGACATGCCTAGGCATTTCAGGGTAGCTGAGAAAAGTATGTTGGTAGAGATGTGATCTTGAATCATATTGTATTTTATCTCTGGTTCCAATCAGTTGAGTGGTGTAATGGCAAAACCTGTCTTGCTACTTTTCCTGCTTAACAGCTATTTCCACTTCATGTCTTTTACTCACTTTCTTCCAGATTATTTTGGTTTGTACAAAAGAGGGAATAGACTAATCCTAGCAGAATAGCACTTGTCAAGCCTATAATGCTTCCTTTCTAATGAATGGAGAAAGACACAAGTATCATAAAAGGAAGCACATGCCTTCCCAGCTTTCTCAGGAGGTGGCTCTCTAAGCCTGATAACCCTGGAGAGGAGATAGGCCCCTAGCAGACTGGCTGACAGATCACCATTTCTTTTACTTGGTGGCTGACTTCCTTGCTGATTGTGCCAGAGCTCTTCTCTATTGTAGCCATGGGGAGACTCACTAAATACAAGACAGTGGAAAAAAGCAGAAATGCCAACGGAGTTACTAATACCCTGAATCCCAAGTAGAGAATCAGGCATGTAACTGGTAGTTTAAAACCATATTAATAGTGTTGCTTTGCTTTCAGGATTATTGCATCAAGCTTTTAGTGTCTTCTTATTCAACACCGAAAATAAGCTCCTGCTACAGCAGAGATCAGATGCCAAAATTACCTTTCCAGGTTAGTGTGCCTGATGTATAGTATTTTGTTGGGAACTATATTTAATTTGACTTTGTCACTTGGAACTTTCTGGTTAGCCATTGTCAAAAAGGGAAATCCTGTGAATGACATAATTTCATATTCTACATAAAAGAAGCTTATACAATAAGTGCAACCTAATAAAATAACAATAAAGGATAAAAACTGATAGGTGTGTGTATATGCATACATATATTTATTTTTTTTTTTTAAATATGAATATTACACACATTTTGATCTTTTTAGTTAAGAGGGAAGTAGAAAAGGAGTCTGAGAAGGGAAAAGGCCTGTGGGGAACGAGGATGAATGGCACTGCCAATGGGCAGAGTGTTGGGGTCTCCAGGACACTTGGCAGGAGCAGGCTGTCAGTGACTGGGGATGGGGAGGGTCATGGGTGTAGAAGGAACAATGCCAACAGGTGCAGGTGAGCCCAAAGCTGTGCTTGAGTCACAGAACAGAGTACTGACCATGACACCATGAGACCAGCTAAAAGTTGTGCTTGTATCTTGTGGTCGTATTAAAAAGGAATAAAAACCATGTAATTTAACAAGTGACACAAACCTGCATGATGTCAGGATCAATGTAATCAGCTACATTGTGACCTTGCCAGATCTCAGGTATCTTATCATACTTTTCAGATGAATTCATTATGTCCCAGTACTCTAAAGTTAAAAGAAAAAAGAGACATTTATAGCAGTTTTTAATATCTTCAACTACCATGTGCCCAAAATGTGTTGTGCAAGTCATGCCTCTCTGTAAAGACAACAGAGCGTTTGTATTCGACACTATTTAAGCAAGCCACCTGCTTATGAAAGATTCACCCCCAAACATTTCCCGTCTATCAGTACCTCAGGATGAAGTGACCACAGAAGGAAAACAAAAAGAAAACAAGTGAGATATACCCAAAGGAAAAAGGCATGAATAACAGATTACTGACAGTATCAATCTGGCTCCACATTCACCTGCTATGAAAGGTACAAAAATAATCTCTCATCCTGAAATGACAGAAAACTACCAAAAAGGAAGAAATCTCAGAGCCCTTCCAGCCTGCAACCTCTCTAGTTAAGAAATTAAATTAACAAAGCTCAGGAGGACCGGTGCTCGTTAAAGCCCTTTCACACTTTTCTGAAACACTTTACACGTAACTGGCATTTTAAAATAAATAGTGCAGAGGACGGAAGATGGCAGCACTGTGACAAGAAGCAGAGCGCCCTTGCTCCCAGCCACAGGCTTGATTTACTGCTAAAATACTGCATAGCCAACTTGGCAAAACCAGAGAAATATACCTGAGTGGATATATTTCAAGTAGGGAGCACTAAAGAAACATCAGAGAGTCTGGTAAGGGGAGCGGGGCATAGGAAGGGGGAGTCCCCCCTGAAGCCTGTGCTGGGCTCCAAGGCCCTAGGGCTAGGGGCTGAAGAGCTCCCACCCCTTGGGAGTGTGGACTGGCATCCAAAAGCTGGGATCTCAAACCCCCAGCAGAGGAGAAGGTAAGGAGAGCCCCGTGCAGAGGACAGAGGGACCCAGGGGAAGAGTGTGCCTTTGAGGAGGGGACTGCGCCTTCTTAGTGAAACAAAGCTTCTAATGGCAGTCACGAGAGGCATCTTTTACACTGGGTGCTGACCATAGGAAAGGCAGTCCCACAGTATGTGGCTCTCAAATAGAAAGGGGCCAGAGGGCTGCACTGAACAGCCACATACAGGGACCCTCTGCCTTCCTGTAAGGCATTGGGTAGAACCCCAGAAAGCATTTATCTGTGTGGCGTGGGGAACGGGAAGAGAGGACTCCCTCCATAAGAGACAGACTGGGGCTGCCTGCGGGGCAGATCAGTTCTCCAGCCACCTGAGCTCCTGGAGAGGCAAATCTGGGATTTTTGACATGCCCTAAGGGGTGCCAGAATAGAGCACAAGGAGCTGCCCCAGCCATACTGACATCAGCTGTGCAGGAGAGCTGCATGGGGCTGAATTTAAGACCCCTCCGCTTGGTGCCTAGGCAAGGGAGCAGCAAGACCTTACAGGTCAGATTCTGTATTGTGTGTTGCTTTGTGCGTTTTTGAGTTTTTGATCGCTGAACAGATGTCCATATTCCTGGCTTGCACTAGGGAGACAGACCAGCGAAAGCTGGGACTTATGTCTGCATTGTGGAGAATTTGAAATACGCAACCCGTGCATCATCCAACCAAATCTGGGAAAGGAGCATGACTACCTCTCTTACACACTAAAAGCACCACCCCAAACAGGAAAGGGGCTGGTTCAGCTCACTGAAGCCCCAGATATCCCCTGCTGAGCACAGTCCTGAGGGGGAAGGGAGAACAGCTAACAGGAATAAGACTCTCAGGGACTGTTGTTTGGGAACTGGAGGAAAAGCTTAAAACCCCTGCTGGGGGCTGGGTAGGCAACGTGCTCACCGCAATCTTTTTTAATTGAACCCACTGAGCCCAGGCTGCTGAAACGGCCCATACAGAAAATGCCACAGACAAGTCAGTCTGAAACTGTAGCAGGCCGTTGAATGGGGAACTGGAATCGGAGGACAGGATAGGGACTGAGGAGCTGGCTGTGGGGCAGAGACTAACTTCCCCACAGTGAGTGCCTGAGAGCAAAACCTCTAAGTAAGGGGAGCAATATCCCAAGCTACACTAGCCAGCCTGCACCCTAAAGACCCTTCAGAAGACTCTGGAGTAAGACCCATCAACCACAAGGGGGAGACAAAATAGCTGACAAGTGGTTCTGGTCCACAAAGATCCTCAGGTAAGCAACCAGAGCCAAACCTAGACAGCTCCTGACACTGGCTGATACACAAGTACCTCCCAGGAGAACTGAAATCAGCACACAACACAGTGAGCCTCAGACAACATAAGCTGCCCAGAAGAAACTCACCTGATTGACTTTTTTTTTTTCCTCTTAGGAAAAGGAGAGAAAAGAAAAAAACTTTTTAAATTTTTTAATTTTTAAAAATTTTTTTAATTTGTTTTGCTTTGCTTGTTTCTTTGTTTTTGTTGTTTTGGGGGTTTTTTGGCTTTGTTTTGTCTTTTGTTCTATTATAAAGATTTTCTTGATAGTCTCTCCTTAATTGCTAGGACATTATCATTATAACCATTAAGTTTACTGCTTTTCTCTATTATTTCCCCCATATCTCTTATTGAACTCCCTCCCTGCCCTTGCTTTATCTCTCTTTTCTCATTCCATTGGCATAACTTTTTTTTCCTGTCTTTTCTTTTTCTCCCTTCTGTCTTCCTGTTTGTTTGTTTCTCTCTTTATTGTATTTTTATTTTTTCACTTTCAACTATTTTCGTATTCTTATGCTTTACCCTTAATTTTTTGCTCACCCTTCTTTCAGAATCTTTTCTCTGCCCCTTTTATCTCCCAGTAGCTTGTCTATTTTTTACTTTTTTACTTAAGTTTATTATTATTACTTTTTATTTTTTGTTACTATTAGCAATAATATTCTTTTCTCTATTTTTTTTTCCCTTTTTTCTCTCTCCTCTTTTTTTTGCTTTAGCATTTGTGTTCTTACTTCACTCTCCCAATTATACTTTCACTTGGGATGTTTTCACTGTGATTGTCAGGATATTTTGTAAGATACTGCTTATTACCTGGCAGTTTGGTTGTATATTGTCTTACCTTGCCAGCAGCTGTACAACAGCTCACACAACATGATTGGGGCTGAGACATACAGTTAGCCAACCTGCGAGGAGAGTCCTCCCAAGAACTGGTCAACAACAATCTAGACCCAAGCACAACAGGAGAGCCCAACAAACTCACAAAAGGGACACCCACAAAAAAGACACTCCTAGAGCAAATAGCTCAGAAGTATAAGGAAAACACACCTCTGGGCTCCACTGGACTCACAATACAAAATCCCACCGCACAAAACAGGGCGACAGCAAATATATCTAACATATAGATACAAACACTAAGAGCCATCAAAATAGAAAGACAAAGAAACAACCCCCAAACTAAAGAAAAGGAAAATTGCCAGAAAAAGACTTTGATGAGATGGAGTTAAGCAAGTTATCAGAAATGGAATTCAGAGTAATGGTTATAAAGGTACTCAAGGAAATTAATGAGAACAACAAGACACTTAATGGAAAGGTCGAAGAACTTAGTGAAAACGTGAAAAAAGAGCTAAATATAAATAAGAATCAGGCAGAAATGAAGAATACTGTATCTGATATCAAGAATACCCTGGAAGGTATTAAAAGCAGGCTCAATGAAGCAGAGGACAGAATAAGTGACTTAGAAGATAAGGTAGAAAGAAACAACCAGAGCAGCAAAAAGAAAAAACACTTAAAAAATATGAGGACGGTCTAAGGAAGCCTTGGGACATCATGAAGCAAAACAACATTCACATCATAGGGGTGGCAGAGGGGAAGGAAAGAGAGCAAGGGATAGAGAACTTGGTGGAGGAAATAATGACAGAAAACTTCCCTATGCTGGCAAGGGAGAAAGCCACACAACTTCAGGAAGCACAGAGGGTTCCAAACAAAAGGGACGCAAAGAGACCCACTCCAAGACACATCCTAATTAAAACGGCAGATGTCAAGGACAAAGAGAGAATATTAAGGGCTACAAGAGAGAGACAAGCAATGACCTACAAGGGAACCCCAATAAGGCTGACAGCAGATCTCTCAAAAGAAACTCGTCAGGCCAGAAGGGAGTAACATGATGTTCTCAAAGTAATGAAAAGCAAGAACATGCAACTAAGACTGCTTTATCCAGCAAGGCTATCATTTAAAATTGAAGGTGAAACAAAGAGCTTCCCAGACAAAAGAAGGCTAAAGGAGTTTAGTACCACCAAACCAGCACGGCAAGAAATGCTAAAAGGACTGCTGTAAGAAAAAGAAGAAATATTGAAAAAAGGTACATCAGCATAAAAGGGAAAAATGGCATTAAATAAGTATATCTCAATAGTAACCTTAAATGTAAACAGATCAAATGGTCCAATCAAAAAACATAGAGTAGCTGAATGGATAAGAAAACAGGACCCAAATATATGCTGTCTACAAGAGACCACCTGAGGGCAAAAGATTCACATAGGCTAAAAGTGAAGGGGTGGAGAAAAATATTCCATGCAAATGGAAACAAAACAAAACAAAAAACTGTAGTAGCAATACTTATTTCTGACAAAACACACTTCAAAATAAAGACCATAACGAGACAAAGAGGTCACTACATAATACTAAAGGGTTCAATCAAACAGGAGGAAATGACCCTTGTAAATATATATGCACCCAATATAGGAACACCTAAATATATAAAAAATTTCTTGGTGGACTTTAAGGGGGAGATCAACAGCAACACAATCATAGTGGAGGACTTTAACACCACACTGTCATCATTGGATAGATCATCAAGACAAAAAAATCAACAGAGAATACAGACCTTAAACGACTCACTAGATTTAATGGATTTAATTGACATTTATAGAACATTTCATCACAAAGCAGCAGCATACACTTTCTTCTCAAGTGCACATGGAACATTCTGAAAAATAGACCACATGTTAGGGCACAAGGCAAGTCTCTACAAATTCAAGAAGACTGAAATCATATCAAGCATCTTCTTGGATCACAGTGCCATGAAACTAGAAATCAACCACTATAAAAAAACTCAAAAATATTCAAACACATGGAGGCTAAATAGCATGTTATTAAACAATGAATGGGTTATCAATGAGATCAAGGAAGAAATCAAACACTTCCTGGGGGAAAAAATGAAAATGAACAGACAACAACCCAAAATCTATGGGACACAGTGAAAGCTGTCCTGAGAGGAAAGTTCACAGTAGTACAGGCCTACCTCAAAAAACAAGAAAAAGCTCCAATGAACCATCCAACATAACAACTAAAAAAACTAGAATGAGAACAGCAAGAAAAGCCCTGAATAAGTAGAAGGAAGGAAATGATAAAGAGAGCAGAAATTAATGACATAGAGACTGAAAAACAATACAAAACAATCAATGAAACCAAGAGCTGGTTCTTTGAAAAGATAAATAAGATTGATGCACTTTTAGCCAGACTCACCAAGGAACAAAGAGAGAGGGCCCAAATAAATAAAAGCAGAAATGAAACAGGTGATATAACAACTGACCCAACAGAAATACAAAGGATGATAAGAAAATACTATGAGCAACTATATGCCAACAAACTGGACAACATGGGTGAAATGGATATATTCCTAGAAGCATACAGTCTTCCAAGGATGAATCAGGAAGAGGCAGAACACCTGAATAAGCCAATAAAAACTAATGAAATTGAAGCAAATCAAAAAACTCCCAGCAAAGAGAATTCCTGGACCAGATGGATTTACAGGTGAGTTTTACCAAACATTCAAAGAAGAATTCACACCTATTCTCCTCAAACTATTCCAGAAAATTCAAAAGGAGGCAAAACTCCCAAACTCTTTTTATGAGGCCAGCATCATCCTAATCCCAAAACCAGATAAAAACACTACAAAGAAAGAAAATTACAGGCCAATATCCTTGATGAACATAGATGCTAACATCCTCAACAAAATACTAGCAAACCAGATCCAGCAATACATTAAAAAGATCAGACACCACAACCAAGTGGGATTTATACCGGAGATGCAAAGCTGGTATAATATCTGCAAATCAATAAATGTGATACATCACATAAACAAAATGAAGGACAAAGATCATATGATCATATCAGTAGCAGCAGAAAAAGCAAAATCTAGCACACATTTCTGATAAAAATTCTAAGCAAAGTGGGAATAGAGGGAACATACCTCAACATAATAAAGGCCATATATGACAAACCTACAGCCAACATCATACTCAATGGGCAAAAACTAAAACCATTTCCCTTAAAAATAGGAACAAGACAGGGATGTTCACTTTCACTACTATTATTCAACATAGTATTGGAAGTCCTTACCACAGCCATCAGACAGGAAGAAAACATAAATGGTATCCAAATTGGAAAGGAGGAAGTAAAACTGTCATTATTTGCAGATGACACGATACTGTACATAAAAAGCCCTAAAGACTCCATCAAAGTACTACTAGATTTGATAAATTAATTTGGCAAGGTTGCTGGATACAAAATTAACATCCAGAAATCGAAAGCATTTTTATAGACCAACAATGAACTCTCAGAAAGAGAAACTAAAAAAACAATACCATTTACCATTGCAACTAAAAAAATAAGATACCTAGGAATATACTTAACCAAGGATGTAAAAGACCTGTACTCAGAAAACTACAGGACACTGAGAAAATAGAGGAAGATATAAACAAGTGGAAGAATATACCATGTTCATGGATTGGAAGAATTAATATTAAAATGTCCATACTACCCAAAGCAATCTATAGATTCAGTGCAATTCTCATTAAAATACCAACACCATATTTCACAGAGCTAGAACAAATATTCCAAAAATTTATATGGAACTGAAAAAGACCCCGAATAGCTGCAGCCTTCTTGAGAAAGAAGAACAGAGGGGGAGGGATTACTTTACTGGATATCAAACTGTACTACTAAGCCACTGTAATCAAAACAGCCTGGTACTGGTACAACAACAGACATACAGATCAATAGAACAGAAGAGACCCTGGAAATAGACCCACGCAATTATGGTCAGTCAATATTTGACCAAGGGGGCAAAAGCATACAATGGAGTAAAGACAGTCTCTTCAATAAATGGTGCTGGGAAAATTAGCTACATAAAAAAAATGAAACTAGACAACCAACTTACACCATACACAAAAATGAACTCAAGATGGATAAAAGACTTAAATGTAAGTCAAAAAACCATAAAAATCCTGGAAGAAAACAGGCAGTAAAGTCACAGACATCTCACATAGTGGAATTTTCACTGATACATCTCCTAGGGCAAGAGAAACAAAAGAAAAAATAAACATATGGGACTACATTAAACTGAAAAGCTTCTGCACAGCAAAAGAGAACAGCCTCAAAATACAAAGGAGCCCCATGGTCTGGGAAAATATATTTGCCAAGGATGTATGTGATAAGGGGCTAATTTCCAAAGTGTAAAAAGAACTCATACTACTCAGCCAGAGGAAGACAAACAATCCAATTAAAAAAAGGGCAAAGGACCTGAATAGACACTTCTCCAAAGAGGACATATGGATAGCCGTGAGACATATGAGAAAATGCTCAATGTTGCTAATCATCAGAGAGATGCAAATGAAAACCACAATGAGGTATCACTTGTCAGAATGGCTGCCATCAACAAATCAACAAATGAACATGTGCTGGCAAGGATGTAGAGAAAAGGGAACCCTGATACACTGCTGCTGTTAATGCAGACTGGTGCAGCCACTATGGAAAACAGTATGGAGCTCCCTCAAAAAATTAAAAATGGAGCTGCCTTTTGACCCAGTGATACCACTTCTAGGAATATATTCTAAGAATCCTGAAACATTCATCAGAAAGAATATATGCACCCCTATGTTCATAGCAGCATTATTTACAATAGCCAAGACCTGGAAACAGCCCAAGTGCCCATCAGTAGATGAGTGGATAAAAAAGCTGTGGGACGTTTATACCATGGAATACAATGCAGCTGTAAAGAAGAAGGATCTCGTACCGTTTGGGACAGTATGGATGGACCTGGAGAATATTATGCTAAGTAAAATAAGCCAGGCAAAGAAAGACAAATATCACATGATCTCACTTATATGTGGAATCTAAAGAACTTAATAAACTGATGAACAAAATAGATTCAGTGACATGGAGGCATGAATCAGACTGACAAATCTCGGAGGGAAGGAGGGGGTAGGGGGAGAAATTTACCTAAGAATTTATATGCATGTATGCATAACCCATGGACACAGACGATGGTGTGGAGAGGGACTGAGGAGGGGGATTGGGCAGGGTGAAAGGGGTCAATGGAGAGAAAAATGGACATCTGTAATATTTGGAATAAAAGTAAATGCATAAATAAAAATAAAAATAAAACAACTAGTGCAGGCCCTACTTTGAAGATCCAAAATATAATCATCTCCCAGTTCCAGTTCAATATCTCGTTCCTGCAATTTAAAAAAAAAAACACACAACAGGGTTATGATCAGCTCTACTTGACCCTTCAGGTCCAGAAATGCTGAGCCCCTCATTCCTGTGAAATAACCTCCTCTCCAACCTAAAGAAGAATCATTTCCACCCCTGGCACTCAGCTCCTATTTCCAGTAGGAGGGCTGTTGTGACCATCTGGAGGGACACATACATAAGGGTGGAACCTGTGTTGGATTTCACAGCTGTGTTCTCATACAGCATCAAGTGTGGACACTGATGTTGTCAGCGTATTCCGTATTCATGCTCCAAGTCCCCACCCCTCACTGTAAAGCCTTTCTACCCATCTTCACAGGTAAACCCAGTGAGGCTAACAGTGACCTACCCTCTTCCTCTGAGGCTCCCCAATCTCCATTCTCTTCCTGCGTGCCACCACTCCTTCTGGGATGAAAGGGGGCCTTTCCTGAGAAGATATTATGGGAAATGTTTATGTAGGACGCCTTGCTGAATGGGAAAGAAACACAGAAATGAAAAACTAAGAGTAAATTCTCCACCTGCAGAATATATATAAAACCACACCCAGGCCAATTAAAAACCAACAGATGATTGAGGGGGAGAGGGGAGGGTGTAGGGCCAGTTTGGGCAAGTTAGCCAAGACTCCACAAGCCAATCCTAAAGTTCATTTAGAAAAAATAAACATCAAGATTAACAAGAACAATTATGAACAAAGGAAGCAATACAGGAGAAATAAAGCAGATCATGAACAGGGGAACTTATATATAAACATGAGATAAATGACTAGCTAGCTGGGGAAGTAGTAAAGTAGGTCAGATAGCCCTGGCAGGATAGTTCAGTTGGTTAGAGCATCAGCATTGTTCCAATATGCCAAAGTTGCAAGCTGGGTCTCTGGTCAGGGTACATACAAGAAGCAACTAATAAATACTTAAATAAGTGGAAAAACAAATCAATGTTTCTTTCTCTCTCTCCCCCTAAAATCAATTTTAAAAAAAATTTTAAAGTAAAAATAAATAATAAAGTGGGTCAGACATATGGTAACATAATATTTGACTTTGGGTGGTAAACACATAACTAATATACAGATGATATATATAGAATTGTACATTTGAAACCTATATAATTTCATTAACTAATGTCACCCCAATAAATTCAATAAAAAAATTTTTAAAAAGCAAAAACATCACAGATCCAAAATGGCAGCACTCGTGTAAAATCCCATGAGAAACAAGCCTATATTTAATACCTGATTTAATTGCAATTGCAATTTGTCCCAGAAACATAATCTTGATCAGTATGGAATTTCTTGGTCCAGCACCAGTAAGGTAATCTATCACATGGACCCTCTCCTTACCCCATTAAAAGAAAAGGTAATCCACATAACAAAAACCCTTCCCCTTCTCTTCCCCCAAAGTAAAGATGCCCCCTCCCCCAACAATCCTTTCTTTTCTTTCCCTAAAAGCTCCCTTGCCCTATAAAATCCTTTCATTTTGTACAACTCCTGGGACCTCCCTTCTAGTTGCTAGACGGGATGCTGCTATACTCATGAATTGTTTAATAAAGCCAAGTAGATCTCTTATCAGGGAGATTGGGGTATGCTTTTCCCTACTGAGTGGGGGTGGAGGCCTTACAATATCTCCAGAAAAAAAATTTTCTGATACTTGCACAGGAGGATGAGGGATTTTTATTTGCATGGAATTACATGCCTGGGTTTCCAAAGTCCCATGTCCATTAGTCCAATTATAGAAGTGTAGCTGGGGTTCCAGTAGAGCTAGAAGAAAAGCCAGTGTCCAGAGTTTACAGTCCACATTGCAGCCAGGACCAGTTCAGCATCAGGCCAGTTGCAGTCCATTAGTCCATTGGGGGGGGGGGGGGAGGAGCCAAGAGGGTGCACCCCCTTGAACAAGAGTCCCAAGAGAGCCAAGAGAGTGAACTTCTTTGTTTGGGGGATTAACTATTCTAAATTTCACACCCTTGCAGTGGCCACACCTATCCTGGCCAATGACCTGTTCCCAGATGTGACCGACATGCAAGTACCTTTCCAACATCACCCCATCTTTACTGGGCATGCTCTATCTTCCCTTTGTTCCTTTCCTATACTTAATAACTAGGTTAATTACAACAGTATCAGATCTTCAAATTTTGTTTTTTAACAAATTACTTGAATTTTGTTTTTTAACAAATTCATGTGTCCAAACAATGGTTGTTCCAGGATGTTATGTTTATGGCTCATCCTTGAGCTGAGTTTAGCAGCTTAACAGCAGCCGTGGGAGCTGAGGCACAAGATCTGCATGGGCCCCACTTCCCTAACAGCCTCCAGCCCTATTTTAAGTGACTCTCTTAGCAAGGCTTACTCCATTTTACTTTCTCCATTATCAGGCCAAACTTCATTTCAACTACATATACTTTATATTTCAACATAGAAAAATAATTCCACATGTAGCCTTCATTACTAACATACAACCTTCAATGGATATATAAATAAGTAAAAGACTGCCAGCTGCTCAGCCCATCTAAGCGCATGAGGCTCCTTAAACTGCTTCCACCTCGTTCAGCAACTGTCCCTGGAAACGTAACCGCTTCAGAACCTGCGGAAATTTCCCATTGGATATAAATTCTTCAACGATCCCACACCCTGTAAGCGGGTGTGCGTGGCCCCCACGCTGGCGCATCACCCTGACTTCCACCTTCATCTGCGCGCCGCGGGCTGGGGCGGGGCAGCCGGCGGCGCCGCACCTCGCGGGGCTGAGCGCAGGGCCCAGGGCGCAGGCGCGTCCCCACGCCCCGCCGCAGCCCCCGCGACGTCCTCCCCGCGCCCCCGCGCGCCTGCCCGCCGCCGGCCTTTAAAGCGCCCCCCGGTCAGCCGACTCCTCGGTCACGGGACGCGACAGACACACGCGCCGTGGTGTAGAAGCGAAACTGTGACCCTCGGTCCTGCTAGAGACCCTACGCGGGCCGGGTGTGGCGCCATCGCGTGACCATGACGTCAGGTTTTGGTGGCGCGCGATTGGCCTGCAGACATGTGGGGCGCTCTGCCGAGGGGGCGGGCGCGGGCGCCGGCGATTGGACGCGGGGCGTCCGGAGCCTACGGGGCTGAGCCGGGGCGAGGCGTGTGCCGGCGCGCGGCAGCTCAAGGACTGTCCGCGCCCTCGGTTCAGCGCGTCCCCGGGGTGAGAAAAGGGGTCCCCAGGGGCAGATATGGGGGGGGTCCCGGAGGGCTAGTGACCAGGGCCTCCCGGGTGTCCCGAGGGGAGAGAAGGGGGACGGGTCCCCGAAGGGAGATGTGGGGTTTCTTAGGGTCCCCTAGGGGAGAGATGGGACGTTCCCAGGGGGAGACACAGGGCTTTCGGTGGTCCCGAGGGAGAGGGACAGGGCGTGGGTCTCCCCGAGGGGAGAGACGGTGGGTAGTCCTCGAGGGGGACACGGGGGGCTGGACCCCCAGAGTCTCGGAAGCTCAGCGCGGGGCGCAGTAAGCTTTGGTAGCTTGCTGCCAACTTCAGCCTGCGGACCAAATCCAGCCCCGCTGCCTGTTGGGTCCTGTGAGCTAAGAATGGTCTTCCAGTTTTAGATGTTTGCGGGGGCAGAGGACTGGAGGTGTTTGGTATTCGTGAACACGGAGTGAAAATTCCAGCCCCACTGCCTGTCAGTGAAGTTTCCTTGCAACAGCGCCGCGCGGCCCGCAGCTGCATGTGCGCTGCCAGGCGGGGTGACGCGCGCGGCCGACGGTGACTGTCTCCATCGCAGGGGTGTTAGTTACTGCGCTGCCTGGGGAATGCACGCGGCAGTCACACTCTTATCAGGAGCCCCGGTTGAGAAAAACTGGTTAAATCTTACTGGGATATTGGTTAAAAGGCTCGTGAGTGTTGGGCACATAGATCGGACCTTGAAAAATGGATTCTAACAGAGATTGCTATGTGGCAAAGGAGGGAAAGGGAACATATGTGGGGTAATAATGGTTACCATGTAAGCCACGTTTATATATGTAATATATAATATGGGTTATTATGGACAATACAGAAACATTGAAAAATAACATGAACAGTAAGGTTGGGCTGGATCATAGCTGGACAGACTCCTAAGGAAAAAAAGTGTGCAGAGAAACAGGATGGACTCTCAAGTGCTGCAGAGTCTCACAGGACATGGAGTCTGGCAGTTAAGAGAATGGCTATGGTAGAAGGCCAGCTGGTGGCTTATAGGAGAAATGATGTCCGAGATGGGGCAGGATGACGGGAATGAGAGCAGTGGGAACACCAATAGCAGCAAACGCAGGTCTCACCCTCTCAAATGCCTTGCTTGCTTACTGGGGTCGTGGATTCAGAAATGACTTGTCACTGTGTTTATGTGACGATTAGAGAAATGTGATGTAATGGCCTTTCTCTTTCAGGACAGAGCAGACATTTAGTAACGATGCCTGAAATCAACACCAACAACCTCGATAAACAGCAGGTTCAGCTCCTGGCAGAGATGTGTATTCTTATTGATGAAAATGACAATAAAATTGGGGCTGAGACCAAAAAGAATTGTCACCTGAATGAAAACATTGAGAAAGGTACTGTTTTAAAATACTCTGTGAGAAAGTGACATGCCTAGGCATTTCAGGGTAGCTGAGAAAAGTATGTTGGTAAAGATGTGATCTTGAATCATATTGTATTTTATCTCTGGTTCCAATCAGGTGAGTGGTGTAATGGCAAAACCTGTCTTGCTACTTTTCCTGCTTAACAGCTATTTCCACTTCATGTCTTTTACTCACTTTCTTCCAGATTATTTTGGTTTGCACAAAAGAGGGAATAGACTAATCCTAGCAGAATAGCACTTGTCAAGCCTATAATGCTTCCTTTCTAATGAATGGAGAAAGACACAAGTATCATAAAAGGAAGCACATGCCTTCCCAGCTTTCTCAGGAGGTGGCTCTCTAAGCCTGATAACCCTGGAGGGGAGATAGGCCCCTAGCAGACTGGCTGACAGATCACCATTTCTTTTACTTGGTGGCTGCCTTCCTTGCTGATTATGCCAGAACTCTTCTCCATTGTAGCCATGGGGAGACTCACTAAATACAGTGGGAAAACGCAGAAATGCCAACGGAGTTACTAATACCCTGAATCCCAAGTAGAGAATCAGGCATGTAACTGGTAGTTTAAAATCATATTAATAGTGTTGCTTTTGCTTTCAGGATTATTGCATCGAGCTTTTAGTGTCTTCTTATTCAACACCGAAAATAAGCTCCTGCTACAGCAGAGATCAGATGCCAAAATTACCTTTCCAGGTTAGTGTGCCTGATGTATAGTATTTTGTTGGGAACTATATTTAATTTGACTTTGTCACTTGGAACTTTCTGGTTAGCCATTGTCAAAAAGGGAAATCCTGTGAATGACATAATTTCATATTCTGCATAAAAGAAGCTTATACAATAAGTGCAACCTAATAAAATAACAATAAAGGATAAAAACTGCTAAGTGTGTGTATATGCCTATATATATTTATATGTTTTTTTAAAATCTGTATCTTACACACATTTTGATCTTTTGGATTAAGAAGGCATTAATAAAGAACTTATCTACACATCACTGTTTCACAAAATGATGACAGTCCATTGTAACTGATTTAGAAATCAATCCTCAAGAATCGCTTGATTAATTTTTTTGTTACTTTTTTTTTTACAGTATGGTTAAGTGGTTTATTTTTTTAATTTTATTTTTGTTTAAAATATTACAGATGTCCCTTTCTCTCCCCCATGACCCATTCCCCGCTGTTCCTTCCCCCTCCCTCTCCCCACCATTGTCCGTGTCCTTGGGTTGTGCATATATGCATATAAATGCTTTGGTTACTCTCTCCCCCTCCACCCACCCACCCTCCTCCATCCCTCTGACATTTGTCAGTCTGATCCATGCTTCCATGTCATTGAATCTATTCTGTTCATCAGTTTATTAAGTTCTTTAGATTCCACGTATAAGTGAGATCATGTGATGTTTGTCTTTAGCTGCCTGGCTTATTTCACTTAGCATAATACTCTCCAGGTCCATCCATAGTGTCCCAAAGGGTACGAGATTTTTTTCTTTATAGCTGCGTAGTATTCCATGGTGTAAATGTCCCACAGCTTTTTTATCCACTCATCTACTGATGGGCACTTGGGCTGTTTCCAGATCTTGGCTATTGTAAACTGTGCTGCTATGAAAATAGGGGTGCATATATTCTTTCTGATTAATGTTTCAGGATTCTTAGGATACATTCCTAGGAGTGGAATCTAATTTTTTTGTTACTCTTAAACCTTTAGGTTCTCTTGATCTTTTTAGACCTATTTTGAACAAAAGTTCATCTGTGTCTATATTCACGTGTTCCAGGTTGTTTTACCAATACTTGTTGTAGTCATCCCTTAAGTAACCCAAGAGAGATTGAAGAAAATGATGCAATTGGAGTAAGGCGAGCAGCACAGAGGCGTTTAAAGGCTGAATTGGGAATTCCCATGGAACAGGTAACCAGGTTGATTGCATAACGAACCCATACAAGGTGAAATCTAAACATACATTAAAACATTTTTTATTAAAATTTTAAACTCAAGTGTACATTTCTGCTTTGTAACCTCTTGAGTTTTTGCTCCCCCCCCAAAAAACCATCTTGAATAAAGAATATTTAAATTTTGATTTCTTAATATTACTTGTCAGAATTTACCTCAGTATCGAAACAGATTGATCTCTTAACCAGTATGTAAAGTTGACTATTTTTATAATTGACCATGTTGAAGATGAATATTTTCTTGTGGAAATTCTTAGGACTATGAACCACAACTCTGGGTGAATGAAATCACCCCCACCCCGGATTTGACCTCTTTAAATAAGACCTGAATAAACAAAGTATCTCTCATCAAGTTAAATGATACTTTTTTTTCTCCCAAAAGTAATACTAAGATGTGAAGGAGAAGGTCACAATTCTAGTTTGATAGACTGCTTTTTAAAAAAATACAATTATTTCAGTAAGTCAACTTATATTTTTGGTCCTACGGAAATAATTTTTTTATTTTTTTAAATATATCTTTATTGATTTCAGAGAGAGGAAAGGAGAGGGAGAGAGAGAGATCGAAACATCAATGATGAGAGAGTCATTGATCGAGCCCGCAACCCAGGCATGTGCCCTGACCGGGAATCGAACCCCCATCGCCGATCCTAGGTCGATGCTCAACCTCTGAGCCACGCCCGGCCGGGCTATGGAAATAATTTAGATACCTGAAACTATGTAGTAATATTTCCATATATCATCCATAGGAAATTGTGATGTTAAAAGTCCTAAGTAAAACTCCACTTCTGTTCAGGATAGTGCTGAAATGTGGTTACTTGTTTTGTTGTTGATGTTTTTGTTCTGCTTCATTTTCATCCTAGGTTCCTCCAGAAGAAATTAATTATCTGACCCGAATTCACTACAAGGCTCAGTCTGATAGTATCTGGGGAGAACATGAAATTGATTACATTTTGTTTGTGAGAAAGAACGTAACTTTGAATCCTGACCCCAATGAGATTAAAAGCTATTACTATGTGTCAAAGGAAGAGGTGGAAGAAATGCTGAAAAAGGCAGCCAGTGGTGAAATTAAGCTAACTCCATGGTTTCAAAGTATTGCAGAGGCTTTTCTCTTTAAATGGTGGGATAACTTAAATAATTTGAATCAGTTTGTTGACCATGAGAAAATACACAGAATGTGAATGTGGAGATGATTAGTAAAATACTAAAAAATTTCTCTGCTTAGTAAACTTAAAAAGATTTTTTTTTTTCTTATTTGTATCACCCACCCCACGTATATGCCCTGCTATTTATAGAAGACATGTATGAGAGATTTTTTTAAAGAGCAAATAAACTAAACCTGTCTAAACACACAGTCCTGACAAATTTGAACAAATAAGTGAAGCTCTTCATTTTCGATGTTCCGAGGTAAACATTTTCAGAACACTGGTAGAGCATTTTATTTGCCAGGTGCTTTACATATCATTAAATTTTTATCATAGCCCAGAAAAATGTGCAACAGAAACTGTTGCTTAGCTACTTCAGAACAGCCCAAATTAACTTTCCATATTAGGATATTAAATTAGGGGGAGTAGGTCCAAGGTAATTAAGTGGTGTGTGTCCTGATTTCTATCAAAGTCTGTGTTCTCAGAATTACAGGGGACAGATAGGCTATTTGTAAAATGGAAATTGGGTCATACTCTACCACAGGGGTTCTTATCACTGGCTCTTTTGACATTTGGGCTGGACGATTCTTTGTTGTGGGGTTCATCCTATGCATTAAAAGACATTTGGCAGCATCCCTGGGTTCTACCCGCTGAATACCATTGATACCCATCCCCCCATCACAATCACAGTGACTACAGGTGCCAAATGTGTGGGAGGGCAAAGGTGCTCCCTTGAGAGCCACTGTTCTCCAAAGTCATGGCATATTGGGAGGAACAGGGGAAACTGGGGAATTAAAGATTAATCTTAGTATTAAATGAAATTGGGGCATGGAATATGTGTATATTAATATTTAAACTGTACCTGATGCACCTTTTAAAACTTGCATAGGTTTCTCAGTTTTGAAATCTCAAGACAGCTTTATTATCCTTGAATGCTATGTAATAATAATGAAAAAGATAATGTTTCTTACAAATTATTTTATAAATTCAATAGAAGAATCCATTTCTTGTTAACTCTGAACAGTTAATTCATAATTGCAGGAAAATTGTCACAAGTATTAATTTTACTGAAAAGTAAAAACAATTAAAAATTACATTTTAATACTGTTGTCTATTTTGTTAAAATTTTAATACAATTATAGCTTAACCTGCCTATGGTAGCTTAAACATAAATGCCATATAATGTGTAGTACACTAATAACATTATTTCAAGTTCCTGAGTTTTTTAGGACGTTTTAGGCTAACTAGCTACTCGCCAAAGGGGCTAATGGCTGCCATACTGGACAGTAGGGCTTTAGACCAGCACTTGGCACTTTGTAAGTGTTCGGCAGGTGTCATATATTCCACTGTTACCTTACTAGAATGCCCTTTCTTTGACCTGATGAACTCCTTACAATTCACTCATCCAATTGACACTAAAAAAAATTCCTGAAAGCGTCTGAGGTGGCCTTTAAGTTCATTCTGTCCCCAAACCCTTATTACACAGAGAAAAAAGAACAATAAAATATTGTGAGTGGAACGAGGGCACATTATTCTCTTCCTTGGCCCTAGCAGAAGGGTCAGGCACAGATGAAAGGGCGGTTGGGTAGCTGTCCTTCCATCTCCCTGGGGGACACTTGCCTGATGATTTCATTCCTCAGATGGGTCTACCCTCCCCAGGGTTGGCCCATCTTCTGTGAGTTTGTGAGTGGCCACACCGCGTTTGGGTACCCTGTGTCCCTTCTGACAAGTAGGGTGTGTTTGATTATTTTGATACACCTCTTCCTCACCCCCAAGCTGTATGCTTTTTGAGCCCTAAACCTGTACTACTCACATTTTAGGGTGAAACTTGAATGTACATTTGTAAACACTTAAGTATCCTGACAAGTAAGTCTCTACAGTTTCATACTTACCTATAATCTACATGCTTTAGACTCCCAGATTTAAATCTCCACTCCTGACAATTCATGAAAAGATTTCATACTCATGATAACTCTACTTGTGTGTAAAAAAAAATATCCCACACGTGGGTCCCAAACCAAGTTCTGACAGGTGCCCCTCCCCCACTTGCCCTTAGTTCCTGTTTCCATTGCTCAGCTAAACACTTTGGAGTCTCCCCTTCCTTCTCACACTATATATCCAATTAGTCAATTGTTGGGATAAGCCCCTTTCCTGCTACTCTTGAGTCCAGGCCATCCTTGCATTGCTCCGACTGGGTGGCACTGCCACACTCACCTCAACGTCTGCTCTGAACCTGGCAGAGTGGTGGTACCATTTCACCCCTCTGCTCAGAACACACAGGATACAGCCTCCAGGCCCCAGGACATGTCCACCCCGCTGATCTCACCCCCTCATTGCTTGCTCTGCACAGCCTCCTGAGAACACCAGGCTTGCTCTCACCTAGGTCTTCTGTTACTTCTTCCGATAAAGTTCCTAGGAAAAAAAATGTTTTAAAGAATAGTTTATTGGGTTTTGTTTTTTGGGGTTTTTTTGTTTGTTTGTTTTTTTGCTTTTTTTCAGAGAGAGAGAGAGAGAAAGGAGAAACATCAATATGACAGCATTAACATCAGTCAGCTGCCTCCTGCATGCCCCCTACCAGGGATCAAACCCACAACCTGGGTATCTGCCCTGATCAGGAACCGAACTAGTGACCTTGTAGTGCACAGGATGACATCCAACCAAATGAGCCACACTGGCCAGGGCCCTAGGAAATTGTTTTTCCGGAGACAATCATGACTTCACTCTTGATTTTTCGAGACTGTTCAATATTAACCACCTCAGTGATGCCTAATTTGACTATTATGTGACCCAGTTCTCCTGTACTTCACCCTCCTTTCCTGGTCTGTTTCTCTATCACTTAACACCTCATATAGCACTTAACTTACTTACCGTGTGTCCCACCCAGGTGTGAGTTCCATGAGGGCGGGTATTATTTCTTCCAAGTTTTCATTTTGAAAAATTTCAAACCTATAGAAACATTGCAAGCACAGGGCAGTGAGCACCCGTTTATCTTTGACATAGATTTACCAATTGTGAACAGGTTGCCACCCGGCCCACACACAGGTGTTGAAACATTTACAGTCTATTGCAGATCTAATGACATTTTACCCCCTTCACTTCAGCACGTATTTCCTGAGGGCATTCTACATAGCCAGAAGACAGTCAGCACAAAAGGATATTTAACACATACAATACTTGCATTTAAAATAGTTCCTATCCAAATTTCCCCATTTTTCTCAACTTGTATTAAAAGATCTCTCTCCTTCCCTCTCTCCCCCCAGGAGTCTGTCAAGGATCAACCTGCATTAGTCATGACTCTAAACCTATAACAGTGCCTAAGCCTCTTTTTGTCTTTCATGATTCTTTAAGATTTCACGGCAATTACTTTACAAAATGTTCCGTTTTGATTTATCATATTGTTTCCCATGACTAGATTCAAATTAAACATTTTTGGCAAGAACGTTAACATTAGTTGCCCTGGCCGGGTAGCTAGGTTGGTTAAAGCATTGCAGGTTCAATCCCAAGTCAGGGCACATACAAGAATCAACCAACGAATGCATAAATAATTGCAGCAACAAGTCAATGTTTCTCTCCCTCTTTCTCTCTCTCCCCCCACAAATCAATTTAAAGAAGAAAAAAACATTACATAAGTAATAGTGTGTCCTCGGGCCATCACATCTAGGGGCACATAATGACAACTTATTGGTGATGTAAAGTTAGATCCCTCAAAAGGATATGTCTGCCAGGTTTCTCTGTAAGAATGGAATTATCCATCTTTGTGATTAAGAAATAATTGTGGCCCTGGCTGGCAAGGCTCAGTGGTTAGAGCATCAGCCCATGCACCAAACGGTTGAGAGTTCGATTGCCAGTTGAGGGCATGTACCTGGGTTGCAGAGGCAACCAATCAATGAGTCCATTTCTCTCTCACACACAAGGATTAACAAAAAAAAACCAAAAAAGCAATGTGGAGTGATACTATGAAATTTTGTGAAAATTCTACTTCCAAATTTTATTGTTGTTGTTAATCCTCACTCAAGGATGTTTTTTCCATTGATTTTTAGAGAGAGCAGGAGGGAGGGAGGGGAAGAGAGAGAGAAACATTGATGTGAGAGAGACACACAATTGGTTGTCTCCTGCACGTGCCCCAATTGGGGCCCAGGGATCGAACCTGCAACCCAGAAACGTGCCCTTGACCAGGAATGGAACCCAAGACCTTTTGGTGCTCAGGCCAACACTCTAACCACTAAGCCACAGGGGCCAGGGGCCAAATATTTTTTCCTCTTAGGATTTTTTTTTTTTTTTTTTTTAATCTTTATTGATTTCAGAGAGAGGAAAGGAGAGGGAGAGAGAGAAACATCAATGATGAGAGTCACTGATCGGCTGCCCCCTGCATGCCCCCGACTCGGGATGGAGCCCGCAACCCGGGCATGTGCCCTGACTGGAAATCAAACCCCGATCGCCTGGATCCTAGGTCGATGCTCACCTGCTGAGCCACGCCCGGCCGGGCTCCCCTTAGGATTTTAATATCTATTGATGATTCTTACTAAGTCAGTAATTATCACAGTGATTAGAAATTATAATTTAAAATTTTTTCTATCATTTTTCTACATTGATTAGCTTGTTCTTCTGTAAAGAAAAGTTTTTCTTTCTAAATTTGTTCACTTAACTATCAGTAGGGATTCTTGAATACTTTGTTACAATTCATTTCTATCATTATGCCTTTTGATGCTCCAACTAAACCAAATGGGCCTGAGGAAGCCTATTTAAGCCACTCCTGTATTCTTTGCCTTTCTCCATCAGGTTTAGGTCACACCTTTCATTCCAGACACAGATGTTCCAGGCCCATGTATACTTTCCATGCTTGAGTCTTGATATCAGCCACTTTTTCAAGGTAAAGAGGAGGAATTTGCTTACACACACAAATTTGATGTAGAGTCACTGCAAAGTTTACTCATCAAAAAAGGAGGGCCTCTGAAGTTGAGGGTTTTTACCCCAAGACCCTCTTTCCCATACTTCCTTTCTTAAATTTTGAGATTAACTTTGTAATTATAAACATCATCAAAGACATCAGTGATATAAGTATATCACATTTAGGGTGGTTATAAGGACTTTCTTCTAACTACTTCGGTGAGCCGGAACTTAGTGATCAGGGCATGTTCCACAACCACACAATCAGCTCAGATTGAACTGTAATGTTTTTAAATTGAAGGACATTATAAATGTGTATGGGCTGCTTTTTTAAAAAATGTTATATCTAGGAGTAATTTCATTTAACCTGGGAAATGATTATCTTAAAGGCTTCCCAGTACTCATGGGAGTTCAGCTACATATAATTTAGAATGGAGAAATGTAAAATCTGGAAAGAGGCTCATCTTAATTAACAGAAGAGCTTCAGAGGATATATACAATTTCTAGAGTAATAAGTATAGAAACAGATTGCATTACTTTCAAATCAGCAGAGGGACTAATTAATGTAGGATAAAAATTATATTCTAGAAGCAGGCAAGACAGATATATACAAAGACAAATTAAAAGTACAAAATAAGATAGTGCTTTTAAATTCAGGTATATAAATAATGAGAACTTTACTCTTAGCAGTTTACTCTTAGCAAATATGTAATACAGTATTTTTATTGATTTTAGAGAGGAAGGGGGAGAGAAAGAGGAGGGAGCATCAATGTGTGAGAGAAATATAGATTGGCTACCTTCTGTACATGCCCCAACTGATGATCTAACTGGCAACCTGGGTATGTGCCCTGATCAGGAATTGAACCCGCCACCTTTCAGTATAAGGGATAACACTCCAACAGAGTCACACTGTCCAGGGAGATACAATATTTTTTACTATAGTCACTACACGGTACATTACATCCCCATGATTATCTTACATGGGATTTTGTACCTTCTGACTTCTGTCACCCATCGCCAATACTCTCCAGCTCCACCTCTGGCAACCACCAATCTGTCCTCTGTATCTGAGGTTCAGTTTCTTTAGATTCTATCTATAAGTGAGATCATATTTTATTTGTCTTTCTCTGGCTTATTTCACTTAAGAGAGTGCCCTCAAGGTCCATGTATGTTGTTGCAAAGGGTATGATATCCTTTTTTATCCGAACAAATTCCATTTTAGACACACCACATTTTCTATATACATTCACCTGTGAATGGACACTTACGTTTTCATGTTTTGGCTATTGTGAATGCTGCTGCAATAATCATGAGTTTCTCTTACCATAATCTTTTCCAGCATCGATATATTTAATTACACTAAGACTTCACTTAACATCATCGATAGGTACATACAGCATCTCATAATGAAACATAATTCAAGGACCTGCTGAATACTGCAAACCTGTAGAAGACTCTCACACACAGGTGTAATTAGAAAGTGCTCCAAGAGTCAGGAAAGAGGAACTGCTAACTGCATACAAGCTAAGTGGTAACAACGGTACTGTTTTGTGGTCAGGAAGTGATGTTTTATGCATTTAATATTCTAACACACTGATTTCCTACATTGTGCTCTGCTTGGGGGTTTTGAGCTGACATGTACCTCACAAGGATTTCCACTTAAAGCAATTGAAAACAGACCCCCCCAGCAGGTGCTTGTGTGGTAATGTTGGGGTGTTTGTGTTTTACTCCACATGTGATTTTCAGTCATGAACCACTGAAACAATATGCCCACATTTAATTGCTGTAGTACCTGCCTTAGGCACTTTACTCACAAAAAAAGTATTTTTGCTTTAAAAAAAAAAAAATCTTTACCCTCATGTACTGTAGGAGCTCCAATCCAGGGAATGCCACGCTGTTCTTTACTACTCCAAAAAAAATCACTCCAGGGGAATAGAGGGGAAAGACATAGCTTTTATTGCTTACATCTGGGGAAGACCCAATGGCACCTGTCAGGTTTCCGACCCTCAGCCAGGGAAGGCTGGGTTTATCTAGCAGAGGGGAGAGGGTGAAGGAGGGAGCAGTACTGGGAAAGGCCGGCATGCAGACCAAGGACAGAGAGCCTGGTGACGCTTGTTAGCCTTCAAGAATGTGAGACACTTGGGTCTGTGCTGCTCTGCTCCTCATGGCCACTGGCCAGGCAGACACCTTTCCATTGACTGGGAGGGGGAACTGGGCTATATCCTCACTTTTACCCCTCACTTTTCATTTGGCAAAACTGACAGTAATTGTAACTAAACCCACCCGCCCAAAAAACCCAACAAGTTAATCAAAACTACTTTCTTTTAGAAGTTTATTTTGGATAAAATAGTTGAAGACAGATTACAATGGTACACTGTACAGAAAGACTAGAAAATAATTTAGTGCTGGCAGTCTTCTGCCCACCATCACAAGTGGAGAGGTTTTCTCAGCAAGAAAGGAATGTTCTCATGCAGGGAACCAAACCAAAGTTCCCTCTTGTTGAAGAGAATAAGACTGTTCTCCACCAAAAATGAGTCACACCAAGAAATCTTCCCAGTTCTGCAAATCTGATGCAATCAAAAGTCCATTAAATGCAGAAACCAGTCCACTCAAAATATTTGCAACATTCGGCAGTGATAAACATTTCTCACACTTGTATCATTAAGGGTTAACCATAGTTTTGAGGAAAGCAGCAGGTGCTTTGGTTAGGTCATTGTTTCCAGATCACAACTCCAATTTTGTGAAACCATACCATATCAAACCAAGAAACAAAGGACAGTCTAGCCAAACTGCTTCAGGCGAGAAGGACACTATCTCCTGTCCTTCTTACCAGCTTTCCTCTTCCCAGAGAGTAAGTGCTTGGGCTTCATATCAAACACATGCCTGTCTGCCTCCCCTTTCTTCCCCAAACGATTCATCTTCTTCTGAGCATTCTTCATCATAGTCTTGGCTTTCTTCACCATCTACACAGGAAGAGAAAACATAAAACACATTAGCTACTTACTGGAAACATGTTAAGAGTCTGTCTTTAAGATCTAGGTGTGCTCTGTGTTGAGAAACACAGATAAGTCTCACTCACTGCTATTCTGGACCCACTGTAGTATCTGCAGGAACTCAACCAACACCTGCATGTGAAGGCAGGAGGAAAATTATATCCAGACAAGTTCTGTCTCTATAAGGATCAGATTTATTTAGTGTGGAAGATTAGGTAAACTTATTCTAACTCCCTCTTGGACAAACAAAGAAACTCAGATTCAGACCCATGACACTGCACTACTCACATTTGACTAACAAGTGGCAATATTCATATTAAAATGCAGATATCTCGATGGAGATGGCATGGTGGAGTGGAAAAATCAGGCTTCCATGAAGTAGACTGCTTGCCCATTTACAGACTTTCTCCTTTACCTGAATTTTCAAAATGCTGAAACTAACAACTTATTTAATAAAAGAAAGTTTCAGCAACAGACAGTGCATATCCAAAGTGTCTCTCCCAAAAGACTGGCCAAAACAGGTTGGTTGATTCCCAGTATGGCTCACTATGGGTGAGGGCCCCAGGCCTCCATGGGCTCAGCAGGGATCATTTCCTAGCACACCCTTAAACAGCTGGGACCTAGGCTCAAACCTCCTGGTGTCATACAATTCCATGCTTCTGTTTACCACGAGAAAGGACACCATGAGGGAATTATGTTCCCAGGGCAAAGGTCCAGGGACACTCAACTGAACTGGCTCAAGTGTAGCTCTGGGGTTACAGCACACAGCTAACCCCCACCTGCAGTCCTTGCTCCAAATGACAGCTGAGGGGCACTGGGGGTTTGCCCTGAGCATTCAGGGAGCCAAAGGCAGAGGCTATCATGTTATTAACTGCACATGACAGAGACTAACCTTAACATCCCGAAGACCAGACACATCACGTGGAGTTCGAGAGCAACTGCGACTCCGGGAGATAGATGTGGGTGGAACAGAGTCTTCCCGCTTCCTTTTCCTAGTGACACTCCGAGACCTTCTGGCCTGGACTGCATAATGGGCCTGAAAAGCACAAAGAGCACACTTCAGGATCCCCAGCCTGGCTTTCAGGCTTAGTGATAAAGATGAAATCATTCTGACAAAGGGAGAGGGCACTCAGGAGCTTTTATCAAATAAAGTAAAAAAGATCTTGCCCTGAACAGTTTCACTCAGTGGTTAGAGTGTCAGCCTGTGGACTGAAGGGTCCTAGGTTCAATTCCAGCCAAGGGCAGTACCCCAGTTGCAGGTTCAATCCCTGACCCTGTGTAGGGGCATGTGCAGGAGGCAACCAGAAGATGTGTCTCTCTCACATCAATGTTTCTTTCTCTCTCTTTCTCCCTTTCCCCTCTCTCCCTTCCACTTTCTGAAAAGCAATGGAAAAAAATATATATATCCTCAGGTGAGGATTAAAAAAAAAACACCCAGCCAGTGTGGCTCCACAGTTGAGCATCAACCTATGATCCAGAAGATCAAGGTTTGAGTCCCCATCAGGACACATGCCTGGGTTGCAGGCTTGATCCCCAGTAGGCGCCGTGCAGGAGGCAGACAATCAAAGGGCTCTCTTTCATCATTGATGTTTCTATCTCTCTCTCTCCCTCTCCTTTCCTCTCTCTGAAATCAATAAAGATATATTTTTAAAATATATATATATATGTTTTTATTGATTTCAGAGAGAGGAAGGGAGAGGGAAAGAGAGATAGAAACATCAATGATGAGAGAGCCATCGATCGAGTCCACAATCTGGGCATGTGCCCTGACCGGGAATCGAACCCCGATCGCCTGGATCCCAGGTCGACGCTCAACCGCTGAGCCACACCCGGCCAGGCAATAAAAACATATTTAAAAAAAAAATGGTTTAAAGAAAAAATAGCCATATAGTTGATTTGGCTCAGTGGTTAGAGCATCAGCCTGAGGACTGAGGGTCTCCGGTTCAATTCCGGTCAAGGGTATGTACTTCCGTTTCAGGCTCCATCCCTAGGAGGCAACCAATCGATGTGTCTCTCTCACATCAACGTTTCTCTCTCTCTCCCTTCAACTCTCTCTGAAAAGCAATGGAAAAAATCGTCTCTGGTGAGGATTAAGTTAATTAATTCATTAAACAACTGACTCTTAAAGAGTATCTTTATAGTACACATAGTTATTTTCACATTAGTTATTGGTTGAATATTCTTTTTTACTTAACACAGCTGCTTTATGTTACAAAGCTAATTTTACTCCATTTATAAAAATTTACTTAGATCTGCCCATTCAGCAATGTTTTTCCTAACCCAGACCATTAGCTCAGTATCACAATTTGAATTTCAAACAGTTTTCTCTTCTTTGCTCCTCCATTTTGGGTTATGTGTCTGAACACTCTGAGGACCATCACAAAGCTTTTAGCCTTGAGGTTCAGCAAAGACATGCAGATAGCCACTGACAGGTTCTTCTGTAGCCCCCTACAAGAATCTGTGTCAGCCCTGCTCCCACTGGTGGTTGGTCCAAGGCTCACCCTCCCACCACTTGTCTGAAACTAAGGATAACCCAGCTCCCTTGAAAGGCACACAGGCTTAAAGTAAGCCCAGCATTTAATAGCCCCCCAAAGTAAGAAGCTACGCATGCACATTAAACTAAGACTCCACCTGAGCAGAGTGCTCTCACTCAATGCTGATGAAAACTCCAATCAGCCGAACCTTTCTGGAAAGAACTTCAACAAATGCTACCCTTTGATTCCACTATTCCACCTCTGGGGATCTGTTTTGAGAAAATAATCCAGAATATGGAAAAGTTCTTTTATACAAAGATATATATGCTCTGGCATAACTCACCAAGCCAAAAACATTGGAATTCTAACAGGTACCTGAAATGCCCTCGAATCGTAAGCTTCCAGAGAAACAGCTTCAAAGGATTTGCAGTCTACGTTCCTCTCGGGATGAAAGACTCAACAGCACCTCATGTTTGTATGATAACTAAACTTAAGCTAATCAAAGCAGCATGTGAAGACTTTAGTCACCAAAATCAAAGTTTAAGTAGAAAAACTGTAGGCCAGATGACATTACATTGTTCTGTTCTAACATTTCCAATTTGTATTATTTGCTGATACAAATCCATCTGTTCTTATTGTGTATTTTTTACACACCAACTGACATTCTTTGTGGCAACAGCGAATGAATTTTTAAACTGCAAGCCATCCAAAACACCTACAACGAAGACACTAATTTCCCTAAAGTGAAAAGTGCACGCAGCACAATGAAAAGTAGGTGCAGTGTGTGGCATGTGGGTATAAACAGATTTCAAAGAAAGAAACAGAAAGATGAGAGTCTTCTGCATAAACACTGATTAAACAGTGTCTACCACATGGCAGCCTAGTTCATCGCTGTGTGCTGTGACCACAAGTGATTTTATTTTCTTCTTTCTAGTTTTTGAACTTTCCAAAGTTTGCATTAGCTGGGAACAAAAGATAACGCATGTACAAATATAATAAAACATTCATAAAAAGCAAAGCAAAAACAGCAACAAAAACACACAAAAAAAGTAAAATAAAATTTGCTGAGGCCACCTCACACACCTGACATTAACTAAACAGGACATCAGAGTAACATCCAGGAAAACTGTCCACCTGCCCATAGGGATAAGGTCTAACTGGGGATGACAGCGCTGGCAAGGTCTTCCTCAATTCTTCTCAAATGGCAACAGCAAGAACTGAGTCTGGCTACACCATCCTGCACCAACAGCATGGCCCTGTGAGCCAAATGCCCAACCTGTTTCCTGAGAGGGAAACAAACAACAGAGGGACTAATGCAGTCTTTCCTCAACTAGCCACTTCCAACCAAAATCTCAGGCCAGTGAAGCTCCTCAACAGGAAGACTGGAGGTTCTAATTTCTTTTTTAATGAACTCTGTGATCCTACAGGGTTCTCAGCCCTTGGTTTTCTATGACAAAGCTGGATTCAACTACTAAAGTATCTGAGACCATCTCTGCACACTCACATTGTCATTATCGTCCATGTCAACACCAAGACTGCGCATCTCATTCTCCAAGACTTTCCGCTGAACCTGAAAAGGAGGAGAAGGATATCTGTTTTAAACAAAATCAATCTGATGAAATGTTTAAAAAAAATTCAAGAGAAAATATGCCTTTTATAATGATCCGTGATATACATCTTTTACAAATTATATCTTTTACTTGGGCTCATGCTGATGTTTGTGGACCGCTCATTAAACCCCATGAAAACTAACATTTCCTGGGCACTTGCCACAAGTAGGACAGTGTACACTTCATCCCTGGATTCTGCAGAACTCCCCAGGCAATTCTCTGTGCTGATGAGGTCACTAGGCAGAGGCCATGAGACATGTACCCCAGGCCAGCATCCCTGCAGGTCCACCAAGCACCACTAGGGGATACAGTGATGTCTGTGTCTGCAAAGAACCACTCACTTGCTGTCACATGAAAACAGTGCTGAGTGCACAAATACCCATGAGGTGTGTGGACTGTCATCATTTTCCTTCCTGTCACGCTATACTTTAACTGCCCTGCACACTGTCCTCTTTCTTTGGGGAGCTGCCCCCCACCCATTTTGGTCATGCCCTGTGATATGGGGATAACCACAGGATTTAACTTCACCTGACACCTTGACGAGAACATGAGTAGAGAAAGATGCCTATACAGAGACAGAGCTGAGAGCTGGAAAGAACTCTGACCTTACTGACCCACTGGAGCCTAAACTGTGGTTCTCCTGTCCCAACAGGTCACAGGAGCCAATAAATCACTTCAGATTTATGTTAGATTGGGTTAGGTTTCTATAAATTGCAAAAGAAGAGTCCCACCTGGCCGGCGTGGCTCAGTGGTTGAGTGTTGACTCATGAACCAGGAGGTCACTTTTGATTCCTGGTTAGGGCAAATGTCCGGGTTGTTGGCTCAACCCCAGTAGGGGGAGTGCAGGAGGCAGCCGATCAATGACTCTCTCTCATCATTGATGTTCCTATCTTTCTCTCCCTCTCTTTCTATGAAATCAATAAATACATATTAAAAAAAACCAAAGTCCTGAATAATAAAATAATTAAAGAACAAGAACATGTTAATTCATGGCTTGCTTTACAGCTCCAAATAATAAATTATGATGTAATGAACTTTGAAAATTACAAAGAAAAGGCATAATAATCAGAATATAAAAGATCAAGACTCAACCAATCTTAAAGGTCAATACTTACCAGCCAAAAAAAAGCAAGTACAGCCCAGGCCAGTGTTGCTCAGTGTTAAGAGTGTTGGCCTGTGCACTGAAGGGTCATGGGTTTGATTCCTGGTCAAAGGCACGTACCTGGGTTGCAGGTTTGTTTCCTGCCCCTGGTCAGCGCACATGCAGGAGGCAAATGGTCAATGTGTGTCTCTCTCAACCCCCTCTCTCTATTCTCCCTCCCTCCTTTCCACTTCTCTGAAAAGCAATGGAAAAAATATCCTCAGGTGAGGATTAAAAAAAAAAAAAAAGGCAACTACAACGTTAAGGCTACACACAGGTGGAAATGTTTTATCTAGCAATGACTACACAAGAATCCAGTATACAAAGAAATAGGTCATAGGTCCTTGAAGAGACACAAAACTTGCCTTCTTAGCAGTTCGTGGCATTCTGGGACCCTGTGTGTTCTTCTCTTTGGACTGCAGAATCTTCAACTTCCTTTTTTCCCTGATTTCTTTTGCCAGCTGTCGGATTTCCACCATTTCTTCATCTTCACTTTCTGATTCACTGTCATACTCCCCAGCAGCAGTTCTTAGCTCTTCTTCTTTTTCCAACTCTTCCAATTTCTTTAAAAAGAGTCATAAAGAAAATCTCAATGAAAATCTCAAATAAGTGTAGGAAACTTTGTATGGGAACTGTTGCCCTAAGCCTTTCAGTATGCAGTGGACACCAGGATTGTCTCATATGGGCCTCATCCACATGCCAGAGCTGAGCTCCCAGCAAATATTCTGGGAAGAAAATAAAGACTGCATGAATGTTGAGCTGACAGCATATTAACAGCTTGCTGCCAGGTCTTTTTCTTCTTTAAAAATAATGAGTACACACACCAAAGTTAAAAATGTGCACACAGACAGTACCTCCCTGAGTTCCCTTACTCTAAGCAGACACATGGACCTACATTCTTGAAGAACTTAAATCATCAGTCTGCGCTGATCCTGTACTACAGTGTCCCATTTATCCATCCTAATGCCATCCCCAAATACAACCTCACTGGCTGCACAGTTAAAATTAACACCCTGCCAGGCATTCAGCAGTCAGATGTGCCTACATCACTATTTATGTGACAGCGTGGGGGAGGGAGCTGGGAAGGGCATGGACAGGCCAATCGCACCCAGAATCCACACTGAGGACACAGGGCATTGCGCAGTCAGAGATAAAATCAAGAGGCAACAACTGAGTTAAGGAGAGCGACATGACTTCTCCCTGGTGGGAATGTGGACACCAGGATGAGAAGGGGAAGAGATGGGAAAAGCAGAAGACTAGTTAAAGCCAAGGGAGCAAGGATAAGTAACAGACAACAGAGAACAGAACCACTTCAAAAGTGGAAAAACAGTGTGTGAAGGAGGCTTATGCTAGGGTTTGTTCCCTTGATACCTAGAGACTGAAAATATAAATTAAGGGCACCATTTGGGAACTGAGGAGAACTAGGGAAATGTAAATGGCAAACATTTATAAAGCTTTATTTTTCAAAAAGCTTGACTGAGGAAAAAGAGGATACCAACTAAATGAGGACACAGGACTTTTGCCTTTAAAGATCAGAGAAACTTGTCAGCACTGTGCTCAGAAAAAGCAAACAGTGAGGGGACTGAAACAGGAGGGAGACACCAGTGGTGGAGCAAACTCTGGAGAAGACAAGAAGGAACCAAGTCTGAGAACCAGCAGCCCTGCACTGAGGTAGCTGCTGACAAGGAGCACTTGTGGAACAACAGCGCTCACACCCAGGGCTCCAGGTTCTTCATAAAGAAGGCCTCTTGCTGAGAGGGGCCGAGGGAAGTAGAACAGGAGTCTGAGAAGGGAAAAGGCTTCTGCAGAAAGAGGATGAACGGCGCTGCCAATGGGCAGAGTGCTAGTGTCTCCAGGACACTTGGCAGGAGCAGGCGGACAGTGACTGGGGATGGGGAGGGTCATGGGTGTAGAAGGAACAATGCCAACAGGTGCAGGTGAGCCCAAAGCTGTGCTTGAGTCACAGAACAGAGTACTGACCATGACACCATGAGACCAGCTAAAAGTTGTGCTTGTACCTTGTGGTCGTATTAAAAAGGAATAAAAACCATGTAATTTAACAAGTGACACAAACCTGCATGATGTCAGGATCAATGTAATCAGCTACATTGTGGCCTTGCCAGATCTCAGGTATCTTATCATACTTTTCAGATGAATTCATTATGTCCCAGTACTCTAAAGTTAAAAGAAAAAAGAGACATTTATAGCAGTTTTTAATATCTTCAACTACCATGTGCCCAAAAAGAGTTATAACTTATGCAAGTTAAGCCTCTCTGTAAAGACAACAGAGCGTTTGTATTCGACACTATGTAAGCAAGCCACGTGCTTATGAAAGATTCACCCCCAAACATTTCCCGTCTATCAGTACCTCAGGATGAAGTGACCACAGAAGGAAAACAAAAAGAAAACAAGTGAGATATATCCAAAGGAAAAAGGCATGAATAACAGATTACTGACAGTGTCAATCTGGCTCCACATTCACCTGCTATGAAAGGTACAAAAATAATCTCTCATCCTGAAATGACAGAAAACTACCAAAAAGGAAGAAATCTCAGAGCCCTTCCAGCCTGCAACCTCTCTAGTTAAGAAATTAAATTAACAAAGCTCAGGAGGACCGGTGCTCATTAAAGCCCTTTCACACTTTTCTGAAACACTTCACATGTAACTGGCATTTTAAAATAACTAGTGCAGGCCCTTACTTTGAAGATCCAAAATATAATCATCTCCCAGTTCCAGTTCAATATCTCGTTCCTGCAATTTAAAAAAAAAACACACAACAGGGTTATGATCAGCTCTACTTGACCCTTCAGGTCCAGAAATGCTGAGCCCCTCGTTCCTGTGAAATAACCTCCTCTCCAACCTAAAGAAGAATCCTTTCCATCCCTGGCACTCAGCTCCTATTTCCAGTAGGAGGGCTGTTGTGACCATCTGGAGGGACACATACATAAGGGTACAACCTGTGTTGGGTTTCACAGCTGTGTTCTCATACAGCATCAAGTGTGGACACTGGTGCTGTCAGCGTATTCATGCTCCAAGTCCCCATCCCTCACTGCAAAGCCTTTCTGCCCACCTTCACAGGTAAACCCAGTGAGGCTAACAGTGACCTACCCTCTTCCTCTGAGGCTCCCCAATCTCCATTCTCTTCCTGCGTGCCACCACTCCTTCTGGGATGAAAGGGGGCCTCTCCTGAGAAGATATTATGGGAAATGTTTATGTAGGACGCCTTATTGAATGGGAAAGAAACACAGAAATGAAAAACTAAGAGTAAATTCTCCACCTGCAGAATATATATAAAACCACACCCAGGCCAATTAAAAACCAACAGATGATTGAGGGGGAGAGGGGAGGGTGTAGGGCCAGTTTGGGCAAGTTAGCCAAGACTCCACGAGCCAATTCTAAAGTTCATTTAGAAAAAATAAACATCAAGATTAATAATTATCGCCCGGCCGGGCGTGGCTCAGCGGTTGAGCATCGACCTAGGATCCAGGTGATCGAGGTTCGATTCCGGGTCAGGGCACATGCCCGGGTTGCAGGCTGCAGCCGATCAATGACTCTCTCATCATTGATGTTTCTATCTCTCTCTCTCCTTCCCCTTTCCTCTCTCTGAAATCAATAAAGATATATATATTAAAAAAAAAAATTAACAATTATGAACAAAGGAAGCAATACAGGAGAAATAAAGCAGATCATGAACAGGGGAATTTAGATATAAACCTGAGATAAATGACTAGCTAGCTGAAAAGTAGAGCTAGTTAGCTACCTCCACCTGCTTCCTAACAACAAAATAAATTCAAAACTAAGTGAAGACTTTTATTCAAAACAGGTAAAATTACAAGTAATTAAACCATCAAAGTACAGAGTAAGAACAATTTTGGAATTGCTGGTAGGCGTTCATACGCATGACACCAAACCCAGCAACCTCAGAGAAAATATTAATATATGCCAATAGCTTAAAAATGTGCATTTTCTCCAAGGTTAAAAAGAAATCCTCCAACTAAAAGGCAAATGAGAAAACGAAAAAAAAATGTTTTATAGTACAAAACCCTTTTAAAGTATATGACTGTCCAACCATTACGCTGTAACATCGGAAGCTAATACAATACTGAATGTTAACTGTAATTTAAAAAATATATACAAGAGTCTGATTACCTTAACATAAAAACAAATCAATGAATAACATATAAATGATATGAAGAACTGAAAAGGCCAAGAAACCCATAAAAAATGCTCACCTGCACTAATTATTAAAGAAATACATCACAACAGAACCATTTTCTTAAAAACTGAAGTAAAACTGGTAGACAAGATTACATGTATCTCAGGTGTACACGGTCATAATTGATACTTGTACACAAGACATAGTACTCATCACTGTCCACCTAATTAGCAGCCATATCGTTCTTTAACCAGTTGTAATCTGCTAGACTGACAGATGTCAACACCAAAGACGCAGGGAATCATCAGCGCAGTATACACTCGTAAGGCATTTTGGATGATGACATTTTTAATGCCACACCTTAAAATTTCCTCTACTGGTAGATTTGCAAATTTTTAAAAATAGAACTATATATAAAGGTGTGACTCAAGCACTATCTACAAAGGCAATTAAATGAAAAATTTAAAAGAACATAAAATTTGTGTTTAAAAAAATTTTTTTTAAATATGCTTATATACCAAAAATATTTATGGAAAGATAAACAAGACAGAGTTAATAGTAACTGCCTTGGTGGAGTAAGAAATAGGTTTTAACTTGGCACCTCACACTCTTTTTGCCTTTTTTGATATACGTGGCATGAGTTTTAGTCTGAGTAAGAAGCTCAAGCCCACTCATGCCACCAATGCATGCAAGTATGTGTATCTGGATCTGCAGCCCTGGACAAAGGCACTCAGCATGTCCACTGTGTCAGTAACACCATAATCCCACCCCAAAGGGTCTCTGGAAGGGCAACCTTACCTTATCATCTCTTTTATTTGGCATAGCCAAATGCAATCTGTTCAGCACCTCATTCACTTTATTTCCTTTCATTTTGGTTTCAACTCGATGAGCCAAGAGCCTGTCACAAGCCTAAGAAAGTGTGAAAACAAGGCACAGAGTCACAAAGCATCCTGCTGCAGCCTCCAGGAAGGAACCAGCAACCAGAGACTATGTACCAAAGGTTTGGAACCAGCTAAGCACTTCTGCTCAGTAGTGACATCTGTTGGCTAAGTCCCCAGGACCACAGCAAGGTCCAGTACCTCCTCTGGGGCAGACTCTACTCTCCAGGATGGAGGCTGCCTTTCTCCCTTTCCAGGCTAGGCCCAATCTGAGGCAGAACCAGGAGGCAGTTCCACCACACAGTTGGCTCCAAGTGTCCCCACGGCCCTTTCTGAGCCTCTCTTCCACTGCCAGTGACCCCGTGCTAACCAGTCAGCTCCCTATCGTTATCCACGTCTCACCTCAGGTCTTAACTAGAGCAACTGTGCCTGAATAAAATCAACAGTATCAGAGTTGCTCTTTTTATTTCAGGTAAAAATAACAAAATGAGAACATTAGAATCATGTGGAATCTAACAGGAAGTGACTCCTTAAGCTGTTCCCACTTTCACTATTTTTTTTCCTTCTACTTCTGAATAGACGCCATGAAAGCACTTTTCAGTCCAACTTGCATGGAAACACTGGCAGGTTCAGAGAAACAGCAGGCAGTGGACAAAGTTAAAATTACCTAAGCTGAAAGAATAAGTACAGTACTTCAACAAAGCCCCACTTTCACCAGGCAGGTGGAACTAGGGCTTCAGTGAGGGTACCTGCATTCATGCCTCCTGCCGAAGCCACTACAGTACTCAGTGTTAAAACACCTGGAAAGAAAACTTTCCCCACAACTGACTTTGCTAAAACAAGAGAAAGAAGGGTAAAGGGCTCAACCCTTGCATACGAGGAAGCACTGACCTCTGTTTTCACTTTGATAACCCCTTCCTCTGTCAGGGTGCTGGTCTCTACCACTGGAAATCCTTCAGCCTGCAAATCTATAAATATTTTCTGGGAATATAAAGGAAAAATGAGAGATGTGTTATTTCCAGGTCCCTGTGAACAAATCTTACCGTTCCTCAAATGTGTTATAAATGCCGCTTAGTATATACAACATCTGTGGTTTAACTCTTTTGAAGGACATCTCCCCAAAACAGTTACTTATTTTTCCCTATATTGGTCTGTGATCAAGAAAATATAAATTGCTAGGAGGATCAAACCAGACTACAGCAAGCAAACCAGATGCTTTCTGGACTATTCTGTGAGATCTTACCTTCCAAAAAGAAACTTAGCAAGATCAAGATACAGATTTTTTAAAAGAATGTTTTCAAAGCTTTTTTTTTTTTAAATCCTGACCTAAGGATATGTTTATTGATTCTAAAGAGGGAGGCGGGAGACGGGAGACGGGAGAGGGAAACATCAATCAGTTGTCTCCTGTATGCACCCCAACCAGGGTACAACCTAGCTATGTACCCTGGCTGGGAATCAAACCCGCAACGGGACAATGCACCAAACAACGACCTCCACAGCCCAAGAGAATTCCTTAGAAAACAACACAAAAATGTTTACAGATCTAGCTCTTCATAAATCACTAAGGCTGTAAGAGAAGAGACCTCATCTGTGCTTCCCTCCACCATACACTCCATTCAGATGCGGGGGACTGATCCCATGATCATTAGCTTCCCGTGAACAAGACTGGCTTCCCTACTGGAAGGAGCAGTGGTCGGAGGAATACAGGTGTCAGAGAGCCAGTCTCACTACTGGCTAGTGTGTGACCACTGGATCTGCCTGGGCACATGGAAACAGCATTCATCACACGGTAAGCTACACTATAGCTGGTGAAGTGAGAGCACTGATGAATACAAGCTACAAGGCAGTGTAATGGAGACAGTAGCACTGCAATAGTGTCTGTTGTCACTTCTCAATTTCACTAACAATTTCTCCCTGACAACATCACTGGTAAAAACCCAGTGGTGTCACTGTTACTCCAGAGGTGACCTCGCCCGTCAGGGCTGCTAGGTGGTGAGGCTGAACTCAAGCCTGTGTAACATCAGAACCTGAGCATCTGGTACAACCAGAGCATTTGCCCAGGTACCCATGAACAAATCTTACTGTTCCTCAAATGGGTTATAAATGCTGCTTAACACCTGAAGTTCACTCCCAACCTTCCTAGTGTCCCCGACTTCCCCTTCTTCTCCACCCTTCAATGCTTTTAGACTGAAAAACTAAGATTAGTCAATAGGTATTTGGGTCCTTTCAAAGACAATTCCCTGATGGCAGTGTTTATATAATCAGTAATCTACACCGCAATTCCCTGAGGAAACCATCACCGCTGTTTGAAAAACCCTAATTCTCACCAAGCATTAAATGTCCACATAACACAAGAGGGGCACTGGGAAGAGAGCAGCATGCCCCTTCCTCAGGACCTTCTAGTCAGACCTGCTCAATGGAGCATGCTCCAGGAGATGTGGACCGATGTAGTCATCATTCTATTGCAATGGATCCCAAACCTCGAGTGTGCACCCTTCACCAGGGAGCTGTTCAAGCCCAGGCTGCTGTGCGCTCCCCCCATTTCTGATACTGGAGGCCTTGCATTCAGAACAGAACACATTACCACAGGAAAGCAGCATCAGCTGCTGGTCGTGGCCACAACCTGAGAACCACTGCCTAGTGCAAAGCTTCTCATAGCGTCCATCTGTCCTAAAAGATGCTACTAAGCAGGGCAGCAGGGTCGAATCAATTTGACAAACCTCACATTCCATGTCTTGGAAAACTTCAGCAGACACTACAGATTATAATTCGAGAGTTTCGGATGCTCATTTTCCTTTGCCCACTCAGTTTCCAAACTCACTTCAACACAGACTCTGTGCAACAGACATGTAGGAAACACTATGAAACTCCTGCTACCTAGAAACTTATTCTGCAAAGTGCTGTTCCTGTGCACCTGGCTGCTGGCCCAAGCTGTTCCTTTAAGGCCCTGGTCTAAGACAATAGTCCCTTCCTATGTAAACACATCTTCCAGAGGTTAAATACATGCATGGATGTTTCCACAGCCTTTAACAGAGCAGCCATTAGGAAATTTCAGGTTTAATTTGCCACTAAGAGGTTTGTATAACATCATGTTGACTGAACCACTGAGGATACTATCTCAAAATCAAAAACCAGGCTAGCATTGCTACAATTCTAAACTCTGGCTGACTGAGATGAGATTCTGAATTGGTAAAAAATATTGAAAACATTAGGTTGACTTACCTGGTCATCTTCTGGAAGCTCAGCTATTCTCCTCACATCACACTTGTTTGCTACAACTATAAGAGGCTAGAGCAAGAAGAAAAATAACAAGGTGATTACCACCTTCATACTGCAGAACATAAATGTGGTCTGCTGGTCATCACACTCACCTTGTTGATGAAGAGAGGTCTGATGTTCTGGAAGAGCTCCAGCTGCGCCTGCAGCCCGTGCCCACACTGCTCAGACAAGTCCATCACGTAGAGCACTGCGGCGCGCAGGTGGGCCAGGGCTGTGATGGCCTGCATTTCAATTGTGTTCCGATCCTCCAATGGGTGGTCCAAAATCCCTGGGGTATCTACAACCTAACAATAAGGCTTGTCACTCCAAAGCACACCTGCTCATAAACTTGCTTTCCAGCACATCCTGGAGGTCACGCACACACCCAAACTAGCCCTGACAAAACGAGCTAATAAAAACGTACATCTCCCAGCTAACTGTGATAAAACAAAGCAGTAAGGAGGGACCTGCAGAGCTCATTAAAGAACTAGCAATGACTTTGAGAGAATGCCTTTGCTCATGAGCAACATCATGAAACAGAACTGGACTATTGGCAAACGCCCATGTGCAAGGAACTACCTCATCATCCTTGATGAAGTTAAATTCAGCTGTGGAAAGAGACTTTTTTATGCTTTTAAATAGTAAGTGCTATTCCTAATAACAGGGTCAGAAACAGTGACAAGGACACTTTCCTCAGCAGCACCATTGTTGTTAACATAATGCAGAACCTTCCTGGTAGCTGGCTGCTCCCCTGAACCCTATCACAGGAGTGAGACCTGCCCTTACGCAACTCCAAAGCTCAGAGGAGTTCTCTTTCATAAAGTTGCTCCTGGGAACCTCAAGAGTCTACTTCCCATCTCCTCAGTCTCCCCACCTCTGACAAAGTGGGACTAAAATACAGACACTCTAGTTAGTGCCAAAAGAATCAAAACCACACTCCATTAATAAAGCCACCAAGATATCTGTTCCGTTTAAAGAGCTCTCACCTGCCAGCGCAGATACTTATAATCCATGTGCCCAACAAACAGAGACTTGGTGGTAAATGCATAAGGCTGGACATCCACATCTGCTCTTGTCACCTGAAACCAAACAATCACAGAGTTCTACACTTTATTTCCTCTCAAACAGCATAAAAGTAGCCCAGACATCTTATCAAAACTGTTATGGTAGGAGAAAAAACAAATAAGGGAGACTTCCATGGTTAACTGCAGAGGACAGGAGCTACTGCACTTTGACACATGATGAGCTCCACTTTCTCATCAGCTGCCCACAGGAGAGAGGAGCCTGAATCAGGGATTAGGGAGACAAGGCAGGCCCGGTAGGAGGAGGGCACACACCAGCTTCTCCTACACCATCCTGGCCCAGGCATGTCCAGCACAACTTTCTTTGATGATGACAACATTCTACATCTGCACTGTCCATACGGGGCCTCTTAGCCACACGCTGCCCGTAAACTCTTGAAATGGGGTCAGTGTGACTGAGAAACTAAATTTTTTTACTGTTTAAATTTTTAAGTCTTTTTATTTTTTTTTAAAAAAACCGATCTCAGAGAGGAAAGGGGAGAGAAGAGATAGAAACATCGATGTGAGAAAAATCAATCAGCCTCCCCCAGCACATGCCCCAACTGGGGAGTGAACCCACAACCTGGTATGTGCCCTGACCAGAACTGAACCTGCCACCTTTCGGTGTACAGGACAACACTCTAACCAACTGAGCCACACTGGCCAGGGCTATTATTTTTCATTCATTAAGTGGCCCTGTCTCTGCCCCACAGCACTGGCTAATGAGTGTTGGAGACATAGCTGGGACACCGCAGAGCTTCGGCTTGTCACCATGTCAGCACAACCTGTGGACAAAATAAAAACCTACATATATGCTTACAGGCAAAAGTGTTCTTGGTAGCAGAGAGCAACATGAATGTAACAATTGTTTATTGGCATCTGAGCTGTTCCTGCTTGTGAAATGACATTTTAATTGCTGTTCTGCTCTGCTCAGGTCCCTCAAAGTCAGGTAAATTATCCTGAAGCACCAAGTTGCTTACATAAATAGTGCCCATGAGTCCCAATTAATAAATTCAAATAAAGAATGACTCAGCACTTCCCACTACATGGAGCAAATAATTTATGTGAAAGCTAACATAACCACCAAGGTTACAGTACTCAAGAAACACCTTCGAAGACTGGGAAGTCCCATTCAGCAAGTGCAACCTGCCACAGTGAACGGCAGGTGTACAGGCACCCTATTCCCAGAATATGCCAAGACAACATGTCCTGGGAGAGGCTCCCATGTGTTAAAAATGTACTTAACCGTCTCAAATCTTAGAAATTTGTAGGAAACACATAAAAATCAAAAAATGGTTTCTGGCCCAGCTGGCATGGCTCAGTGGTCAAATGTCGACCCATGAACCAGGAGGTCATGGTTCGATTCCCAGTCAGGGCACATGCCCGGGTTTCGGGCTTGATTCCCAGGGTGGGGTCTATAATACCAATATAAACTTAGGATCAGACAAACTCAATCCTCCCTTTGAGGACACAATGTTTTAACCCAGGGCAGTACCGACTAAAGGACCAACTGGCCAGCCACCCTCCATCCCATGCAGTCAAAACATGGCAGCCCTTTGGCCTTAGGTCCTTGGTCACCCAAGTACTTATGAGACAGACCAACCTTATTGATGAAGCTGGACTTGCCAACATTGGGGTACCCACACAGAAGTAGAGTCCTCGTGTTTGGGTCAATAGTTGGCAGACGGGACAGGTGCTGACGCACTGTGAGAAGTTAAATTAAACGAATATGCTTAACTTCACAAGAAATACTAAAAAACTCAAAGTTTAAGATCTGTTTCACTTATACTCCAGGCCTGTGGTTATATTAAAACTCATTCCAACATTTATACTGTAAGTGAAGAAAATACAAATGAATGAAAAAAGGATCATCTGCAGAGGTGCCATGGTATAAAGGATAGTATTTCCCAAATCTGGCTGCACCAAGAATCCTATTCCTAGGCTGTACCAGCTTGGTATTCCTATCCAACAGGTCCAAGATGAGGCCAAAAACACATGTCTAAGTGCCCAGGCGAATCTTATTAACTGAGACAACATTTGAAAAGTGCTTTTGAAGCAAGCACACGACCCATCATTTCCTGGCTAAACAGAGGGCTGCTTCCATGTAATGACTACTGCACAGGGGCCTCATCTGCAGTGCACACGGCACCAGTGACACCACCAGGCGACCCTGAAGGTCAGATTGTCAGAAACACTGTCAAAGCAGCCAAGTATTGCAATCTTATTCCAAATTATTTGCTAGATGAGGGAGGAGGGGGAACAAAACCACCTGAGTTAAGAACATCTGTAGTGAAAATTATACACATGTAAAAAGGCAAAGAATTATTTCAGTAAAAACCCTACCATGTTAAATCAGATGTTGTGCTAGAAATGAAACAATTGGGGCCCTAGCTGGTTAGAGCGTCAGCCTGCAGACTGAAAGGTCCCTCCAGGGTTCAATTCTGGCCAAGAGCACATACCTTGGCTGCAGGCTCGATCCCTGGCCTGAGGTCGGGGCACGTGCAGGAGGCAAGCAATTGATGTGTCTTTCTCACATCAATGTTTCTTTCTCTCTCTCTCCATGCTCTAAAAGCAATGGAAAAAATATCCTTGGGTGAGGATTAAAGAAAAAAAGAAAGAAATGAGACTATTAGGTAACAAAAGTAGTAGCAGCTTGATGCTATCACATTACAAAGAGAAGAATTTTAAAAAATTAAAAAGTAAACAATAGGTAAAACTATGAGTTACTTTATTTTTCTATATATCCTTTGGTATTTTCCTGTGATTTATAATGTACATGTCTTACCTACTAAATATGAGAAACATAAGTTTTCTTAATTGTGCTATTAATTTCTAAGTAGTGTAAATGCTAGCTGCTTTTTCAATAGTAACCAGCCCGTCAAAACTTCTTATAGGATAGGCTAGGAAAAATAATTTTACCCTGTCATCTCTAAAATAAAACAAAAACAAACATTACAAAAATAAGTTTTCAACAAGGATTAAGTACCTTAATAGAACACATTCAAGACCATTTTTGCTTATGAATGACAAGTACCTTGTTCCAAATACTCCAAACTCTGTTTCTGTCTTTTGATAATAGTGCACATTCGTCCCAGGGCAGCACGCTTCAGCTGCTTGCAGCGGTAGAGAGAGTCTCCGTATTTCATAAGCCGCACGTAATCTTTAGCAACACTTAAAGAAACAAAAAGAAACACATAAGATTTTTCACTTTTGACAATTTAAAGATAATATATTAGGAAAATATCTTACTTGTCCACTAAATTTTTGGCAATATTTATTTGTCCTAGAGCCAACTTGTAATGATCCTTGTCATAGAGAATGTTCATCAAATCAGCATAAAATGGATGGATATCCTGTAACAAGAAAAGCAAAGCAAAACTTTGGTACAAGTTTCTCATCCCTATGTGTAAATAATACTTGAAGAATAATTTCCAAGGGAAATACGTCACACCTTTCCCTCTCTTCCCAAGCCCCCAGCATCTCTCCCCAGGTCTCCCACCTGGCCAACTGTCTGTCTGGTTCTCTGAGAGAACAGGAGTCATACATAGGGAAGTAAGCCCAGTGGTCACCTCTGCCCATTCACAGACCTTCATCCCTGCTCCTATGGGAGAACTGTTCTTGGACCCAACCAAGGCCTGGTCCATCTGTGCACTTGACCCCACCCCCTCACAACTCAAGAACTGAGCTCCAGTCTTCCCACTCCACCTGGCCATTTCTATCACCTTGCAAACACGTTATTCCCCAACCTCAAACCCTTATTTTCCTTTGTTCCCCTTCTTGGCAAATGCCACGAAGAGAGATACTGTGTCCTTTCTTTCCCCCCTTCCCACAACCCAAATTAGTCAGGACTGTCTCTACCAGGCAGTTGAAACAGCTCATCATCACCAGTGACCTCCAACCATCCCTTTATCTCACTTTTCCTGCCCTTCCTGATGCATTTATTCACCTGGCCTCCAGGACCTTCTCTCTCACTGGTACCTCCTCTCCAACTCCCTTGGTGGCTCAAGCTGCCACCCTAATGCTAACCACTAACGCTCCCCGAAGCACTTTTCTCATACTCATTTCCTAGGTGACCTCTCATATGTTTTCACATATCTATATTTTCACAAGTCCCATCTATCCATCTCCAGGCCAGACCTCTCATGAGCTTCAGACTGCTTGGCAATTCTGAACGTCTTACCCACATCTCACGATTAACAAGTAAAAACTGTTCTCCACCTCCTCAAGCCCGTGCCCTTCCCCATCTCAGTGAACAGCAACTCCACTGGACCAAGGTACCACAGCCCACACCTATTCTATGAGCAAATTCATTAGCTCTTCCTTTGAAGGATACTCTAAAGCCAACCACTTCTCTACTCCTTCACTACGCCCACAGACCTGTCATCCTCTAAGACGTAAGCCAGAACTTGGCCAGTCCAAGGTTCAGCTCCAAAGGCTTCCCTCCTTAACAGAATTCAAGTCCTACACAAGTCACCTTGCCCCACCATTACCTCTCTGACCCACTTCTCAGTTCTCTCCTCCATCTCCTGGATCTACCTGTTCTGGAGGACACCACACTCTGAACTTCAGGCCTTGGCACTTGCTTTCGACAGAGAGCCACAAAGCTCACCACCTCACGAAGGAAAGGTCTCTGCTACAAACTCCCTACTGGGGCACTCCCTACTCTCTTTATTTATCTGACCCACCATGTATTTTCATGTTTACTGTCTTTCCCCCCAACTAGACAAGGATAGGGACTTCTTTTATTACTGCTGTATTCCTAGTGCCTAGAACAGTACCTGAGACAGCAATCATTCAATGAATGGTAACTCACTCTAACCCTCTACTCTGAAACTGTTCTCAGATAACTGACTCTAGTTAAAGCACGCACGCGCGCGCACACACACACACACACACACAAATACAATGTTCATAAACTTGAACCTCTAACATATTAAAAAAACAATTTCATGGATGAAAAAGATAAAGCTTCTTATTAAAAACCACAGATCTCTGATACTAATTAGACCAAAGTATTTTGTTTGCTCAAACCAGGTATTTCCTAACATCAAGTTAGTTTAGAATAATCTCATTTTTATGTTTTCATTTTTTTCTTTTGAAAGCACTTTTATTGAAGCTGGAGACAGTGAAACAAGGAAGGACTTAGGGCAAAAGGAGCAACAGGAGAGAGTCTAGGCGGGGCTGCTTTGGCTCACTGAGAAATCAGAGAAAAAGGGGCCTTGGAGACAGTTTAGGGGATTAGCCCGGATGAGCTGCCACTGCCCATTGCTCCCCAGCTGCAAGTCCCATGGGGTCCCTTCAAGGTTAGGGGATACGTGCCTGTGGGGGAAGAAGAGTGGGAAAGGAATGGCACAGGCATGCTACCAAGAGTATGATTTTTTTTTTTTTGCCCAGGTACCTTCCATAGAACCCTCCCTTTCTCAAGGAGTAATTTACTCATTCAACAAGCATCTATCAAGTACGTGTGTCAAGTCCTAGAGAGACAGATAAAATAAGTGCCACTCCTCTAGCAGAAACTTCTAAATTTTATTTTAAACATTTCTGTATTTTTTACAACAAGCCATCATTATCTTTTTAAACACAAAAGAAATTCTTGTCACATAAACCAACCTATTCTCTCTGCCCTAACCTACCTGCAAAGACTATTTCAGGGCAGTGGCAAATTAACACTCTCACATCCTTCACCACCTGAAATAACCCTGCCATCACATGCTCCTACACAGGGACTTCATAAGCAGTGTTGCTCTAGCTTCCTACAACTAAATAACTGGGCAAACTGCACTATGCAGCAGAGTGAAGAGCTCACCTTTTTTGGCTTAATGGAGAAGTCCCCCACCTGATTTCTTACAACCAGTGAAAAAATCAGTCAGAGCTGAACTGACCATCACTGGCTGATGAACCAACAAGACCACAAACAGTGGCAGACTTCCGGTCACTGACCCCAACTTGAGGCCAGAAAAAGGAGCCTTGGAAACAGGTAGGAGAGGAAACCAGACAAGCTGGTAAACTGCTAGAATCCTGGGCTTCCAGAGATCTTGGGTTGGCCTTTGCAAACGTAGAGGTTATAAAACCTCAAGAGATAGCTCCAGGCCCTTCTAGATGGGGTTTTGTTGGCAGAACCTGTGTTCTGTTCCCAACTTTACCACTAACTCACTGAGTAAACTTATACAGCTCAATTATTTTGTTTCCTTTATTACTTGTCAGATGAATAGATCAAACTGATTAAACAGCTATTATATAAAAGTTAACATTTATATAGGCATCTGCAGCCCCCAGAGTCACTTACGTCTAATTTGGGGAAATCCGTTAGAATCTGTGAGAGCCTATCATGGTAATTCTGTTGAGTAAATTTGACTTTCCTCATGTAAAAATGTCTAATGCGATGAATTTGGTAATGTTTATGAATAACCGTTGGAGTCTTTCGTTGAGTCTTTGATAATGTCAGGTCGATAAAGTCCTGCAATTAAATAAAATAAAGCAGAGTTATATCAAATACATCTACTTTTCATCCACTTTATTTGAAACCTTCTTAAAAGACTAATACCTAACAGTTTATTTTCTAAACCACAAACACTTTTTCTAACTAAATCTTTTCTATACAGCTTTATTCATCTTCACAGTTTCTGGCCTTTAAGAAATAATGGCTGAAATAAATTTTATCCCAAACTCTTTTAATTTCCAAACACCTAAAAATTTTTGAAACTTAAGTAGTCAGACAACTCAAGCATAAGTTAGATAAAATATTTTAAAAAGAGAAACAATCCTACAACTTCAATTTGTGTATCTTTGACTTTGAAAGTACATAAAATGATGGGAAAACAAAAATTCAGTTTATAATTTCCTAGGAAATGTCAAGTGTATCTATAGTAGGGATATAGATGTGAGGCTCCAGATCTCTACTTCCTCCTCTATCTACCACCTCGAGGGGCCAGTTCAAAAGTTACCTGATTGATGGTTTCCCGACTCTCCCCCTACTATCAGGAAAGGACCCCTCCTCTCTGTGGAGGACCCTCTCATCTGAGGACGGACCCTCTCATCTCTGGAGAGGACCCTAGTGTGTGAGGATGGGCCCTCTCATCTCTGGAGAGGACCCTAGTGTGTGAGGATGGGCCCTCTCATCTCTGGACAGGACCCTAATGTGTGAGGACGGGCCCTCTCGTCTCTGGACAGGACCCTAATGTGTGAGGGCGGGCCCTCTCATCTCTGGACAAGACCCTAATGTCTGAGGCTTTAAGGACCCCAACCTCGGGAGAGGATCCCTCCGCTCGGGAGAGGACCCAAACGTCTAAGGAAAAACCATTACCCTCTGGAAAAACACTCCAACCACTGAGGAAGAACGTCCCTCGTCTCTGGAGAGGGCTCTAACGCCTGAGGAAGGAACCCTTCCCTTTGCGGGGGACACTCTCCCCGGGGAGCACTAATTTCGAGGACATGGCCTTGGTAGCCGGGCCCGGCGGCGGAGCGCTGCAGGCCCAGGCCCTCCCGGCGTCCCGGCCGAGAGAGGAGAGAAGGGAAGGTCCCGGGACACTTACCTTGGCGGACGGCACCACCGTGATCTTCTTGAAGTTGTAGTGCGCCATACCTGCAGTCGGCCACGAGGAACGCAGGCCAACACGCGGACCTTCCAAGGAGGACGGGGGCGGGGAGGGGGCGGGACTTCCACCGGCGGCGCGTCACTTCCTGCGCTCCCTGCGTCTCCTTCCACAGCCTCCGCGTCAAACAGCGCCCCCTCCCGGCCGGAGGTCCCTGGCTGAGGAGTCGCAGACTCGAATGGGCTGGGGGTGCGCGGGGAACCCGGAGGACGACCGGGAGGGGGGCGGCGCGGCAATTCAGATCCTGTCGAGTAAAGGAGGGGCCCCGCCAGGCTGCCCTTGGAGGGTCTGTGCTGCTCGGGGGGGGGAGGGGGGGGCTCGAGGGTCTTGGGGGCCTCTGGGGACTCAGGGTGTCCAGGGATCTCGGGGGTCTCCGGGGACTCAGGGGTCCGGGGATTTGGGGTCCTGGAGGGTTCTGGTGGGCCTGCGGATCTGGGGGTCTCCGGGGTCTTGGGGACTCGCAGGACCTCCGCGCACCAGGATTCCCGGTATCTCGGGGGTCTCGGCGATGCGGGGGTCTCCCGGTGCCTCCAGGGTTCTTCGGGGACTCAGGGGTCCGGGGGTCTCCAGGGACTCGGGAGGGTTTCCGGGCACTTAGGGGTTTAGAGATCTCGGGGGTCTGGGCAGTCCGGGGGTCTCGGACGCCTGGGAGTCTCTGGGGATATCGGGGGTCTTGGGGACTCCGGGGGTCTCCGTGGACTCAGGGGGTCGGGGTCTTGGCGATCTGGGGAGTGATAGTTGTCGATACATAGGGGTCTCTTATACTGTTTTCTCTAGTATATGTTTGAAATCTTCCATAACAAAAATCTAAGAAAATAAAATTTAAAAGTAAAGCCCGGCCGGGCGTGGCTCAGCGGTTGAGCCTCGACCTGGGATCCAGGCGATCGGGGTTCGATTCCCGGTCAGGGCACAGGCCCGGGGGGCGGGCTCGATCAATGACCCTCTCATCATTGATGTTTTTTTCTCTCTCTCTCTCCCTCTCCTTTCCTGTCTCTGAAATCAATAAAGATATATTTTAAAAAAATAAAAGTATTAACTACATGTTCCAGTTCTTGAAGCCCTGGTCGATAGGATGAATCCACTATACGAACAAACAAGAAGAGAGCAAGAAAACAGATGTAAGGAAATTAAAATGTATATAGCAAACCCAGTGTTTATCTTAGCAAATGAATGAAAGGCATGGATCTAAAACAGCAGTACCCGAATTCCTTTAAAACATTACATTACACTTATGAGCAAAAGCATTAGCTACACACATGAAAGTGAAACTATGTCTTCTTTAAATACAGTGAGAAATCATCAGGGTAATTTTCCAGGGATTGCTAAAGAATATGATGAAATGCCACCAGTCAGTTCACATGCCTGGGCAGCTATTACGTACAAGGATTTATTTGTTACATATAAGGTGTTGAGTGGAACATAACGTAGCATAAAAGACATCTACGAGCTCAAGAATTTTAGCCCAGGAGACAAAATTGAACACAGAACAGTCTAAGTCAACACCGTTTACAATATAGTCCTAAGTGGTCGCTCCCATCCTCTTCAGAGATACAAGGGCTCCTGTCCCCCAAACTCCACAGCTCCACCTGCACCCACCTGTCTCCTACCTGATGCCTTTCTCCTCCTACCTGATGGCTTTCCCCTCCCTGATGTCTCTCTGTCTCCTCCTTGGTTACTTAATACCTTCACACACAGTGACCTTTCTCCTCCCTCCCACATGAACCAGACAGTGACGCTGTGGACTTCAGTACCTTGAGTCAAGTCCAGGCACCACAACACACTGCTCTTCCTAGGCCTCCAGTCCAAGTCCACTATGGGTGGCATGTCTGTGGTGGGATATCCTGAGAACCTGGCTGTTTTTTGTTACACTGCTTATGGGAAAACAAATGTTAAAGTACAAAATGCCAACTGACAAATTAACTTTTAAACCTGTATAACAAAATTCAGTGAGAACTGCCTGTGCATTGAAGGCCAAATTAGAAATAGAGACCAGTGGTTCTCAGACTCGGTATCATGACAGCACTGTCCTTGTGAGATTTGTTACAAGTAATTTGTCACTAATTGTAAAGTTCTCAAGTTTGCAATTATTTCCTTTTTGTTAATGAAAAATGCAAACTGAAGATTATCCTTGTAATGCCATTCATTGAGATTTCTTCTTGACTAGGAGAGGAAAGGTTCTGCTCCAAGGATTACTATAACCCACAGACTACTGAAAAATAGAATTTCTGCACACTCACAATTTTGAAGAGAAGTGCAGCACAGCAAAGGAGTGTTGACAACTACTGTGTACTGGGTAACCTTTTGAAGTTACAGGAAAGAAAGACTGGTGGGGTGGGTTGGGGTGGCGAGGTCACTATTGGAACCAGGAAGGTGTCTCCAAGAAGGTGAATTCAGTCTTTCCCTTCATGGGTATTATTTCAAACAGGGAGAGAGCAAGTCAGGTGAGGGGAGTGGCTTCTTCCAAAGAATGAACAGATGGCACCATGGTTCACTGAGGTTGGCTTGGTCTTGTTTTCTTGTCTGTGGGTTAATGGATAAGGCATTTGCCCCATGCAGGGCAGGTGACTAAAAGTTAAATGTTTTTTCAAGCACTGTATACAAAACGCATCAAAAGCGGGTTCATTGCTGTGGCCTCAACAATATTCACACTCCCTGAGCACCAGCTGTGTCCTCTTACAGAATCCTCACGAAGGCTTGGGGTGGGTCCCTGACCTGGGGATGGAGGCACAACCTGGGGGAGAGGCCACAACCTGGGGGTGGGCACTATTGTTGTGTCTGTTTTGCATATAAAGAAATGAAGCGTAGAGACCTTGTCTCCCACCCCAAGCCTGACAGTGGAGACAGAGCTGAACCCAGACTGTCTGACGACAGGGCTTCCTTCTTCACTTCCCACTGTGTGGAGGACCTCTGGGACAGGGTCCTAGCACAGGCCCTGTCTCCTTGTGTCACTACCTGATGGAGGCAGAAAGGACCTCACCCGCGCTGGGTAGCATGCATCACACATATGCATGAAAAGCGTATAGGCACCTAAGAAAGAGGGCATGAAATCACTTGGGGGATGCTGGTAAACACCATTTTTATGTTATTCTTTAATCAATGACACTTGTTTGGCTCCTGCAGCTTCTGCCAACTGAAGGCTAATGATAGTGCATTGTTCTCAATTGAGCAATTCTTTGGACTAATAGAGACTTACAGCCTTCATAAATACTCTATTTGGAAAGCATTTAGTGGTTGACAAATGACCATCATGTTGAGATGTGAAGTCATTTGTAATCACACTTGGAGGAGCCATAGAGAAAATTGTTTCAGCAAATATCAACAAGCTGATGGAGCTGATTTAAAAGATATGGTAAAAAAAAATTAGCAAACTTCCATGAAAATTTCTTGAATTAACTAGTTGGAGCAGCCAGGAGGTCATCTATTTGCATATCTCTATTTTCTTGCTTTTCTCAGATTCCAATATTATTATTTCTTTCCTAGCCCCTATTTGTGAAAGGAACATTAACTGAACCCAGAAGGGAGCGTGAGGTGAGGTAGAAGAAACAGCCAAGATTCTTCAGGATTTAGGAGATAGCTAATAGTGATACTGAACCTATCTCTGAAATAGGGTCATCTTCCCAAAATGTTTACCAACTGCTATGGCCTGAATGCCCCCCATCCCAATTCATACATTGAAAGCTAACCCCCAGTGTGATGGTATTAGGAGGTGGGACCACAGACGAGACCCAGAGAGCACCCTCCTCCTCTACCACGTAAGGACATTGCCAACAGCCAGAGATCATCTATTCCAGCTGCTGAGAACCAATGTAATCATAAAAATAATTTGCATGAGATTCCAGTGTAAATAACAGTATTTTATACAAATGGTTTCATGATGCACAGAGGCTGGTATGTGCTGGGTAGGTCAGTTGTGATCAAGAACATACGCTCATTCCCATATATAGTTTGCAAACTACCTCAGAAGGTTCACGGCCTCCAGTCTCCCAATTCACACGCGCTCCCAACAAACAAAGCCCTGATCTTTGTGCGCACAGGGTCCCCAGCCTGCTCTCACAATGACTATGCATCCGAGACCCTAAAACAATTTTTCTTCTGTCTCATACACACTGCAAAATGCCTGACATCAACTCGTCTTTACTGAAGAATGCTTTCTTTCTTTTAATTGTGTAGCATCCAGATTTGTGTCTCTAACCAAGCTCTTGGGGCCCCATAGTGCACATTGCACACTTCCGTGGCAGTGGGGAGAATGTCTCCAAGTCCCTCATCCTGGTAGAGGAGCAACTTCTAGAAGGGATCTAAAGGGAAAGCTGATCTCACCCCCAGGGCACCATGACATGTGCCTCATCGCCAACAAAAGCCATTGGTTTTTAACCTACGAGGCTCATCTTCGTCTGCCAAGCTGGGGATGGGCTTAGCATTAGTCAGTGGTACCTGGAAGCAGACACAGACCTCAGGACCCCGTTCACATTGCTGCTTCCCAGCCCTGACATCACTGCCTGCCTTCTGGTTGCTGAATCATCACCTCAGGCAGGACCGACTGTGTGTGGTTTCGTCCTGTTGTGTTGTTGTATCATGTGGTCATTCTGCCAGGCTGCACCGGGGATGCACAGGAATCCCTAATGTATGGGAAGCAATATATGTATTTGGAAACATTAATAACATGACTTAAGTTAGAGGGTGAGGAAAAGTGACGGCTTACACGCAGAAAATGACACAATTGTTAAAATGGTATAGCAAAAGTTAGATCCACTCAATAGCATTTTAATATAAAGGTGTATTTACTTATTTATTTTGTTTTACTTAATAAAAATTGCCTGCCTACAATGTGCCAAGCATACTGGTGGTGTGTGGATGGCAGAATAGTAGCCCCCCAAAGACGTCTATGTCCTAGTCCCAAAGACATCCATGTCCTAGTCCTTGGAACCTATGACTGTATCGCCTTTTCAGGGCGAGGGGGATCAAAGTCAAAACAGAATGAGGTTTGCTCACCAGCTGGCCTGAAGGTAGGGAGATGACCCTACGTCAGCGGGGTGGGCCCAATTAATCACAAGGGTCCTTCTAAGAGGAAGGGAATCAGCGTCAGTGCCATTCAATGTGGCAAGGACTTAACTGCCACTATTGGCTTTGAAGATGGAGGGAGGTGCCTCAAGCCAAGGGATTCAGGTGCCTCTGGAAGCTGGAAAAGCCCAGGAAAGAGCTCCTTCCCTTGACCTTCAGAAAGAACGCAGCTCTATCAACATGTCCACATCAGTCCAGGGAAACCCTTTGCAGATTTCCAGCCTGAAGAGCTGTAAGGTAATGAATGCGTGTTGTTTTAAACCACATTTGTAGTCATTTGTTGCAGCAGCAAGAGAAAGCAAAGGCACCCACTAATCTATCAATTTAACTGACTGTTACCTTGCTAAAGAAAAATAGATAAGACATGACTCTTGACCTGCAGAGACAAACATATTCACAACCAGTTACAGTTAAGCAGTAGAAGGCTGTACGTGTTTATGCATGTATAGGTTTATCAGCTTAGTCCGAGTAGAAGGGAACCGTTGAACATAAAGGCAGTGAAAGGCACCGTCCAAGCATGAGCTTTCTTTTTATTCATTGTGAATCCTGTTGAGACCCAAAATAGTTGATGTAGAGACAGAGTAGTTAGGACCTGCTCTCAGCCGGGTGCTGGGCCTGGCTTCTCCACCTCTCCTCGGTTCACCCTGTGGTGGGAGGGCGGCACTGCCCCCCTCTTCCCAGAAGAAGAGTATTTACATTCTTGCTGATGATTACAATGAGGGGACAGAGTTCTTGCTGCAGGAGCCACGTGGTCTCTGAGCATGTGTGAGGCTCACTTGTTCAGGGAGGTGGCATGAACAGAGACAGACATTTCCTGGGGAGTCCAGGTCAACTGCTAAGCTGCGCAGTGAATGGAAAGTCTTCCAGGTTTGGTTGTTCCTGGGTCCATGGTAGAATTCTGTCCTTCACCACATTTTTAACTGCTTCCAAGTTTTCACTAGACTAGGCAGTGCCAGGCCGGGGCATTGTGGAAAACATCAAAGTTGTCACCATAGAAATGTGCCCATTATGTTTTCAATTTTAAATACCCCATTTTCAAATCTAATTTGAAATATGAATGAATGTAGGAGGACTCTTCTTCAGGACTCAGAACAGACAGATCTGTGTTGGTCTGGCCAGTTGTGGACGTGGTCAGCCACCTATCCAGATTCCACTGGTGGCTTTTTCTTTGCACTCTTCTCAGGACCTCCCGGGCCATCTACACTCTGGCAGACAAGGTTTCTGGATATCCTTGGTCTGCCTTAGGACATACTATCTGGGGAATGCTGGCACACATCCTGGCCCTGGGAAAGATGGGGCCTCTTCAGCATGTCAGCCCCTCGTCTGAACCTGGAACACCTAATTACCACAGGACCTGTTCCCTGAAAGCATCTGGCACCTGGTGCCCCAGCTACCTTGACTCTGAGTCCATTCGAGGCCCAAGGCTGAAAAACCTAATTCTGACCCTCTTCTGGGCTTTTCAGAGGTGCTCGAAGCTGGGCTTCCCATTCTGCAGGGTCCCTCCAACCACTCCTCAGGGCTAGCATGCGCCCTGTGGTCAGGGGAGGGGACCGCAGACAGCAGCACCCGCAGCCCAGCAGCTCTCTTATCCTGCAGAACATTCTCCATACTCCTGGTCTCCTCCTTTGGCTCCTTCCTGCAGTGAGAGGTACTGACAATTCAAGTGCGGTTGGAGGGACACACACCTCTTGTGTGTGTGGAATGCCTGCTTACTGAAAACAAGGAAGGCAGTGCCAGCATTTAGGCTGCTGCTCCCAGGAAGGTGGAAGAAATTACCCTGCGACACCACAGAGACCTCTTCATGATGTGGAAGGAGTGGAGGTCAGAGCAGAGGATGGAAACTCAGGCTCTGCTAGAGTGTGTCTCACCTTTTCTGCTTGCTGGCTTAATGGCAAAGTGGTCAACACATAGACCAGAGGATGGTGCCCAGCCCACCCAACTCAGTGGTGGTTAAGAACTTACTATGCACTCACTTCTAGCATGCCACACTATTTAAATGTCCCCAGCTAGATCATATTTGACCATATAGCACAGAGTGAAAACCTTCAGCAATGGGACTTCTCATTTCCCACATCCGATACCTGTTAGTAGTTATATTTTAAAAATAAGCAATAGCCCTGGCCAATGTTGCTCAGTGGTTAGAGCAGCACACCAAAGGATCACATACCTGGGTTGCAAGTCAATCCCCAGCCCCGGACGGGGTGCATGCAGGAGGGAACCAAACAATGTGTCTCTCTCATACTGATATTTCTCTCTCTCCCCCCTCCCTCTCTCCTTCCCACTCTCTCTTAAAAAAAATCAAGGGAAAAAATCTCCTCTGGTGAGGATTAATAAGAGATAGTAAGTTTTTGAAAACAAAATTGTACCATGGGGTAAGATATACACCTAAGTCCAAGAATTGATAGAAAACATGGTAAATTAAAAAGGGCAGTGCCTGGCCGGGTGTGGCTCAGCGGTTGAGCATCAACCTAGGATCCAGGTGATCAGGGTTTGATTCCTGGTTAGGGCACATGCCCGGGTTGCGGGCTTGATCCCCAGTCGGGGGAGTGCAGGAGGCAGCCGGTCAGTGACTCTCTCATCATTGATGTTTCTCTCTCTCTCTCTCTCTCTCCCTCTCTCTCCTTTCCTCTCTCTGAAATCAATAAAGATATATTTAAAAAATAAAAAAATAAAAATAAAATAAAAAGGGCAGTTAGAGATGAAGCCCAAAGGATGGTCTCCAGAGGAGGAGGTTCAGCTGGGACATGAGAGACGGTTCCTAGGGGCTGCTGGTGATCACCACCTGAGCATTTTCAATCCAGATGCCTGGCCAACTCCAGCACAATCGGATCAGGTGTTCTGGGGGGGATCTAAGCAGTTTTGTGAACAAACAGGGGCTACCTGGCAGGCTTGACAAACTGAAAGTAAGCACACAGGATGTTTCAGTCATAAAAATTCTTAACTGAGCAGGTTACGGTGGGAAGTCCTGTCCTAAGTCCTATGTGAAAAATTAATCTCTACCTTGAGCAGCACTGTCCATTGTTTTTGTGCATCTGGAATAACATTCTTAAAATGTCAGAATGAGCTTTTCTCCAGACCTGCAGAGATAAGGGTGAGACAACTTGCAACCGTCCCCGTCACTTTTACCCACATGTCCCTATAAACTCTCCATGGGAAACGTTAACAGCTTGCAGCCACCAGTGTGCTTTTTGCTTTTTGTCCAATTCTAGAGATTTTCCTGCTTTACTTTCTCCCTCCTCCTTAACCTGCCACCAACGATTTCATGTAACCCTACTTATCCTTTTATGTCTTCTCCTTTGATTCTAAATGCAAGAAAGGAACCACATAGCTGCCATTCTCTGGAGCATTTTCTCAATCTTTTGAGATTTTGCTTCAGAGACAGGCCCCTAAACCTTGGCTCAAATACACTCTTTAAACCTTTCTTCAGGTTTGGGATTTCTTTCATCAACTGGGCCCAAGGCACCCCAGGGTGAGAAACTGCCGCTGTGGAGGAGTGTGCACCCAGTGCAGGGTGGAAGGTAGGGACGTGGACCCCTCTTTAGGGCCCACCACCTGCCCTAAAGGACCGTCCCTATCCCTCAGAGTGAGATCACACCCGTTCCTCCCTTCCCACCACCCCTGCATCCGCCCTCTCCGTCCCACAGCAGGGCGAAGGTGACTTTCCTTCCTCCGCAGCCCCTTGGCTGCCACCTTGTCTAGCCTCCTGCCCCTGCGGCAGGGCACAAGCCCACCTCATATGGAAGAGCTGGTGTACAAGGCATACAAATCTTATTAATCACTTTTATGTTGCTCACACGCTGAATCTGTAGTTATGCGGGGTTATTAAAATTAATTTGTACCTGTTTCTTTCCACATTTTAAAAAAGTGGTAGCAGCTCACTAAAATGACAGACTCCGCTCGTGTCACATTCCTACGGGATGGCGCGATCCAGATGGGCTGGCATGACATTCTTCATGGGCCACCCCCTCCCCGCCTTCCCTGTCACCTCACCGAGGCTGCTCCTCTGCGCAGTGACAGTTGTGCCTTACAGGAGCGTTGGTGACTGTTTCTGCCTGCCTTTCCGCCTCACCGGACCAGCAGTGAGCAACCTGCTGGGGTTGCAGAGGGAGTGCCCGTCCCTGTTGGTTGGTTGGTTGGTTGGTTGGTTGGTTGGTTGGTTGGTTGGTTGGTTGGGGTTCCAGTGGCTCTTTCATTACCTCCCTTCTGCCCACGTCCTTCCTGCCCCCCCAGGAGCCAGGTGTCCGCCTGCCTGGCCTGCTCGGGTCACGCACAGGATAGGGGCGGTTTGGCAGCTTCTCCCCATGCACATTCACTCCTTGGAAGCTGATTCACAACATCCAGCTTTGTGGTTTGCATCGATCAAAAACTGTCCACTGACGGAAAGAGCTAGTGAATGACTGAGGACACAACTAAGAAACAGCGTGTGAAGAGTTGACTTACTCTGCTATTTGCGCCAGCATTAATCAGCTGTTATTGCACTGGATAACGATGATCCGTACATGGTACCAGCCACATCAGCTGTCTCTCCCTGCTTCATTGATCAGGTAGGAGCCCATCATCCAAAGGTGCAAGTGCTGTTCCTCACCACGCAGGGCCTCCACTCGGTTCCAGGGTCTTCATAGGTTTTTGGAGCAGAAACTGGGAAACAAGGCTGCGGGGCAACACACTTGCTGGGGTGGGTCAAGAAGCTCAGTGTGTTTACTCATTGGGAAGAAAGGGAGCTGGAGGTCCTGGTGTCTCTGTCAGAGATTAGGGTAGGGGCTGAAGGTACAGGGGAGAGCCTGCACTCTTCTCGCCCTGCAACTGCTCCCAGAAATTATGCTCTAAACCTGCCTAGAGGATGTTGAGCTTCAGGCCATCACTTCCCACCACACCATCCCCATACACAGCCTACGGTGTTTCTCCTTAGGCGATTAACCTGTGTGCCGTGAGCACTTCTGTCAAGGAGTAAGTGTGAATCTCATGGGACACTGGAACCTTAGGTATGGGCAAGGCGGGGGGGGGGGGGGGGGAGCAGCCAGGGGGCAGAAAGGCAGCCTGGAGACATTTGGGCAAACTTTGAAACCCATTGTGAATCCCTTTCTGCCTGCCTGTGACTGTTTACCTTCTTACTGGCGTTTCTATCTAGGAATTACTCAAGAAGACTCAGGGCAACTAAAATCTAGAGTTTGCTTTTTGTCTGTCTATCTGTTTATATGATGTTCTGACTTAGTCACAGGAGCCCTTCTGGAGCCAAAGGGCTGGATTTAGACCCAGCTCCCTGCTCGGTAGAGTCTTAGATAAGTTGTTTGCTTCTCTGTATCTCAATTTTTTCTTCATAAAATTGGACATAATAGTAACATCTGTGGTGGAAGAAAGCATAATGGCTCCCGAAGATGTCCACATCCTAAATCTTGGAACCTGGGAATGTTCCCTTCCATCACAGAAAAGGCTTTGCAGATGTGGTTAAGCTTATATAGAACCTTGAGATGGGGAGATAATTCCAGATTATCTATCTGGGCCCAGTCTAATTACATGAGTTCTTAAAAGCAGGGAATCATTCTCAGCTGTGTTCAGAAAGAGAAATGTGACCATGAAAGTACATCATGTTGCTAGTGTGAGGATGGAGGGAGAGGCCACGAGCCAAAGAATGTGGATGCTTCTAAAAGCTGGAAAAGGCAAGCAACAGATCTTCCCCTAGAGCCTGCAGAAGGAACCAGCCCTGCTGACATGTGGATTTTAGCCCAGTGAGACTCATTTCAGGCTGCTAATCTGCAGAACTGTAATATAATAAATTTGAGTCCTTTCAAGCCACTAAGTTCATGGTAGCCTGTAGCAGCAGCCACAGGAAACACATACATCTTCCTCCTAGTACTGTTGTATTGGATGAGGTCACATGTGCCATGTAAACAGTAAGTGTTTCAGATGCACGCACACATGCACACATATAGGGACACATATGGGTTTCTCAGACTCGGCACTGCTGACATTTTGGGCCGACACCTCCTTGCTGGGGGCTGTCCTGTGCACTGCAGGATGCTCAGCAGTGTCCATGGCTCCTACCCACTAGATGCTGGTAGCACTAACCTCTCCACTCCATAGCGGGTGCTTATCATCTTCTGGTGCAGGGGAGCCTGAGGAATGAGGCCAAGGAGCAGGGGTGACTCACTGGGCCACACGGCTTCCTGTCCCTGGGTATCTGAGGAGTCTCCTTCTGGTTCATTAGAATCATCTGAGTGATTCAAGCTTCCTGTTCTGTTTATATCGTCTGGCCACTGGATGAGCCTGCTGTGGTCATAGTTCTCTCCTAGGCTCTGGTGTCAGGGCTGGCTCCTCTGGGATCATGAAACAAGATTTCCATTTCTGACTTGTAAGGGGGCCCCATGATGGGGAGTAGATGGCTCAGAGCTAAAGCTCCCAACTGAGATACATTTATTCAACACATTCATTTAAGACCAACATGCCAGGCACTGTCGCAAGCTCTGGGGACACAGGAATGAGCAAAACATACAGAACCCTCACCTCACAGAGCCATATTCAAGGAGATAGTCATCACTGCTGTGGAGGAGGAAGTGGGGCAGGGAGAGGAGCAGGGGCCGAGGTCAAAGAGGCCCCATGGACAAATGATGTTTGAGCAAAGACCTGACAGGGAGGAGAGTGTGAACCACATGGCTACTGAGGGGCTGGTTTTGACAGATGGTGCAAGTGAGGCACATACCTGTGAACTGGGGAGTCCTGCGGGGTGGGGAGATTCACACAGCCCCAGTGAGATGGGAAACCCTGCAGGGCTCAGGAAAAGTGACCTGACCTGGCCCCTATTTCACAGGGATACCTCTGGCTGCTGTGTTGAGAGGAGAGGTAGGAGGAAGCCCAGAGCTTGACTGGACACAGCGGCAGCAATTGGCAGGAAGGTGGATGTGTGCACATGCTGGGAATCATGTCTCTTACACCTAGACCACGGCTCTGCAGATGTGCAGCAGAGGGAGCAGGCTTGGGATGATGAACTGGTGCCTGAGGCAGGAAGACAGGGTGTTTCAGTGCCCCTGTGTGTCCACAGGTATTGATTCTATTTTAAAATGCTCAAAATCCCTTCTGAAAGTGAAAGGGAAAGTAAGGAACTGAAGCCCATGGAGGTGAGTTGATTTTGTCTGGGTTCATTCCAGAGAGTGTTCCCAGCGTTCTCCAACCCCATTGCAAGGCTTTAATCCCCTAAAATTCATGTATTTCAGGGAAATCTGAATTGTTCAACTTTTTCAGTCCAAGGGAATAAAGTGGGAAATGCATATCACAGATAATGGGCCGCTCTGGGGGAGTCTGGGTGATGGGAACTGAGGGGCAAGGAGGCCGATGCCTCTTTCCCTAGAGACAGGGTCTTTGAATCCTCCTTTCACTCCTCAAAACGCAAAGATTCTCCTGCTCATGGGTCCCATCAGAAAGCCACCCTACTGTCTTGTTGGCACGATGTATAACAAGGGATCACCACAAAACGCAGAAGAGCTGTTGGTACTTCTTAAAAAGCCCAACTAGATTTCTCTCCCAGTGTTCCCTTTCTTCTGCTCACTAGCTAACTGGCCTCGAGTACTGACTCCCTTCGGAGAGCCCTGACAGAGCCTAGACCTCCACCCAGTGGGAGCTCTGTGGCCAGCCTGCCGAATGCCCACAGGCTGCCAGTCCTACCTGCTCTGCTCCCCACTGCTGTCTATGGTCAGGGATGTCGAAAATGAGTTCAGAGTCCTCCCAGAAACTGCCCACGCTTCATGCACTAAGCAGATCCTACGATGCACTCACTATATTCCAGGACCTCTTTGGAATATGAATATGAATAGGTATAAAAAAGTTACTGTGCACTTGCAGAGCTCAGTCAGATAGGCAACTTTATAACATTATTTCCTCTCTCTGAATATGAGATACATGCACTTACTACAGAAGTACAGAAAATAATTAAGAAAACTAAAATCATTCATAATGTCAACACCTACAGGCAACCATTGCTAAAATCTTATTTATATCTCACTCTCCATCTCTTGACAATTCTAGTCATTTTTCTTTCTTGTTTACCAGTTACCATTCTGCCCAGCAGTTTCCCTGGTTTTCAGCAGATAAATCAAATGTGTTAATAGGCTTGGTGGTTCCTCTCTTGCTCCAGGGCCTTACCCCCCGGGGTTGTTGGTGTGGTTTATTTTCAACATTACAAGACTGTGAGCGAGAATTTACCAGCTGTGAAATGTTCACAACCTCTCAATATGCATCGGACTTACACAAGTCCCTTCCATCAGGTTCGACACTCACAGAAGCCTGCCCAGGACAAAGAGTCTACAAAATCCCAGGCTTCCACCATGAAGTAAACTGACCATATCTCAACCAGCCAGCACAGTCTGTGACTTCAGGTCACGGGAGGAATGAACTGTGCCCTTCCCTGGAGGATGGCACCTGGCAGCAGGGAGGTCTACTCGGGAGAAGTGCCCCTTTAAGGAGTTAGATTGACAAGGTTAAATGCTCATTATTTTGTGAGGGAAATCCATATTTTAAATAGACAAGTTAAATGGAAAAATTCTATTGACATTTAACTTGTCTAACTCATCTTCAGATTTCCTTGTCAGGGAACTTTGTGGCATTTGGGACCAATCATGAAATCAAGCTGTTTTATGACACTATCATTGGGCCTAAAGCACCTTAAAGCACATTCTTTCCTTCTCTCTAATCAGTCAATTATGTAATTAAGTGCCCTGATTTTTGGCAACAACGTGCAAACAGGTCTTACGATCACGATCACCTCGATCACAACGTTTTGGGACAAGCTTCCATGTCAAAGTCCGCTTCCTCCTTATTTGGAACACTGCTGCCAGATCTCAGCTTATAATCCAAAGTCAACATCCGGTCCATTAAACAACACTCATGCCCCAGCCGTGGAAAACGTCACCGCATGCCAGGGTGGATAAGCATCTTTGCCCTACAAGTTGCAAGGAACAGGGACGTTACTGAACCCATGGCCAGCGTTACAGAGAGGAGATGGGCTGACACAAGTTATCACTTTTCAGTAAAATCATATAAAACAAGCAACACAAGACTAACCCTAAACCAAGCCTGTGCTATTTACCTGTGTCTAAGTGGGCAGCGTGATGTGCGCTGAGGCACTGACTCGATTTAGGCCATGTGAGCCTGGACTTGATGTGGGACTCTCCCTGTCCCCACCGGGCCTCCTCTTCCCCCAGTGGTCCCCAGGAGAATAGAGCCCCTTTACCCACCTGGCCCACCCTAAAAAAGGGCAAGAATGTAGAGTGTCACCAAGAGTCCTGGTGACTTTGCTCAAACAGAGCTAAAAGAAATCACAGTGCTCGACGCCATCCCCAGCCAGATTAAATTCTCTTTTTAAAGGATTGACAGGCATCTAACCATTAGGTAGTTGGTTATCCAGTGTCACTTAAACACGGCCTCCTGCTTCAGTAGGGGAAATGCGATGCAGACATTTTTGGTCTTCTACTCCTGGAGCATCTACCCACAGCCTGTATCACATGACTCTTCTACATAAGTGCTGTCACTGTGATTGAGCATCCACAGTGCTCTGGAATGACAGCAGGCCTTTCACCTGCCTCGCTGCATTGTCTCCTCATTGGTGAGGTCCACAGGCAGGGGAGGATGACCATGGTGATGACTCTTGAGGACCCAATGAGCATTTCTAGCCATTCTTACTTTGCCTGCCTCCTGGAGCAGGGAACTAACTCGCTGTCCCAGGCAGGCTCCTGCTGTCCACATTTCTGGGGCACTAACACAGCCGGGGGTGTGAGGTTAGAGAGACCAGTGGCTCTTAAACCAGGTCCACACTGTCGGCATCCGCTGGCAAACGGTGCAAATGAAGATGCCTAATTAGATCCACCCAGACGTACTGCTTCACCCTGCCCATGAGGCCCAAGGGTGATCCATTGCCTGGTGTTTACAGCTCCTTCTCCTGAGTCCACACCCAGCTCTGAATGGCCAGGGACTGCAGCCGGCTGGCCCTCAGCAGTCCTGCTCCTCCCAAGGTTTTCATTTGAACTTTGTTCTCAGGTGCCCCAACAGAACAGGAAATGTTCTTAAGGGGGGAAAGTCAGTTGGATGTGGCTAAACTTCACTCACTAGTTTGCTTACCCTACTTCCAGAATTGCATTTCCAGTTCCCCTCTGCTTCTGTTCCTCTCTGATGCCTTCGAACGATTGTTCTTAATATTTAATACAGAACAGAGTTTATGATTGTCATTAGCAGGGGAGTTAGTGCAATAAAAGCAACTCTGTCATGGCCTAAGAGATTTTCCCAAGTATTTTCCTGACGGGCAGGTGTGTTCAGATTGTCAAATAACGTGGAATCGAGATAAGAAATCTTATAAATTGAGACAGAATTATTTTCCCACTGTTATTACAAAATAACTTTGGTCACCTCAACTTTTTAGTATCCCTAAATTATGTAATACAAACAGCTGTAATTTAGTTGACACATTGTATATTTAAAGAGCAATAAATCAAAGTAATTTCTTCCTCATTTACAGCTTCCCTTTGCCTGTTTAATATACGTGGCATTTACATAGAACTTGTTGATAGTTCACTTGAGAGGGACAAAATGTCATAAGCTTGTCAAAAATACGAAAGTAAAGGCACTTTTCCACACTTTGCTATTTGAACCAATACTCGAACTGATGGAATTCCTGAAGTGTTCAATAAAGTGAAAAGTAATTGAAATTAAAAAACAAATTTTCATTCCAAAAGTTTGCCCAAATAACTCTATTCTAAAACGATATGCGGGCTTGAACAACTGCCAAGGAGCTGGGCATGAACACTGCGCGGGCTGCTTAGCATGTGTGCGTGTGCACTAATGCCACTTTAACTGGTTTTGCAAACACTGACAATTTCATCTGACACAGCAGAGTGATCACCGGAGGACAGTTGAGCCAACCCTAACACTGGGAGCGCCAGCACATCCTGTAATAAACCTTTAACGTGGCGTGGAAATGGCATTTGCAGTGTCCCCAATCTTCCTTCTCAATCTGTCATTTTTTTTTTTCCCCTAATTCTTCCAGTCTGTACTTAACTCTCTTCTTTCTGGATGCTCAGTACAGTCTTATTGTTGCCACAATAGACATCAAGGAAGAAAAATACACCCCCAACTTTGAGAACGGTCAAAGCTGAGGAAGCTGTCTTTTCTCTCTTTGAAAACGAGTTCCATCACTCATTCTAGGAGCCAGAGTAAAATAAATACTTCAGTTGTTTTCAGTGCAAAGTCCCTGGTCTTGATACAGAGGATGTGATCATTGCTTTCAAAGGCCTCCTGTGTAAACAGGTACAAGCTACTTAGACTCTCAGTCCTACTCCCACTTTTGAGCCAGCGATTCCAATGACTCATAACACCAGGAAAACACAGATTTGGAAGGGATGGAACAGAGCACTTAATCCAATTTGTACCACCGGCCATGAAATTTTCCTGTAAAACACCCGTGAAGGATAGACACGAGCTCTCACCTGTGACCAGAGCTCATGGTTTCTCGTGTCAGTCCATCCCATTGCTGGGCAGTGCCAATGCTTAGAAAGCTCTTTCTTGTGTTAACTAAAATACTTCTTCCAGAACCTTCTACCTACTGGTCCTTGTTCTATCATTGATCTATGCAAATGTGTAGTTATCAATCCATAAATGCAGATGTGCAAAAAATTGCCACCCCTTTAAATCAACTTACATCCATGTCTGGGCCTCTGGCGGTGGTGGTGGTAGTATTTCATCTCAGTGATGATAAAGTTCCTAGTCACTGATCAATAACTGGGGCCTGCGCAGAGTCAAATATCAGGGCCATTCCTATTTTAATCAGTTCATGCTTGTTACCACTGGAATGCTCGTGGCCCCTTAGCTTCCTATCCTGTTGGGCATGTTATGGGTCGTGCAGGCCCCTGACAACCTTCCAGGGGCACCTTTATAGAAAGGGAATCAGATTGCCTCTAATCATGGGGCAAGTCACCTCCTTCCATTCCCTAACTCCCAGAATATCGGGTTTTCTCCTAATAAAAGTATCACTCCTGCCTCTTTCCTACTGTTTGAAACCTTTAACTTCTCACAAGCTTTTGTAAAAGTCAGGAGGAGCCCTTGTCATCACACTTCCCTGCAAAGACCCCAGGCAATAAAATTTAATCTGAACCCTTACCTGCAATGGGGTGAGGTGGCAGGAAAGACAAATAGGGAAGGTAAATATGGGAAGAACAAATGCAAGTTTTAACAGCCACACCTAGTGAAAATGAATCATTTTCTTAATTTCCTTCCAAATATTTGAAAATATCTATAATGTTTGCTCAAAATCCTATTCAATTTAGAAATAATCTCCATTTCATTCAATTATTTACCATAAAACATAGTTTCCAGGGTTTTTAAAAATCCCCATCCCAAAGTGTTATTGTTTACCCAAGTCTTTCTTAAAATATGGAGCTGAGACCTAAACACAGTGTCCAGGTGTGGTCTGACCTGGGCAGAGGATCACAGTGCCGGAATGGTCCATGGTCCAGACAATGTACAAAAAGCTTAAGGAAACATCCGTTTTCTCCCCAGGCCCCACATTGTGGACCCATACTGAATCTGCAGTTAAGACAGAATTGCAGTCTCTAACATCTCCTCCAGACAGTACTGCTGACTCAGGAACAGCTGTGCATACAGGGGCTCACCTCCTCTGCCACCACAGTTTCTGAAAGAGGAGGTCTCTTTCTCCCACTGCTTTTCCATTCATCAGCCGAGCTCTTCTTTGTGGTTCAAAGTAACTTCAGCTTGTTGAGAAACCACCAACAAAGCAAGTGAAACTCAGGTGCTGAGCCTTCAGGAGAGTCCTTTATGCCAGCCAGCTGGAAGCGGAAGTGTCTGTCCTGAGTGTCTTCTCTATACATTCGCTTGATTAGAGGAACCTCATTAAAACCTTCCTTTGGCATGGCATCTGTAGTTAAGACGAACACATGGAGCAAAACCCTATCAATGTAGGCTAATTGGAGGAAAGGCCAATGGAATTAGTGAAAAGTCAAGTGCATTTGGTAACCAAAAATATGCTAATAAAAGGTTGCTGAGCAGAAAAAAATTCTTTGGGAACTACCTATAAGAAGTCTTTTAATTAGCATACAAATTGTATGGCACGTCTATAATATTTAACCTTAACATGCTCTCAAGTAGCATGACTTGCTTTAGAAAGCCCTTTTATTAGCTCAAAGGTATACTACAGCTTGAGTCTGCATGATTATTGCAAATTACCAGGTTCCAACTTAATGAGGTTTTCATGCCATAACGATTACAGAGTCTTGGAGACAGAACCTCAGTGTATATTGACTCTAAATTTCCATCCATTGCTAGAAGCCTCTGCTTGAATTTGTCTCCTTAGCACAGGGTATGTAATATAATATATATATACACACACACATACACACACATATATACATACACACACATATATAATATTATACATGTGTGTGAGAGAGAATGAGAATGACTGTTTTAATTGAGCCAAAAGCCTCTGGTTAATTTCCACCTCCCTGTTTTATTATTATTATTTTTTAAATATATCTTTATTAATTTCAGAGAGAGGAAAGGCGAGGGAGAGAGAGAGACAGAAACATCAATGATGAGAGAGTCATTGATTGAGCCCGCAACCCGGGCATGTGCCCTGACCGGGAATCAAACCGTGATCGCCTGGATCCTAGGTCGGCGCTCAACCGCTGAGCCACGCCCGGCCAGGCTCCACCTCCCTGTTTTAGATTTGCTTTCTGAAACAAACCATCTCTTCTGATGATTTTTTGTCGCAGGCTAAATCACACTAGTTACCTGGACTCCTTACCTGGACTCCAGCTCTGCCTGCCTGATCCCCCTCCCCAACCCACTCTATGGTGGCTCCCCCCACACAGACTGCACAACGTTCACAGAGCGTAGGGGTAAGGTGAGCACCCCTGAGCGCCCTCTGACTACAGTTTTGACCCCCCCCCTTGAACCAGTCTCTAGGCAGCCCCATTCCTTGCTTTCCTTATTTGTATGTGTCCTAAGTGTAGCACTGTGTGCAAAATATCTAACACAGTGCTTGACACATAAAAGAGATAAAAACTATTTTCTCTGCCCCTGTCCTTTCCCAACTAACACAAAGGACAGAGGGATGGCCACACCCAAGATCCTGACTTTCTGCTTCTGTATGAAGGGGCTTAAGGGAGAAGCAGGTGCAACCCAGAAGCAATGGCCCAGGCTGACTGCAACCATCTTCACAGGCATCGTGCCTCTCCCTCCCCCAATCTCTGTTCACAGGATCTTAATCTTGGCTGCACACTAAATCAGGTGATGCCCAGGCCACACCAGGACCAATAAGTCTGCTCACAGATTTATCTCTGAAAGTGTTCACTATGCTGCCCCTTTTGTTCTAGGGCCATCCACTGACTTCCTTCTTGTGTGCCAGAATGTTTGCTACTCACTGCTGGCTGCTGCTCACCCCCAAACACACAAGTGCACATGCACACACACTCCAGCTACCGTATACTCAACATGCTCTATTGTAAACACTGGGTTACTTGACTTGTATCCATGTAAACACCCTTCACACAAAAAACGATGATTCCATTTTTTTTCTTCTACACTTTTGCCCCCTAAAGCAGCGATTTCCAACCATTTTCATCTCATAGCACACATAAACTAATTACTGAAATTCTGCAATACACAAAAAACATTTTTGCCCATCTGACCAAAAAATAGGTATAACTTTCACTCATTCACACTGGATGGCTATTGTTGTGTTGGCTGTTGTCATATTTTTATTTGACAATCTAAGGGGAAAGAGGGCAGTGCCCCTGGCTAAAGAATCAAATATTGCATGATTTAAAAATTCTTGCTGCACACCGGTGGAAAATTGCTGCCGTAAAGTGAATAACTGCTTTGGCCTTTCTATTGTTTACGTTTCTCTGCACTTACAATAAATTCACCCTCACACTCTTGGCCCTGGGCATACACTTCTTTCAATGGGCACATCACATTCGCGTCTTGTCTGTCCCATCTCCTGGTGCTGAGCTCCAGAGACCGTGGTCTTCCTCGCCGGTCTGCGCTTGGTTTGTTCAGGGTCTACCAAAGGACTCTGGGGACTTTTCCCCTTTACTATGTTGGATTTTCTTTCTGGACCCAGTGTCCTTGCGTTTCTTGTCCACTCCCTCATTTGATAGGAACACATCTCCACTAGCTTCCCAACTCTAGTGGGAGGTGATGTGCCCTTAGAGTTCGGGTGGGGGTGGGGGGAGGCCTTGCCTCATCACCTCCTACAGTCCAGTGTTGCCTTCTAGTCACCCGTGGAATTTGTTTCCATTCTGCATGTGGCTGTGCTCTCCCGTTATGACTGTGGCTCTCAGGATTATCGGCTACCCCCAAATTCTGGAATGCTATGACAGCATGCTTCGTGGAAGGTCCCGGTCATCTCTCAGTCCACAACTGTTCCCTCAAGTGTTTCATCTACTCACCAAACCACAGAGATATCCTTGCTCTTGTTTCTTGGGTGGAGTATCTACTCTTCTCTCTCCAAGGGCGTAAATCTCCAGCATTTTCATGTCCCCTTGCATTGGACCCATTTCCTCTGAATGCCTTCTATCTGTTCTGGTGTGAACTCAACACTGGCTGCTTTCCCCCAAAGTCAGGTGGGTTGAGGCTATCCACACACAGGAGCAGGGCTCTAATGAGGTGATGGTCACTGCGTATGTGCCATGTGGCGTGGTAGGCAGGAGGGTGTTATCGGGGTACTTCCTATGGGGCTTCTCTCAAGGACTAATGAGACTCTATAAAAAAAGTGTGTCCACATGTTGTCTCGAAGAGGCTGTCCTGCAGCTGCCAGTGTTTACGAGATTCACATGAGGAAAGAAAAGGGGTATGGGGGTGGCCTCACCCCTCAATGCGTGTTCGCTCACTTAACCCACTTGGCAAAGACCTTCTCTCTGAGCCGGTTCAGGGATCTCCAGGCCACAGTTGACTTATAGTGAGTGGTGGAGAGAGGGGCTTCTTTTCAAGTTTCCAACCAGCTTTCCTTCTCAGGCCCACCTCCCCCATTCACAGGTCCTGGCTACTTCCTGTCTCTGTGCCCACTGGGGTGCTTCAGGCACACAGGTCACCTGTGGGCTTCCCTCTGCGCTGGGCTGAGCTGTCCCCTGGGCTCAGCGTGATGAAGCCACACTTGCCTTTTCCAGCTCCCACAGTCTCTCCACTCTTCCCTCCTCTTCCTACCCCATGTCCTTTCCCTTCTTTCTTTCCTTCCTTCTCGCTTTTATGGGCATTTCAGAGAGACTCCGGAAGGGAACAAATGAAAAACTGTGCATCAACTCACTAAGCCCCCTAAGCTCCTTTCTACTCTTTAAACAACGTCACGCCTCAAACTTAGGGATAAATGAAAATAACAAAGGGATCCACCACGAAGCCTTTCTCCTCGACAGATGACAGACGGGAGGGGCTGGAATGTTTGCATTAATTCCTTCTGTTGATTATTTGGTATAAGTCAGTGGGCAGTTCAGAAAGACTGGGCTAAGATCTCATCCGTCACACTTCTGTAACACTTTATTACATTAATAGTGGACATTAATGTCTCTTTCAAAAGAGAGTCATCCCTCAACACAGTAAAGTTTCTCAGTTTCCTTTTTATCTTTAGGGTTCAGCCTCTCGCTGGTGCTGGACAAACATCTGCTGAGCAGCTTGGTGAGTAAACAATGGCCTCATCGATTATTTGACTATTCAATAGCTGATTTGTGTAGAAATGACACATTTGTCCCTTTTTCTTCTTTGGTTTGCTTTGCTTACCTACAAATATCTGTACTTGGCTAGTTCCCTTGTATTTTCTGCTGCTGCATTTGTGGTCTCTCTGGCTGGATTATCAGCTGTTTGAGGATACAGGCTGCCTCAGAATTACAGAATATGAAATGGAAGGAGCACGCAGAACATCTTCGAGGCCACCCTTGAGGCCCGTGTGGCATGAGCCACATGAAGAAGATGTAGGTAGTAGGAATGGAGGTCAGAGAGAAGACAGAGCCTGGGCTGTGTTGGGCTCAGAATCAAGACTAGGCCTGGCTTTGATCTGCTACAGGAATCACTCGGCATCACTGTCTTCTGTCCCCGAGAGACTCCCACTGAGTCAGGGTCACAACAAGCTTCGGTTTCCCGTGTTCCTCGGTCTCAGCGTCTGCGCTGCCCTGGCACTCCCACCAAGACAAGACCAGGGAAGAAGCAGTTCTCCCAAGGAAGCCAGCGGGTAAAGAACAGGGGCAATGGGTGATACACAGTCACACAAACGGCCACTCAACATGCCTGGCGCCCTCCTCTCTTCTGACCCCCAGCAACGGCTGTCTCAGAGGCTCAGAGTGGAAAGCAGGGACCCGGGGTGGAAGGTCTGCTTGGCACCCTTTTCTGGTCAGGACGTCCACACCAAGTGCATGCTGGTCTTTCACAGCCCTCATTTCCAGAGCTTTCAGCGCTCCCTCTTCCACCATAGTCATTCATCCTTTCCATTCTTCTCTAAGATCTGAACTTTCTGAGCTCTTACTCTGGTTCAGCCCTAGGCCAAGAGAAGCTGCTCTCTCCCCAGCTGTCAGCCTTGTCCCTGTGGCCGACATCACCTGTGCAGGGAAACGCCATCATTATTTAGTACTACCTCAGCAGGGCCTGGAAGTTGGGAGTCACCTAGGCCTGGACCTTGATCCCTGCATTTTGTGGCCTGTGACCTTTAACCCTGACTTGGCTTTTGACTCCTGTCACGGCTGCTGAGCCAAGCCTCTGGTTCATTTCAGTGATGGTCAATTTTTATTTAGCCCAAATTGATGATTTGCTGCAAAAATATTTGACATCCTGGTTTCCGGTTATTTCATAGTCATTGGCCCTAATCCACAGATTTCCCGGGCTTGTGTCCTAGCCCATGACAAAAACAGAGTACATCATGAATGTTACTGAAATTGTGTTTTAAAAAACTAACCATGTCCCTCTTTGCTTGTAGACAAGGTTATAAATGGGGGCACCTGCATTTTTGTTTCCTTAGAGCTCCTTTTATGGGCCGTACTTCGTTCTCCCACATTGCCACTTTGTGCATCCTCAGGGTCGACTTGTGGACTCCAGAGGACGGAGACCATGACTCATCATCTTTATGTTTCCTACGCATCTGTTTGATACCAGAGAAACCACTAAATTCTCACACATCCAAGAGTCACCTGGAGAACCTATAACACATGCAACCCCCAGACCCCTTAGCAGGTAATTCTGTCTATATGTCTGAGGCAGGTCTAGGGATGTGCATTTTAATCAACCTCATGGGTTTTTATGCTTGTTTTTTTTAAATGCTCACCAGAGGATATTTTTTTCACTGATTTTTTTTTTAGCAAGAGTAGAAGGAAGGGAGGAAGGGGGGGGAGAGAGAGAGAGAGAGAAACATCAATGTGAGACACATTGATTGGTTGCCTCCCGCAGGCGTCCTGGCTGAGGCTGGGGATCAAACCTGCAACAGAGGCACATGCCCTTGACCTTGAATCGAACCAGAGACCCTTCGGTCTGTGGGCTGACACTGTAATCACTGAGCCAAACTGGCCAAGGCTTATATTTTTTTTACTCATCTCTTATCTGACATCACTCCAACCAATCAATTGGCAGCACTGAGAAGCCCTGGTTGCTAAAGCCGGAGCACGCTTCCTATCTCTCTCCCTCGCTGACTCACACCCAACACCTTGGACGGTACCCTCCTTATTGAACCTCACCAGGCACAGGGTTTGGCACATTGTAGATACTCAGTAAGTACTTGTTGAATGACTGAAGTTTGAGGATCAAGACTAAAGCTTATGGAAGAAGTAGAGAACGAAAGATACAATTTAAGGGCTGTATTTTCTGGTTTGGAGAAGTGCTATTTCCTGCAGGAGAAAGATTAATGTGGGGGGAAAAAGCAGTCAGTATCATTTATACCACAGACGGAGAGACACGATGGAGGTGGGTCCAAGAGGAAAGATGACTGCTTGCCAGGCATCTCACTGCTTCTTGGAAGGAGTCTACCTTCTAGCCAGAGTGATCAAGCAGGTTCCCGGTGTGGACTCTGCTCTCTTTCACACGTGCCAACCTCTCCTCTTTACGTCATTACTGACAAATGAATGCCCTTCTTTCTAATGTCCACCTGTCAGGACCCATTCTTAGCATGATGGCACCATCCGCTCTGTCCATGACATTGTTCTTATTCTCTGAGCAGCCTTCTGCCTTCCCTGCAGCCCTTGGCTCTGCCCACTCTGTTCTTTCCACCCCACCCCACTCACTGCCCGGCAGGCCTGAGAGCCTTTGATTGGCCCTTGCTGGCTCCTGTCTGAGCTCCAGGTGAAAAATGCATCACTGGTGAATTGAAAGCTCTTGTGAAAGTCTGAAGTTGAGCTGTGGCATGACCACTTAGGAAAGGGTCAGCACCCAGTATGGATGGAGTGCAACATTTGAGGGGGGCGGGGGGGAAGCGGTGAGTGTCAGAAAGAAAAGAGCCAGATGGGAAAGGGGTTTGCGTGCCCAGGCAGGACTTGGATGGCCGCCTGCCCCGCAACAGAGCAGACGTTGCAAGCGGATTTGTATGTTAACATTGTCCCCCTCTGCTGAGGGACAGGGCACTGGGGTGTGGCAAGAATGGATGTTGGGAGAACAAATAGATCACGGTAGTGATAAGGTGGGGGAAGAAAGTGGACTCGTAACTAGTAGGGTCCAGTGGAGAGACATGGCGGGATTGAGTGGTTGTCAGGAGAACAGGTCACAAACTGGTTACAAAATAGGGGCAACTGGTCTGGGCACAGGGCAGTAGGGGGAGGGGAGAGGCAGAATTCAGTTGTTAACTTGCAAGTGAGCTTTTCTTCATCCCTGGGGAAGTGTTGAATAAGCAGCTGGGGTCACAAAATTTAAGTTCGGGTATGTATACATGAAGGCTGGTTTGGGAGTAATTGAAACAGAGATGACGATGGAAAGTCACCCAGTGAGAGTGGGCAGAGTGAAGACGCACACCAGGAACCCCAGAGGCGCCAGAAGCTAGAAAGAGAGAAGGAAGACCCTACGAAAGAAACAAAGAGGGGCTGCCAGAGAGACAGGAGAGGGGAAGCCAAGGGGAAGCACTGCTCCCAAAGGAGGCTGTGGCCACGGAGGCAAAGCGTCAGGCTCTGAAGGCTGTTTCTCGGGAGGCTGTCAGCGACTCAGCACGTGCAGCCTGTGTAGACAGCAGGAGGCCTGGGCCAGCCGGCGGTGGGCTCAGAGGGTGACTAGGAAGAAGGAAGATGCGGGTGACAAGTGTGGAAAGTTCTGTCCAGAGTGTGATCAGCCTGACCCAGGAAGACCTCCCCTATTTCTAGGAAACGGGACACAGATGTAGTAGAGTCTGCGTCAGGGAACGAAGGGAGTTGTGCGGTGGCTTTTATTTTCTCTGTGAAACTGAAGAGTGGTGGAGTGAGGGAAGCTTAGTGGTTTGAGGAGGAGTGGGAAGGTCTGAACCAGCATCATGGAGAATGAGGGTGGGAAGTGACAGGCTGCAGAGCATGGCTGAGTGGACCCTAAAGTCTCTGAGGTGACCGGCTTCCACCAGCAACACCCTCAGGAGCCCTGGAGTGGGACAGGGGCCGGGGGTAGTGGGGTTTGTCCTAGGCTGGGTTCTCTCCAGGCGGGAATGATACAGGGATGCAAGGGCAGGAGAGTAGAAGATTCTGTAAGAGCTGAAGTAAAGTAGCTGGTAATATGGCTTTGGTAGAGAGGGTAGATATTAGCTTTCTATCACTGCATACCAATTTACCTCTAACTTAGTGTTGAAAACAAAATCCATTCATTATCTCAGCTTTGCTAGGTCAGAAGTCTGAGTATGGCTTAGCTGGGTCCTTTCCTCAGAGTCTCACAAAGCTGCAATCAAGCTGTCCGCAGAGCTGTGGTCTCACTTACTGCTCGGGGCCCTCCTCTGAGCTCATTCAGGTTGCTTGCGATTGTATGATTGAGGTGCCTGAGTCTTGCTAGCTGTTGGACCACCCTCAGCTCCTAGAAGAGGCCCCTCTCCACAGGCAGACACCTCTCTCCACAGGTCTTCGCTTTCTTTCTCCGAGGCCAGCCAGAAAATACCCTCTGCTCTCAGAGTTCACCCAATTAGGTCAGGCCCACCCAAGGTAATCTTTCTTTCGATTAGCTCAAAGGCCACTGATTTGGGGCCATGATCACATCATACAATTCCTTTTACTACATGATGCAGCATGATCATAGGAGTTATATCACAAGTTCCACCCACACTCAATGGAAGGGGATTGCACAGGAGGAAGGTAAAGTCATCTATGTGCAAAAGAAGTCTGCATGTACATCTCGAGTCCTGACCTCTCACTAGGGTCTGTTATGGGCTGAATTGTGTCTCCCCAAATTCATCTGTTGAAGTCCCACTTCCAATGTGCTTGTATCTAAAGGAAATAGGGCATGTAAAGGAGGAACTTAAGGTTGAAGGAGGTCATAAGGATGGGTCCCTCATCTGATAGGACTGACGTCCTTATAAAAACAGGAAGAGACACCAGAGATCTCTCTCTCCATTCACACATGTGAGGACAGAATGAGAAGGTGCTGTCTACAAGCCAGGAGAGAGGCCAGAAACCAGAAACCAGCCCTGGAAACTTGATCATGGACTTCCAACTTCCAGAGCTATGAGAAAATAAATCCTGTTGGTCAGGCTGCCATTCTGTGAAACTTACACAGACCTCAGGACCTCTGTGAGAACTGTGCTAGACACCACACACTTAGCACAACCAAAGCAGAACTCTTGATTCCTGCTTCAAGTCCGTTTCTCACCCATTTTCTTTTTTTTCAGTAAATGCTATCATCAGCCAACCAGTTTCTAAAGCCAAAATTTCAAGCTTCATCCTTGACTCTTCTCCTTCCTCCTACCCTACAGTGACCCCATCAGCAAATTTGGTGGCCTCTATCTTCAAAATACATCCTGAATCCATTCTCATTACACAAAATCCAACAGTACCACCCTAAATCAAGTTTCTTTAACAAAGTTACCGCAATGGCCTCCTAATGGTTCTCCCCACATACTCTATTGCCATCTACACAACATCCCCTCACAGCGGCAAAGTAATCTTTATACAGCACATCAAATGGCATCACTTTGCTATTCAAAATCTCTAATAGGTTCCTACTCCACAAAGAATAAACGCAAGCTCCCTGGACTCTCTGCCCATCTTCCACCTTACCTTGGATACTCCAGGGACTCACAAGCTCCATTCTGTTCCTCAACACAGGAGGATCTTATTCCAGCCTCAGGGCCTCTGTTTTTTCTGGTCCCTATATCTAGAATGCTCTTCCTCCAGAAATCTGCAATTCCAACTCATTCTCTTTTTTAAAAATTTATCTTTACTGTTGAAAGTATTATAAATGTCCCCTTTTCTCTATCACTGATCCCTTCCACCCAGTACCCATCCTCCCCAGGCCTTCACCACACTATTGTCAGTGTCCATGGGTTATACATATATGCATATAAGTTCTTAGGTTAATCTCTCCCCACCCACCCTCTTCCCTCTGAGGTTCATCAGTCTGTTCCATGCTTCTATGTCTCTGGATCTATTTTGTTCATTGGTTTATTTTGTTCATTAGATTCTACATATGAGTAAGATCATGTGATATTTGTCTTTCTCTGACTGGTTTATTTTGCTTAGCATAATACTCTTCAGGTCCCACCATGCTGTCTCAAAGGGTAAGGGACCCTCATTTTTACAGCTGCATAGTATTCCATGGTGTAAATGTCTGAGAAGATGCTTGATATGATTTCAATCTTCTTGAACTTTTAGAGACTTGTTTTGTGTCCTAACGTGTGGTCTCTCTTTGAGAATGTCCCAGGTGCACTTGAGGAAAATGTATATTCTGCAGCTTTGGGGTGAAATATTCTGTAAATGTCAACTAAATCCATCTGATCTAGTGTGTCATTTAGAATCACTGTTTCCCTGTTGATTCTTTTGTCTGGAAGGTCTATCAAGTAAAGTCAGTGGGGTGTTAAAGCCCCCTACTATGATTGTATTGCTGTTGGTCTCTCCTTTAAAGTCCTCCAGAAGTTTTTTTTCTCTCTTCAGTCTGTGTGAGTCTTTTGTTCTGAGGTGGGTCTCTTGCAGACAGCATATTTTTGAGTCTTGGTTTCTTATCCATTCAGCTACCGTATGTCTTTTGATTGGAGCACTTAATCCATTTATATTTAAGGTTATTATTGATAGACATTTATCTATTGCCATTTTATTTCTCTATGCCTATGTTTCTCATTCTCTCTATTTCAACTCCTTATTACGGCAGTCCCTTTAATATTTCTTGCAGTGCTGGTTTGGTGGTGATAAACTACTTTAGCCTGTTGTTTTGTTTTGTTTTGTTTTGTTTTGTTTTGTTTTGTTTTGTCTGGGAAGCTCTTTATTTCACCATCTATTTTGAATGATAGCCTTGCAGGATAGAGTATTCTTGGTTTCAGATCCTTGTTTTGCATTACCTTGAACACTTCATGCCATTCCCTTCCGGCCTGTAGAGTTTCTGATGAGAAATCAGCTGACAGCCTTATGGGAGCTTCTTTGTAGGTAATAGCTTGCTTTTCTCTTGCTACCTTTAAGATTCTCTTTTTGTCCTGAATTTTGGCATTTTAATTATCATGTAGCTGGGTGTGGGCCTCTTTGGGTTCTTCTTGCTTGGGACTCTCTGTGCCTCCTGAACTTGTGTGACATTTTCCTTGACCAGGTTAGGGAAATTTTCTGCCATTATTTCTTCAAACAGGTTCTCTAACCCTTGCTTACTTTCTATATCTTCTGGCACTCCTATGATGCAAGTATTATTACATTTCATGTTGCCTCACAGTTCCCTTAAACTGTCCTCCTGTTTTTTAATTGTTTTTTCTTTTTGGTTCTCTGATTGAGTGATTTTTTTCTACCCTGTCTTCTAATTTGTTGATCCAATCCTTAGCCTCCCCTAAACTGCTGTTTATTCCTTCCAATTTTTTTTTTTTTTATTTCTACTATGTCATTCTTAATTTCCTTCATAGTTTCCATTTCTTTTCTCATGCTCTTGAGGGTTCTTATGATCAGTACTCTGAATTCTATATCTGCTTGATTGCTTATCTCCATATAATTTAGCTCTCCTGGAGAATTCTTTCATTCTTTCATTTGGGGCTTGTTTGTCTCCCCATTTTGGCTGCCTGTTTAGATTTGTTTTTATGCATTAGGTAGATCTGCTAGGACTTTCAGTCTTTTGGATGGTCTCTGGTGCAGGCCAATGTTAGACACTGTTTGTGACTGGCTTTGAATACCCTTTTCGAAGTTTTCCACTCTCCACAGCTTATGGTTCCCTCTGCTGTGGCTGGACATGTTTGGATAGGACCAAGATGCTCACCAAGGTCTGCTTTTCCAAGCCCTGGGTCCAGAAGCAAATCAGGCAAAGACCCAAAGCACCCGGAGGCTGTTATTCAGTCTCTTAATGAGCCTCAGGTTCATTAAGAAACTCCACAAGGTGGGGCAAGAGGTTTTCCAGCAGGGTGGGACAACTATCCCCCCTCCCCCCAGGAAAAAACTGCTTGGAAGGTAAATGTCTGCCTGAGAAAGATGTCCTCTGCCTTATGGGAGAATGACTCAGCACAGGGATCCAGATATACCATATCTCTTCATCATTTATTTTATCACAGGCAGAATAGTTATCCCTAAAGATTTCTACCTCCTAATTCCTGCAACCCCTGAATATGTTATTGTACATTACTGCAAAGGATAATTTAGGTAGCAGATGGATTAAGATTGCTAACCAGCTGACATTAAAATAGATTATTCTAGATTACCTGAGTGGGCCCAATGTGACCACAAGGGTCCTGAAAAGTGGAAGAAGGCCTGGTCAGGCATGGCTCAGCAGCCAGGTTGCAGGCTCATCCCCAGTCAGGGGCATGCAGGAGACAGCCGATCAATAACAACTCTCTCATCATTGATGTTTCTCTTTCTCTCTCCTCTCTCCCTCTACAATCAATAAAGATATATATATATTTATTTATTTAATTGTTTAAAATATATCTTTATTGATTTCAGAGAGAGGAAAGGAGAGGGAGAAAGAGAGATAGAAACATCAATGATGGGAGAGTCATTGATTGAGCCCACAACCCGGGCATGTGCCCTGACCGGGAATTGAACCCCAATCGCCTGGATCTTAGGTCGACGCTCAACTGCTGAGCCACGCCAGGCCAGGCAAGATATATTTTTTTAAAAGTGGAAGAGGGAGGCAGGAAAATCAGTCTCAGAGGGATGGGACATGAGAAAGACTAAACCTGCCATTGCTGGCTGTGAAGGAGGAAGGGGCCATGAGTCAATGACTATAACACAGTGGCCTGTTTCAGCTGGAAAAATCAAGAAAAGGAATTGTCCCCTAGGATCCTCCAGAAAGGACACCTTAATTTTAGCCCAAAGTTACCCATTTTGGACTTCTTACCTCCAGAATTGTAAGATAATAAATTTATGCTGTCTAAACCCCTAAGTTTGCAATAATTTGTGACAGCAGTAATAGGAAAATAACACACACCCCTAACACACACACTTATCCCTATCAAATCATCTTATTTATTCACCTATACAGTGTCTCCTGCTCTAGAATGTAAATCTGAGCGGATGAGGACCTCACTTCAGTGTCCCCAGGGCCTTGAATAGCAATGAACAAAAGTGGGTGCTAAATAAAAGTCTTCTGGGAAAGTAAAACAGAAATTTGAGATGTTGGGGATAGGTGTTCCTGAGTGTAAGTATAGCAGAGTTAGGGTTAGGTGTGATGTAAGAAATGCAGAACGATGGTCTGAATTATGTAGAGCATTTTTCTTTCCTAAAGAAGCAGAGAGGTAGGTGGTTCTGCTGCTCCAGGAAATTCTCAGGGACCCAGGCTCCCTTGATGGCTTTCCATCCTTTATGGGGTGGCCTAGTCTTCTGGGTCAAATGTGGGCTTTCTAAAAAAGCTCCAGAAACTACCACACAGCTTTTGTACCTTTGGTTATAACAGTGGGAAACTGTTACAAGCATTATACGCACAGTAAGTGCCACTTTTATAAACACACACATCATTAAAGGGCTTGTATCCATAACTAAAGAATGCTTATTCTTTGGCGGTAGGGATATAGGAAGTTTTTATTTTCTTTGTTGGGCTTTTCTATATTTTCCGTATGAGTGGTAATAAATGTCTACAGCTTTTGGAATGAGAAAAATCCAATAAAAATCATTTCAAGAAAAGAGAGGAAATGTGCTGATTTATGCCGGAGATCAAGAGGGTTGATTTGTGGCTGAGAGAGGAAAGAAGACAGGACTAGAGAACAGTTGGGAGAAGAAACATTTTTAGATTCACCAGAAGGACCAACTTCTACCCTTCCATTGCCAAAATGTTTACAAACAGTCTGAAGGGTTGTTAGGCTTGGGATTTTAGGATTAGTTGCATTTTGCTTTGGAGTTTATTCCCTTCACAAAATGAGACTCTAAAGGGGCAAAACATGGACAACGGTTCAGGCTACAGATGAAGCAGAAGTAAACGCCAGGATCTTGAAAATGTCAAGCTCCTCTTTCAATACTTGTCTACATGGTAGTCTCATTCCATCACCTTCCTAGATCCCTCTCCCCAATAAAGAGCCTCTTTAAGTTTTCTATTTACCCTCAACGTCTAGCTCCACGCCGCCCTCCCCAGGCCCAGGAGGGACTTTCCTATTGGCTCCGAGGGGCCACGGTTCCACCAGCGGCTCTGGGAGGCAGCACTGCCGCCTGCAGCCCACAGATCACTGTCAATAGGGGAGCAGTCCAGTTGGAACCTGATTGGTTCCTGTCATTTTAGACTCAACAAAATGACAAGTTAAAGATTTTTCTGCTTTAGACTATGCTCCTTAGTGCCCCTTGGAAGTAGGTATGGCCTTGGGCATGTAGACAAAAGCCCTATCAGTACTCTGGTAATGTAATTACAGTTTGTAGTTTGCGATGTAAATCAAGTTCCTAGGGGCCATTACACTTTGTTGTAGGTTCTGGTGCAGATACAGTTTCATTCATCTGTCCCGGTTCGTGGGGTCAGAAGTTTGGGAGTAGACAATAGGTCTGAGTCAGCTTGTAGGGCAGCTGGACCGAGAAGGCTCTGGTTTGGTGGGTAGACCAGAAACATGAGTTGGGCCTCTCCTCCTGCAGAGCGGTGTATGTGCCCCCCTTCTCTGTAGGGCTGCTAGCAAGCACCATGTGCCTGTGAAGCGTGAGAGGCATATTGTGGGGACCAGAGTGCGGAGGGAGAGATTTCTCAGCCAGCCAGAAACACACTGCGTCAGGCAGGATTAAGAGGGAGAAATTAAGACCCAAGGTTCCCAAAACCCTCACATATTTTCCTTCTTGCCAGGGTTTTCAAAGGATTATATTTAAAAAAATAATAATAACAGTGCAGTTTCAAGTTATTCCAGTTTCCAGGATAGTGTTTACTTTGCTTATTTCCTGCTACAACTTAAAGCAGAAAGCATATTAAGCTCTTCAGGCTTTGAGGTACGTCAGGCAGGCTAGAAAAGCTCTGTCAAATCCATGGAGTAGAAAACATAAGCTGCACAGCCCAGGCAACAGGCAGAGACACACACTGCCTCGGCAGTAAAATATTTTATTGAAAAGGCAATGACCTAAGCCAAAGCTCTTATTTATTCATAAGAGCGGTATGCTCAGCACCTGCCTAATCTTCGGTCACGTAGCGCACCTGTAGCCCGTGGTGTGGGACTCTCCAGCTGGCTACACTACTGGCGGGTTGGTCCAAGAGTAGAGATGCAGGTGATATCAGCAGGATGGTGCGCTAGGTGGTCTCAGCCTTTGTTGCCTCCCCCAAAACACAGTTTAACAACTACCCACAGACAATAATAGTTCTGAGAAAGCTCTGGGCTACAATTAAGAAACTGCAGCAAAAACAGAGGCTGACCACAAAGAAAAGCCACAGAATCATTTTACCTATGTCACCAACCCACAGACTGACCATCTCGGTGTCAAAAGGAATCCCCTCCACTGTGATCTCCCCCACAGGGAAAAGGAGAGGAGGAGGACTGCTGCAGCCTTTATAACTGAGGACCCTGAAGCCCTTGCACTGCCACATACCCCCACAGTCTTGGCCGACCCAAACTACAGCTGCCAGAGACAACCAGAGCCCACAACACAGCTAATCAATGAAGAAAAACAAAGCTTTTCCTCTAAGATTCAATACAACACAAGGATGCCCACTCTCATTACTTCTATTCACCATAGTACTGTAAGTTCTAGCCAGAGCAATCAGACAAGAAAAAGAAATAAAAGGCATCCAAATTGGAAAGGAAGAAGTAAAATGATCTGCTTGTAGATGACATGATCATATAGGTAGAAAAACCTAAGACGTCACAAAAACAAATTGTTAGAACTGATAAACAAATTCAGTAAAGTCGCAGGACACAAAATCAACAGACCCCAAACTAATCTAACTGTTAAATGGGCAAAGGATCGCCCTGGCCAGTGTGGCTCACTTGGTTGGGCCTTGTCCAGTGCACTGAAAGGTTACCAGTTCAATTCTTGGTCAAGACACATGCTCGATCCCCAGTAGAGGGCGTGTAGGAGGCAGCCGATTGATGTTTCGCTCTCCCTTCCTCTACCTCTGAGAATCAATTTTAAAAATTCTTTTAAAAATTTTAATAAATGGGCAAAGGATCTGAACAGACATTTCACAAAAATTGATAAACAATTGCCAACAGGTACATGAAAAAATGTTCAACCTCGCTAATCACGAAGGAAATGAAAATCCACACCACAATGAGATATCACCTCACACCTGTTAGGATGGCTTTTATCAAAAAAGACAACAAATGTTGGTGAAGATGTGGAGAAAAGGGAACCTTTGTGCACTGTTGGTGGGAATGTAAACTGGTACAACCATTATGGAAAACAGTATGAAGATTCCTAAAATTTTTAAAAAAAGAACTACCATATGATCCAGCTATCCCACTTTTGGGTGTATATTCAATGGAAATAAAATCAGTATGTTGAAGAGATGTCCACACTCCCATGTTCATGGTAGCTTTATTCACAATAGCCAAGACGTGGCTAACCTAGATGTCCATTGAGAGACAAAGGGATAAAGGAAATATAGTATGGTGTATACATATGATAGAATATTATTCAGCCTTGTAAAAGAAGGAACTAGGCCATTTGCAACAACATGGATGGACCTGGAGGAAATTATGCCAAGTGAAATAAGTTAGACACATATAGCATGATCTTACTTATATATAGAATCTAAAAAAGTAGAACTTACAGTATCAGAAAATAGAACAGTGGTTGTCAGGGGATAGAGGGAAGGGGAAATGGGGAGATGTTGGTCAAAGAGTAAAAATGTTTCAGTTTATGCAGGAGGAATAGGTCCTGGAGAACCAATATACCACAATATAACTATAGTGAACAATACTGTAATTGTGTACTTGAAATTCCCCCAAAGGGCGAATCTTGAGTGTTCTCAACACACACACACACACACACACACAGGTAATTATGTAAGGTGATGGAGGCCTTAATTAGGTTGATATGGTGATCATTTCACAGTGTGTATATATATCAAACCATTACACTGTACATCTTAGATACACATAATTTTTATTTGAAGAAAAAAAAAAAGGAGTGATTTAGGACGGGGCTGGCATGTTCAGCAGTGCTCTGCTGGACTGAGGTGGGATGTTCCTCTTCAACCTCTGACCAGCATGTGACAACTGGCTGCGGTGTCAGCAGTTATTTGCCAACCTTTACATTTCTGGCACGTAGTAAATATTCAATTCACTGTGACAGGACTAAAATCACCATGACAATCAGTAGTGAACCTGCTCATATCCCACCACAGATTCTGGGAGCTGTTTCTTTAGCAGCTGAATTCTTCATCTACATTCTACTTTCACTTTGAACAGGTGTAATCAGTCCTTCATGTATAGTTGCGAAATGTAGGGAAAAAAAAAAAGAAATATTGTAAAGGAAATACTTATGCTGCAGCCTCTCAACTATTTCTCTATATGCAAAGTGACCACAAATGACACACAGCAAAGGAGCCGTCTATGTTCTGGAGGGCAACAGCACCCGAAACCAGTCATCCAGCTTCTGGGCTCCACAAGGCCACGCAGCCAGGATGCAGTCTCTGTGGGGCTGATGGCTCCTGGCTCACCAGGACATGGGGGTTCAGCTATGGTCAGTGAATGGCTCCCCCTTGCAGGATCCTGGGTCAAAGCCTACTCAATCTTCTCAGTCCCTCTTCCCATTGGCAAATATCTTCCAAGCTGAAGCAGATTCCCATCTTTCCCTGGGTCCTGTTCAGTCCTTGCAGGTTTTCCAGGAGATTTTAATATGCTGCCTCCTTAGGTGTTTCTGGTCAGAATTGCTCTGTCCAGCACTATGGAAGCAGAAACCCCTCGTTGTGCCCCTGTGTTCTTAGTCTATGTTCAGCTTTCCTTTGGATTATATGCTCGAGTCCATCCTGTTACTCAGATGGGGCCTTTGAATTTGTAATTCATTTAAGTAAAAGAATCACATTTTAAGTTCTCTACCGCCTTTTCTTGTACTGGTGTTCCCATGGGCAGTCTAGTCTTATTTCACGGATACAGTATTGTCCTGAATGTCTCTGAAGGCTCTGTTAGTTTCACATTTCTTAAAGTTCTTGCCTATTTATGAATTAGCACCATCCCATCTGGGCTGATTGCTCTAGTTCTACTCATGGTCCTTCTGTCCTGACCTGTCTGAGGAGCTCCAGAGGTACCTGGAGGTCTACCCAGGTTTGTAAACAAAGAGCGAAGTTTAGAAGCATTTGGAGCTGGCGTGGGAGTCCTCCTCAGTTGTGTGGCTCTGTCGCATCTGCTACCTCCATTTTCCTCCTTCCAGTCTCAAAGGGTAGTGTCATCTTCAGTCTTGAGTGTCACCTTCCATTGATTCTTCAGATCAACAACAGGCAGAGATAAATCTATAAATAGACCAAAAAAAAAAAAAAAAAGCCCAAAGATAAAATAAGAGTTCAGTGTACCAATGAGGTAAGTGTTTCTGGATCATGAATGAGTCAGTGTTTCCATTTCAGTCCTGTATTCTTTCTGTCTGGACCAACTCCATCTCTCTTTAGGAAATGTACGATAAACAGCCATAGCTGCAGGTGTAAGGATGAAGGAGGAAGAGACTCCTCACTGCAAACTGGGCACACTTGTGTCCTGGGTAGAGGGCAATGTGCTGATTGGAGTCCTTGGCAGAGAAAAGACAGAAGTTTGTCCCAAAGGACCTAACTTTGGGGCCTTTAAATAGCAGTGTTGCTTGTCTACAGCTGCAAGAACTGTAGAAGCAAATACCACGTGTTTTCTTCAAGAAGTCCCCACTGATAAGAGAAATATAAATGCATCTCCTCAGTGTGAATATGCTGAAATGCTGCAGTTTACTATTATGCTATAGCTAAGTGAAAAGTCAGTGCAGGAAGGGGAACCTAGAGTAGCCGTCACAAAAATCCCAGTAGCAATATTTTCAGCATTTGGTGAGTCACCATTCTCCAGAAATAAACACAGCCCAGGGCAGAGGACTGCTTGGCCATTTCACACAGAGCGGTTTCAGAGGTGCTGAATGCAGCCTCTGGTAAACATGAGGTTCCTACATTATTCTTTGAGGCTTTTTACCTCCGAAGGTGGCTCAGGGGATCCTCAGGTCACAAATAAGTCATAGTCCCAAAGCTAATCCCTGTATGACATTTGGAATAATGCCACCCATGTTATTTCAATTCTCAGCTGACTCACCAAATACAACTGAGGGTGAATCTTACATCTTTTCAAAGTATCTCTCTATACATTAATCACACCAAGCACCTAACATATAGTGATAATGCATTAGGACTGGTGAATTTGATAATAATAATGGCTTTTTGGGTGAATAAACAAGAGCTCCTATTTGCTGAGTGGCCTAACTCTGAGCCGCCCGTGAGGCAGATGTCATAATCCCCATGCTACAGATAAGTAAACTGAGGCTTGGGAAGGGTAAGTAACTCACTTGAGTTCACCGGGGAGGTAAGTAGCCAAGGCAGGACAGTGTGACTGCCAAGACAGGCGCTACCTGTCATTCTTGCCACTCTCTGTATGTGATATTCTGTGGATAGTCCCAGCCTGGCGTTGGGGTCCTGCAGATGGGGCTGCACAGCTCCAGAAAGAGGAGAGACCATGGGATAGAAATTTCTGTCCACCTTTGAGCAGAGCTGGACTTGGTCACAGGGTCTGATCCGACCCTCCTTCTGTGCACGTCTTTCACGGGACACATCATTGCGTCTGTGCCAACCCCCTTCCACATTGGCCACACTTGTCCCCACCCCAAAGTGTTCTGTTTTCCTCTCAATAACCATCTCCTCCCCCCAGCAGGAGTGGGCTGAATCTTCCTAGAACTGTGGCTCTGTGTCAGCCAGGTCTCTGAACCTTTACAATTGCTGGCAGGGCACCCAGGTGAAGTGGAACAGGTGCCAGGAGAGGAAGAGTTACTTCGAGTTATTTTGCTGATGTTTTCTCAGAAGCTACAGGTCCTTTTAACATTCCACGTTGGCCCACAATGGTGGCCTGATCTGAGGCAGTACAGGCTCCACCCTTGACGTGCTGGCTCAAAGACGGGGCTGCCTAACAATGACCATTGAATAAAGTGGGTCCTGCCCTGTCCAGGAGCTGGACCAACAGGGTCACCTTGAAGGACACTGATTCCTTTCAGAGTCTAGTGAGATGTTGTAAATAGGGACCCCAGAATTTCTAAATTAAGCTGTGTGCTATTGTTGTGAGCACCCTAATTCAAGGCAAATGGCTCCACTTCCTACTTAGGGGGTCTTGGCTCCACTTGGTGCTGGTCTTTTTGTTTTTTGGGGTTTTTTTAATCCTCACCTGAGGACATCTTCTCCATTGATTTCTAGAGAGAGTGGAAGGAAGGGGGGCAGAGAGAGAGAGAAACATTGATGTGAGAGAGACACATCGATTGGCTGCCTCCCGCACGTGCCCTCACCAGGGTAGAGAACCTGCAACCGAGGTATGTGCTCTTGACCAGGAATCGAACCCAAGACCCTTTGGTCCATGGGCTGATGCTCTAACCACTGAGCAAAACAGGCCAGGGCGGTGCTGGTTGTTCTTTATCATCATCTACCCTGGCCTTTTCAGATGCCATTTATCTCTTAGTGGGTACATTGTGCTATGATAGAGCAGCTCGCTTTCATTACCATGTCAACCTGTATTTTTTAGGCATAAAGTCAGAGTTTGAGGTTCAAACCTAGGATATTCCGACTAATAAAATAAAACTACACATTCACATGGGATGTTTTCATACATGAACATTCAGAATGAACGTGTGTGTGTCTTGATACATGGCAGTAGCAAACCAACGCCTGTGGTGCTCCAGATTCTGCTGAGTGCATACAGACGGCGTCAGTGGCCACAGCCGCCGCAGCAGAGCTGTGAGTGCAGTCGCTCTGCTGAGGCCCTGGGGCATCAGGGCCCATGTGTTGACTCAGAAATTTTCCATCAACCCTGCCAACCCCACCTCAGCCTCGTCCACATTCCACCGGGGCCACGTATCCTACAGGCTACTAGAGTAGGTGTCCCTAGTTATTCTGATAATAAACAAATGTCAACATTTCCAAGATTAGAAATTTGGTGAAGATCATAGCACAGCTTTTAAAAAGGAGGATAATATTTGAAAATAAAAAGGAAGGTTACATTGTAATGTAGCAAATAGCAGTTTTTGTCAACTTTGAGCATTTCAGAGTGTGGAGAGTTTTTTGTTAGGACCAATTCATAAAGGAACATTAGTGGACATTAGTGAACCCTGGGGATTTACCCTGCGTCTCTGGTTCTCTCTTCTCATGTCCCTAAGCAATCACATCGGTTTCAAAGTTTCCAAGACTCATATATTGAAAACTCCCACAGTTTTATATTAGTCCTCATGTTTCCTTTGATCTTCAGACAACCGACTTGACATCTGCACTTGGGTGTCTTGAGCTTATCTCTAACCAAACATGTCCAAATGGAAATCTTGGCTACTTCCATCCCGACAGTCTCCTAGTTTCCCCCGTCTGAATAAAACCGCTCTCAACGGGGTTGCTCAGAAACCTGAGACTCCTGCTTGATTTCTGCCTACTGTCCCCATATTTGCAATCTGTCAGCAAGTCCTGTTTTCCATCTTTGTGATCTATTTGAAGCCATCCACCACTCTGGCTCTCTGGCCGCTGGCTTGGTTCAAGTCCACCTGGCCAGCTGCCACTCTCACTCGGGTTCTTAGCAGCAGCACTGTTGACATTTGGAGCTGGATGACACTTTGTCGTGGGGGCGGGGTGTGGGGAGTGCCGACCTATGCATTGTAGGGTGTTGAGCAGCATTCCTGGCCTCCACCCATGCAATGCCTGCAGCTCCCCCTCCATCCGCCCCCTACCAATCGTGATGTTCAAAACATCTCCAGGAATTGACAAATATGCCCCAGGGTCAAAATCTTCACAAGATGAGAACCAATGCTCTCTTCCAATCTGTTTTATGCCCAGAAGAAATATGAAGCAATGATGTTCCTAAATCCTAACCAGATAATTTCACTGTCTTGATTTAAAATGCTCAGTGATCCCCTAATGGAATAACCTCCAAAATCTTTACCATGAGATGTTGAGCTCCTTGTATGACCACATACTTCCTACAGCCCCAACCTCTCCCTTCACTCACACCTTCAGCTAGTGCCCTGGAATGAATGTCTGTGTCTCCCAAATTCATGTGCTGAATCCTAACTCCCAAGGTAATGATATTAGGAGGTGAGCTTTGGAGAGGTAAGTAGGTCACGAGGGTGGAGCCCTCATGATATGTGTCCTCTAAAAGAGGCCCCAGAGAGCCCCCTATCCCCTTCCACTATGTGAAGACATAGTGAGAAGATGCCATCTGTGAACCAGGAAGTGGGTTCTCACCAGACACCAAACCTGCTATTGCCTTGACCCTGGACTTTCAGCCTCCAGACTGAGAAATGAATGTCTACGGTCTAAGCCCTGAGTCTGCGTATTCTGTTGAGCAGCGGAGGCTGACGGAGACCACTAGTATAGCTTGCTTTCACTCTCAGGACCCCGCCCAGCCCTTTCTCACTCAGGGCCTTTGAGCACGCTGCATCCTCTGCCTGGAACCCTTCAAGTCTCAGCATAAATGTCACCACCTCGGGGAAGTCCATCCCTGGTCACCCAGCCGCACCCTTATTCTTCCTCGGCTCCTGTTTATTCCCTCCATCAGGGAAAGCCCTTGCTCCCTGGCTTTTGCTGGGTACAAAATGACAAGAAAGTGTATTTCAGAAGAGGTGACAGCATACACAGAAGCCCCAAGACAAGAGAAAGCCTGTGGTCTTAGGGGCAGAGGAGGTCTGTGGTAGTGAGGGGTCAGTGAGGACACAGACGTGTGCAGACTCAGAAGCAGTGCCAGAACAATCACCTCCACAGACTGGACCCAGGGGCCCCATGTTCCCCTGCCCCAGTGTAGAACATAAAACCTGTCCCCCCTGAACTAAAAGTAAAATACGACAAATAAGTGGGGGGGGGAAGGAAATATTCCTGGGATTTTCAATGCTCTTTGGACAAGAGAACGACTAAAGCTCCTTGTTTGCTCTGCTGTTTCTGAGTGTGTGTCAAATGTTCACTGTGTCACGGGACCCTTTGGGGTGTGGATCAAGGGAGGCCAGAGTCCAAGCCTTGAGGTGAGATTCACACTGTGGTTGCATGAAAGGACCTTCGGTCTGTCTGTGCAGACTTAAGTCATAAAAAGTCATGGGCGTCTTTCTAGGGAAAGTGTCCACCGCTTCCTTCAGATTCTGAAAGAGATCTGAGCCCCCACAGACATGCTGAGACCCACAAAGCAGGCACATCCCTTAGCGTGAAGTATATTACCTGCCATCTAAATGCAGCTCACGTGAATGGAAGATACCATTCCTCTGTGTTTAAGTGTGTTCTTCAGGCTCACACTCACTAAAACTGCAACCCAACAGACCAAAGGATCTGCCAGCAGTATCCACGTGCCCTCCAAAGCAGCAGACCATGGAGGTCACAGTCACCGAGCCCAGGCCTCAGTGTCACAGGCTCTGGGATAACTGCAGAATCCACACCCTGGAGGTTCTGACAGCCTGTGTGTGGACTCGTCAGAAGAACCAAATCTGAGTATTTTCTTTGGAGGTTAGAAAAGAAGGTAGAGAATATGTAACTGAAAATTATCCCAGATTTCAGGCAATAGTATAGGAAGAGAGATGTTTTCAAGTCAAGAAGCATAAGTGGTTTTAAGAAGGGAGTGACAGGAAATAAGAGTGTTTATCACCCTCAGTATCCAGAATAGCAAGAACACTGATGCCATCTAGGAGAACAAGGGAAAAGGCTTTCCTCTGGACTCCTGCAAAAAGCCCATGCTAATAAAAACTCTGGAAGTCATGCAGGCCATGTACTTGCTGTCGGATTTCCCAGCGATTTTCTAAGTAAAAACATTCTTAAACTTTCCGGAATGTGGAAAGAATAGTGGCACTGGCCCATTCACCTACTTTTCTGGAACAACTTGACTTCAGGAAGGAATCTCGTAATAAACAGTGGTCTTACTCTAAGACCTTCCTAATCGGATGTTCTGCTTTTATTTCTTTCCCGATTACCTTTAGAAGAGTTTGTGAAAACATTTACCACATACCAGACTTCTGACTTAAAGAGCTGGCTTATCTTTGCAAAAAGAAAAGTTGAAGCCTGCCATCTCTCAAGCCAACGTGAGGAGAGGCCGTCCCCTTTGCCCAAAGGAACAAAAAGAGTCCAAGATGAAATACTGCTTGTCATAAACCCCTTTCCTTCCTTAACTCGGTCTCCTTACCTATCCATATCCCGCGTGTTTCTATCTAGAGAAGCAGTCATCATGCTATGCTTGCCTGCAGCTCAAAGCCCCTCCTGAAATGACCCCTTACCCTCATCTCCACACACTCCATGATCCACCCTAACATTTCGGCATTCCCTAGCGGACCCTCTGCTCCGCCAGGCACTGCCCCGGCCCCCACCATGCACACCTGTATTTACCTGTGTGTAGATGTGTGCATTCCTCTGTCTGCAGGAGGTGCCTCTCTCCTTGTGCTTTTGCTCAGAGCCTCCCACCTTCCTCTTCCTCATTAGGACCATTCCTCACTTTAGATTCAGATCATCACCGCGCTTTAAAATCTAAGTCCACTCTACCACAATTATTCCTTTCTTTCTTCATATCAGTAAATCCAGTCAATAAATTTAGGAACTAGATGGACACTTTTCATATGGGGACACTTAACGGGTGATATAAAGCATGCCAGAAATTGTCTATGCCACTTAGAGATTAATATTTGGTAAGGAAAATCAGAAGTTTTTAGATAACTACAATTCAGAAGACAGAGCACAGGACACATTAATGACGTTTACAGCCACTTAGAGGAATGAGGAGACTTTCACCCTTCACATCTAATGTTAAGACCACAGGGTCATGGACCCTGGGGAAGGGAGGAGGGGGAGGAAACCAGGGTCGAAGAGGAAGGTGCTGACCCAGAGGATAGGGGTGGCCGCACAGTCCAATATGCAGTGTTCAGACTTGACCTGGACAGAACTCATTTCCTGGAAGAATGCAGCAAGAAGATGGATCACGGCAGCAAAAATAAACAGTGGATGAGTTGCAGGGAGGCACCAGCATAGTTCCAGGAACAGAAATAAAGGAGAGGAAGGACTAGGGGGAGAGGGAGGAAGACTGGCAAACGACTTCAAGACTTTAGCCAAATAGGCCAGGTTTCTGGGCAAGACTGATTTCAGCAGGAAGCTAAGAGAGAAGCCCTTCCAAAGGCAAGCTAGCACGCAGGGCTGGAAAGCTGCACCTGGGGAGCCCCGCGCCCAGCCACCCAAAGCTGCCAGGCCTGGGCCTGGACCCTGGACCTAATGGCTTTTTCTACAAGTACTTTCATTTGTGCTACTTTATTAATGGAAAAAGAATTGTAAGGTAAAGTAAGCACAAATCACTCAAAATTAAATATAGAAACAGCTGAACGTGAGTGGTGGCTTATATGGATGTCATTGACACGATTCCTTCAACATTTCAGTTTATTCGAAATGTTCATATGAAGTGGTCAGGAAGTAATAAATCCCCCCGCCCCTGTTTTTTTAAGCATAAACACTGCTGCTCCTTAACAGATTTGCCCTCATTAGAATAACTCAGGGAAAAACTTGGTGGAACTGAGGAGGCAGAGGGAAGAGCCAGGTTAGGAACAAATGGGGAAAGCACTAAGCGCGCCCAGGGTGTGGCAAGTAGACCAGTTGGCCTAATGGTGGCTGTGCACCTCCTGTGCTGGGTTGGACAGAGAATAAACTCATACTGAGTCAGGTCCCAGAAACTAAGAGCTTACCCTCTATTCAGAGAGTGAACATGCACACACGCTGCAAAGAAGTACGTAAAAAACACGGCAAAGAAGTGCATAAAAAATGCTAACGATGGCAGGAGGAACTCCATGTGTACAAGGCTTGGAGAAGAGATGATATGTGAACAACACTGTGAAAGATGTGTAAGATTTAGATCATCTGAAAGGAGACAGTAGAGCTTTCTCAGTGTGTGTGTGTGTGTGTGTGTGTGTGTGTGGTCATTTTATGAAGCATAAATAGAACTACTATTTGCCTTTCTTCTTAATTATCTCATAATCTCTGAGCATTGGCAGGCAGATATCAGGGTGAAGAGAGGCTGTCTGTGGAGGAACAAATAGAAAGCCTGCTGCTCTGTCCTCTTACTTCCTGCCCACCTCCAACGGCCCTCTCTGCTGAGACATGGTAGGGCGTCATGGTTACAGGCAGAGTTAACCTAAAGAAATACTTCTTGGGGAGTAGACTGGTCTGGACCTTTTGTCTCAAAAAGGTGATATGTGGACAGAACTCTAAGACCATCGTACAGACCTGTGTCTTTAAGAGTATCTCTGCTACTGGGCTTTAAAAAAATCCTCCAGAACTCCTTTCACAATATATTTTTTTAAAAATGCTTATTGAAGCATTAAATGCCTTGAGAACTCGCGTTTCTATGAAGTAACAACTAGGGACAATTAGTTTTCACAATCACACTTTCTTATGTTCACCTGCCTTTTCTAGGATAGCCTATATTTTTTTGTTTGTTTTGTTTTGTTTTGTTTTTACTTACCTCTAAGCTAATATGATCTCACATTTCCCATTATGGGGAAAAACTGTGAATCAGAAAATCTGACTGCCAAGCTTGTTTTTCTCCTTCCTCGCTTATTAAGTGAACTTGGCTGAGTCATTCAACCTTTGAGCCTTTTTCTTTAACTGAAATAAAATTGAAAGATGAGAATAATTCTGCCCCATTGATTTCACAACACTGATATGATGCTCAAAGGAAATATGTATGCATAAACTCACTGTATGACATACAAAAATTATTAAAATTTCAGCAAGTTAATATGTACCAACTTACATGATTCATTTTCTGTGAGTGCCTTTCACTGACATACCATCAAACCGCACGTAGAAAGCAAGTACTTTGTCCCAAATATTAAAATGTCCAGGCCCGGATAATTTCACTGCAGCCTGCTACCAAACATTTTAAAGAATTAACCCCAATTTTCCATAATCTCTTCCAGGAAACAGAAAAGGAGAGGACACTTCTTAATTTATTTCATGAAGCTAGTATGACTCTGATAACAAAACCAGACAGGATGAAAAAAGCAACCTACAGACCAACATGCTCATAAATATAGATACAAAACCTTATAACAGAATAGCAAATAGAACTCGGCATATATAAAAAGAATTCTATACTATGGCCAAGTTTATTTTAGGGATGGAAGGCTGGCCCAATTTTCAATTATCAATATACCACATTAACAGATTAAAAAAAGAAAAAGCACATCAACTGCTGCAGAAAAAGCATTTAATAAAATTAACATGCATTCTTGTTAAAAAGGAAAAAGAGAATTCTCAGAAAAATAGGAATAAAGTGGATCGTCCTCAACTTAATAAAAGGCATGAACCTACAGCTAACAGTATACTTATTGGAAAAGACAGTGCTTTCCCCCTTAGACCAAGAACAAGGCCAAGAGGCCTGCTCTCACCATTCTTTTCAACATGGTGCTGGAAGTCCTAGCCAGTGCAATAAGCAAAGAAAAGGAAATAAAAGGCATACTTATAAGAAGGAAAGAAAGAAAACTGTCATTTGAAGATGACATGATTTTCTACATAGAAAATTCCAAGGAATCAACCAAAAAATCACTAGAGTTCAGCAGGATCACAGGTACATAGTAAACATACAAAATTAATTTGTATTTTGTATATACTAGCAATGAATAGACACCAAAATTAAAAATACAATGTAATCTACAATCACTGAAAAAAATGAGATACTTAGGTATAAATTTAACAAAGTATGCATAAAATTTGTACGATGAAAATTACAAAATGCAATGAAAGAAATCAGAAGGATCTAAATAAATGGGAAAATGTAGGGAGTTCATGGATTGGAAGACTAAACACAGTAAAGATCCCAGTTCTCCTCGCATAGATATAATACAGATATACAGATTTAATGTAATTTGTGTCAAAATGCCAGCAAGATATTTTGTAGATCTAGAAAATTTTGGAATATATGCAGAAAGACAAGCGGACTAGAATAGCTAAACCAATTTTGAAAAAGAAGAATAAAGTGATGGAATCAGCCTATCCCATTTCAAGATGGGTCACAAACCTAAATGTAAAATACAAAACTATAAAACTTTTAGGGGAAAAAAAGCAGAAAATATTCAAGATCTATGGCTAAATAAAAATTCCTTAGACTTCACACCATCAACATGATACATAAAAGAAAAAAAATGGTTAAACTGGTTTTCATCAAAAATAAAATCTTTTGCATGGTTTTGCCAAAGACCATGTCAGAAAGATGGAAAGACAAACTACAAACTAGGAGAAAACATTCACAAAGCATACTTCTAACAAAGGACTAGTATCTCAACTATGTGAAGAACTTTCAAAACTCAACTCAACAGTAAAAAACAAACAATCCAAGTAAAAAATGGAAAACAGATCTGAAAAGACATTTCACCAGAGAGGATATACAGATGGCAAATAAGTACATGAAATGATGTTCGACAAGATACTCCACATAATGAGCCATCAGGGAAATGCAAATTAAAACCACTGTGAGATATTATTATACACCTATCAGTATGGCTTAAAACACACACACACACACACACACACACACTCACACTCACACACACAACACCCAATGCTAGTGAGGGTCTGGAAAAACCCTATCACTCACATACTGCTGCTGGGGATGTAAAATAGTGTGGTCACCTGGCTGGTGTGGCTCAGCAGTTGAGCATGGACCTGTGATCCAGGAGATTGAGGTTCGATCCCTGGGGGCATATGCCTGGGTTTCGAGCTTGATCTCCAGCGGGGGGGGGGGGGGGGGGGGGGGGGGGGGGGCAGATGATTGGTGACTCTCTTCATTGATGCTTCTGTCTCATCGTCTCCCTTCCTCTCTCTGAAATGTATAAAAACATAAAATAAATAAAATAATAAAATAAAACAGTGCGGTCATTCTGGAATTTGGCAGTTTTTTAACAAACAAAACATGCAATTGCCATACAACCCGGTAACTTTGCTTCTTTGAAGACAACACAAAAACCTGTACACAAATGCTCATAGTAGCGTTATTTGTAACAGCTCAAAACTGGAAACAACCCAGATGCCTTCTACCAATGAATGGTTAAGCCGTGGTCCATCCACACCATGCAGCAGCACTCTGCAATAAAAAGAAACAAACTATCAATCCATACCCATACCGAGAGTGATTCGCCAGAGAATTATGCTGAAGGAAAGAAGCCAAAGCCAAAAGGCTACATACTCTATGATTTCATTTATAGAGCATTGCTGAAATGACAGACAGAAACCATGAACAGTTTAGGGGCTGCCAGGATTAAGGCAGAAGTGGGTGTTCTACATCTTGAGTGTAGCGTCAGTGTCTTTGTTGTGATGTTGCACTACGATTGTGCACAATGTCACCCCTGTAGGAAACTGGGGAGAGGAAACCTGTGACCCTCTGTATTATTTCTCACAAATGCAAATGAAGTTATAATTACCTCCAAGTTAAAAAACAAGGCAGCCCTAGCCGGGTGGCTCAGTTGGTTGGCGCATAGTCCTGCACACCAAAAGGTTTCAAGTTTGATTCCTGGTCAGGGGATATACCTAGGTTGCAGGTTTGATGCCTGGTCATGGCATATAAGGGAGGCTACTGATTGATGTTTCTCTCTCACACTGATGTTTCTCGAGCAGCCATTTCCCAAGCTACTGTTTTACCCCAGGAGTAATCTACCTTTCCCCACTTTTCCCAGAAAGGCTCAAAACAGTGAGAAACTACTGAAAGGGACACGTGTCACCCCATTTCCAAACCACTTGAACCATGAGCCCCGACTGTGCAACACTTGCCATAGGTTCTACACAAACTGCTTAGTTACTTAGAAGCTCAAGCAGGACAGATCTCCCTTCAGGATGGGCAGAGATGGTCCCAAAAGTTATGGCCTTTGAGCCTAAGGCTAGAGAAAAGCTCAGTGGGCCCGGTCAATTAAGATGCAGACAAACTAAGGACAAGGCCATGTGATGACCTAGCAAGAAGGCAGCTGTCTGCAAGCCAAAAAATGGGATCTCACCAGAAACCAAATCTCCTGGAACCTTGATCTTGGACCTCTAGCTTCTAGAACTGTGAGAAAATAATTCTGTTATTTAAACGATCCACTCTGTAGTATTTTTTAACGGCAGCCAGATATACTGGTAAATTATATCACTTAGAAAATTAGACCCATTTTAACCTACTTTGCATTCTCTGAATAAATCCAATGTAGTCATGGAGTATTTATCTTTTTTATATATTGCTTATATGGTTCAGTAGAAATCTGGGAAACATTTGAAGGATCATGGCAGAAGGAATATAATTTTGGATCAGGAAAATTTAATAATATGGGTTGATCTTGCTACAGAAAATGAAAATATACTATTATAAGATTCTGTTACTATACATGAAGCAGTATAATTATACTTGAACTTATGCTGATAAGCTAATGATGCATGCTATAAACTCAAGGAACCACTTAAATAACAGTTACAGCTAATAAGCCAACAAAGGAGATAAATAATCATAAAACATACTCAGTTACTCCAAAAGAAGGTAGAAAAACAGGAAAGGGGGAACAAAGAACAAATGGGATACATAGGATATTACATGTTATTGATTTAAACCTAACCATGTTAATTCTCACATTAAATATAAATGAACTAAATACAATAAAAAAGCTCAACTATATGGTGCTTACTAGAAACCTACTTTAAATATTGTCACAAATGGGTTAAAAGTAAACAATGTCAAATAGAGGTATGAAAAATAAAAAGAAAGGCCCAAGTCAAATTTCTAAAGATAAAAACTACAATTTCTGAGATACAACATACACTGGATGCGATTAATGGCAGTTTAGACATTGCAGAAGAAAAATGAATTTGAAGACACAGCAGTAGAAACTATCCAAAGTGAAACACAGGAAGAAAAGACCAAAAAAGTATGAACAGTATTTTGACGTATTTTTGTATTCAAAAGATCGGTGAACTTTGTGACAACGCAAAAGAAAGTATACACACTTGAGAACAAAAACTAATACAAGCTTTTATTAAGGGGGGAAAAACAAATTGAAGAAATGAGGCCCATAGAACTTGAATAACTTGCTAAAAGTTAGAGATAGAAATACGGTCCTCAGGTCCTGGACTCTTATACTGACTCCCATCAGCTACCACACTGAATTAGAAGACAAATGTTAAAGGAGATGTTTATTTTCCTAACCTTTTAAGATTTAAAAAAATATATATTTTTTATTGATTTTTAGAGATAGAGGGAGGGGGAGGGAGAGAGGAAGAGAAACATTGATGTGAGAGTAGAACATCCATAGCCCCCTACTGGGGATTGAACCCATAACCCTGGCATGTGGCCTGGCTGGGAATTGAACCAGCAACCTTTTGCTGCATGGGACAACGCCCAACAAAACTGAGCCACACTGGGCAGGGCTAAGATTGTTTTACTAACTGAGGAAACTACCAAACTAATTGCCCTTAAAATTATAAGAGAAGTAATTTGCTCACCTTAGTACATCCTCTTGGACAAATGTATATTTATTTATAAAAATAACAATTATAAATACAGCTACACTGGGCACTAGGGCTTCAATATATGAATTTGGGATGGATACATTCAGTCCATAACAAATAGTAATGCTAAAATTTCTTTTAAATTATGTTAAAAATATAATAATATAAAATATAAATTATAACTGTAATTCATAATGTTTATTTATATTTTATAATACAGTACACAAAAAATTGGAAACCTTAAAAAATCCATAAACATAAGAATCAACAAATATTTACTGAATTTTATTTTATTTTTTAAAATATATCTTTATTGATTTCAGAGAGAGGAAGGGAGAGGGAGAGAGAGATAGAAACATCAATGATGAGAGAGTCATCATTGATTGGCTGCCTCCTGCACGCTCACGACTGGGGATCAAGCCCCCAACCCTGCATGTGCCCTGACCAGGAATCGAACCTTGATCTCCTGGTTCCTAGGTCGATGCTCAACCACTGAGCCACGCCTGCCTGGGCAGGCACTAGCTTTTAACAAACTGTTTACTGACTGATATTAATAAATCAAAGATGAGCACCAGAAGCAGAAACTGGAACAGAACGAAGCACTTCAAGATGAGGCACAGGGCCCAGCCGGACATAGCTCAGCTGTTGAGCATCAACCTAGGATCCAGGTGATCAGGGTTCAATTCCCGGTCAGAGCACAGGCCCGGGTTGCAGGCTGCAGCCGATCAATGACTCTCTCATCATTGATGTTTCTATCTCTCTCTCTGAAATCAATGAAGAAAGATATATTAAAAAAAAAAAAAAAAAAAGATGAGGCACAGGGACTCAAGAGTCAAGCGCAGGGTCAGCCAGGCCCCACAGGCCAACTCCAGGGGCAGGACAGGGCAGGGTCAGCATCCACCCTAAGGGCCAGGAATAAAAATCCAAAGCAATAGTGCTGACAGGAAGGGAAACTTGTTTTTCCCTGAATATTAATGACAGGCACCTGTCCATCAAACAGGGAGGAGGCCAGCATGGAAGTTGAGATTCAAATCTAAATCTCACTCTAAGGCCCACGTCCCCTCCCCACATTTTCTAAGGGTCGTAGCCTCAGGCCAGTGATGCTGAACAAGATTTCCACATTCTTGTGGGGAAAATGAACCAACTACCTACCAAAGGAAGTGTGATAGGCCAAACTGATATAATTGTGTTAGACTATTTAGATTTCCCTACTTACAGTGAGGCAACTGTTGATCACTACATATGCCTGTCTGCAGGAGAATTTGGAAGTTTTTGTCTTTAGTGACATGGTGTTAAGTATGTAAATAATTAGAGTTCCAATGTGCAGAAGCTGATTGAGAATCCAAAAGAAAAGCAATGGTGCTGGTGAAGTAGGACTTCAGAATTCCTGTCCTTTTGGTGCATCTTTTTCTAATTTATATCTGTTATATACCAGGAAGGCTGATTTTGGTCATGCTATTAACATTCTTCCTTGTTTTCTGAGGCCTTGGAGTTGGCTGTGTGTATGTCCTTACTCTCACCCTATATTTCCTCTCTCCTCCCTGCCCCATTCTCTTACTCAGGATGTTTTCCTTCAGCAGGAATGTTGAAAAGTCAACTTCTCCTAGGACCCCAGGAACGCTTGTCCCTCAGGGTGTGTCACAAAACCCCATGATACTGAGTGCCAGGCATTTTGCAGGTGCTAGGGATAACAGTGTCCCTGGTATCATGGGGCTTAGAGGTAGGGAAGAAGATCAGAAACAACTGCAATCAGTACTCAAATGGTGTTGCTCTCCCATTGCTTTCCCGACCTCCTGAAGCATCTTTTATACCAATTCTCAGCATCCAACTCTGCCCACTTCTCCTGTAACAACTTTGTTAGTGGGGAAAAAAAAAGAGACTTTATATTCTATAATGTCAATCTTAGCTCAGCCAATGAACTCTCAGGAAAAAGAACACCTGACATAAAGCACTCCCATTCAGAATTAAGGCTGAAAACTGGCTTCTGATTCATATTCTCATGTATGTTCAAAATGCTCTCCTGGGAAAGGCACCAACATGTATTTCAGTTAGATGAGAGTTACAGGAAGAGGGAGACTGGCTGAGCCCAACTCTGAGAATAATCCACAACAAGCAAAGATCCCATCAACCATTTCAAAAAGGAGTCAGGAACTAGGAATGGCTCAGCTGGTTAGTTCTTAAGCAGGGCCTCACATGAGGGTCAGTCAAGAAGCAGCTTGGGCTATGGGTGTGCGTTCTCATCTGAAGACTGTGCTGGAGTTGGAGGACCCACTTCCCAGGGGTCCTCCATGGTCTTTGGCAGGAGCCTCAGTTCCTCCCCACAGGGACCCCTCTAGAGCTGCTGGGTGTCCTTATGGCATGTCAGCTGGCTTCCCTCAACATGATAACCCAAGAGAGGAGACTATGGTTCCAAAAATATCATTAGATCATGAAATTAAAACAACTTCCCATATTTATGATAATCAATAGGGGTCTCTCATTCATTCAAAGCTGAATATTAGTAATACTCCCACTATTAGATATGGTAACCCAATACCTTCTACACTTTGCAAAGGCTGTTCCATCTGAAAGAACAACTTACAGGACAGTCTTTTGACCTCTGGTTTGAGTGTGTGCAAATATGATGTTTGGGAAAGAAGATCTTGTTAAAATCAATTATTTGGGAGGAATTGGGACCTAGGAGATGGATCTGGTCTAGAGAGAAGGGGGTGGGGAGGTGCATTTGGAATCTGATCCTGAAAAAAATGAGGGGATCAGGCTCCTAGGAGGGTCTAGGAGTTTGATCCAAGAAGTCTCCTCCCCTTCTCAATCTTTATCTTCCTGTTTCCTCTACTATACCCTTCTGTTTTCCTAAACATAATTACCCCTCCCATTCCATTTCTAAGCTGTCTCCATCAGATACTTCTCATAATAAATTTGGAACTAAACTAGCCAAGGGAAAAAATATGACTAAGAAACATATGTGAATGTGCTCAAACACACTAGTAAACATAAGAAATAGAAATTAAAGCAAAAATAGATATCATGCGATACTGGATTACTATAACACCAATTGGAACTGCAATCACTTAAAAGGAATAGCAAGGTCATGAGGAATTGGGACTCTCCATGTTCATCCATTCTCAGATGGTGGCAGGAGAAGGACTTCTATCAATAAGATATGTGACAACCTTAGGAGAGAAAAGCAGGCTGAGTCCTTAAAATCTGTAAAAGTGACTTAGTAGTAAAGAGGACACCTCCGAAACATTCATTTTCCCCCAAGCACATTCCTCACAAACACTTTTACAAACCCTGCCACTTCTCCAACCTCATTTTCAGCAAACAACCTGTCCTGAAAGTCTGGGGTCTGAGCTCCCGTCACCTTAGAGGAACAGGGTTCCCCTTCTTGGCCACCACTAACTTCACCACCTGAGCCAATGATTTTGGCCAGTCAACATCTTAAGGCCCAACTTCCCACTCAACATTCAATACTTTCTCTGTAGTATTTACATCAACCTCTAGTGGTCACCTAACCTCAATAACTTCTAAGTGAAACCTTGGAACATTCTCTTTTCCAGGTCTTCCAAATGCCTCAGGATGCAGTCAAAACTCCTTGGTTTGGTGCTGACAGTCACAACCTGGAACTAGCCTACATTCGCTTTTCTCATATTGCCTCTGGCTACCTCCCCACCACGCACTCTCTGATCCATGCACTCACTGTTCTCCATGAACACCAAGCTCATGCTGTCTTCCTGGTCCAGAAAGCCATCAGTCCTTGAAGTCCCAACACTGCAAGCTAAGTCCTATCCCTACCCCTGGTGTCTATAGCACTTATTTTTAGAATAACACATTTTGTCTTCTGATTTAGCAGTTTGTTATACATTGTTTTGTTCATAAATATCTCATCTCCCCCCAAATACTGTAATATCTTTGAGAACACAGCCTACATTATATGTAGCATTTATTTTGTATACTTACAAAATTAAGCACTTAATTGTATACCCCTTAACAAATAACATCATGCTTAAGATCAAAACATGGACTGTATAGGTGTTCACTGAATAGTCCTATTTTGAGGGGTATAGGGGAGCATATCAAGAAGTGCCACACCCACCTGGTTTCCAGCAAACACACTAGGATATGGTGCTAGAATCAATACCTTAAGACTGAAAGAATTCTAATTTCAAGTAGACTTAAAATAATTCATATCTTTATTCACAAACGTTATATAACCCAGAGCTGGACCAGTACAGCTCTAATGTCTTCAGGGAGAATTGAAGCTGTTCTTTTCTGAGTGCAGATGTCACAGTCTGACTGGATTTTATCAGGAAGCAATAGATTAAGTCTGGTTAAGTCTTTATATAGAAAGCTATTTGTCTTCCACTTTGCTATGTTAAGCAAGGTATAGCAAAAAAGTTTCCACTGAATGAAATGTGAAGTTTCCACGAAGATACTCCCATTCTGCTGACAGAACATGGAAAACATTATGGTATAGTGGGAAATGCACCCAATCTGGAGTTCTAGTCTGGCTTTCTACTCACTGGCAAGGGAATCTTGGGCAGATTGTTTTATGTCTCTGAGGTTCACTTTCCTTATCTGTAAAATGGAAATGGTGATAACTTTTATTCCAGTGTCATTTACCCTTTATTTATATTTGTTAGTTTGAACTCATGCACTCTTCCCCTCCCCCCAGTGTATTCTAACATATTACTAACATTATCCATTTTGATATTTCCACCTAATTTGATTAAGCCAGCTCCTTATTGTATTTATATTTGGGTGGATTTTGGGGGCCAGAGATCCTCCAGAGCTTAAACCTTTTACAAGCCCCATCTTGCCTCATCATAAAATATTGACTATGAAATTCAAACATTTTAAGTGGCTCACAAGAGCCTTGGTGTTCTTGCCTTGCTTATTCCTCTGGGCTCCTGTGCTCACCTCCTCCTTGTCAACTTGGCTTTATGTTTTGCCATGTTCAAATACTAATGTTCTCTGACCAGGACTGATCTCTCCCTCCCTGCTGGGAGGTTTGCTGGGAGCCCCTCCACTCCTGTCTCTCTGGCCTTGGCTTAGTTATCATTTTCCAATTCCTTCCCGAGCTGGTTGTAGCCCCTTCCATGTGCTTGCTACCTGGGCACTCTGTCCACACTCCATAGTCAACCTTATTCCTCTTTATCCCTCACTGCTCACCTGCCTTCTGGTCTGTGCTGCTGTGCATCTCCTCAGCACTTAGCACAGCCCCCTGAGGCAGAGTAGGGGCTTGCAGGGTGTTTAATTCGTGGATAAATGGATAGTTCTAGATCATTAGAAATAGAGTATGAGCACAGAAAATGAGTTTGCTAACATACAGGTAAGGTAATTTCCAAAGATGATACATACCACAGAGAAAAGGTGTTTATTTTTCACTGGAAATAAAAGAATGTTTCCATATATTAGCTGAAATTTAGGCTTTTACCAAGAGAATAATGTCTTGCTTTTTTCATTGGTTAATTCAACAAACATTTTTAAGGAGATCCTATGCCCCCGCCTTCCACCCCCCCACATGGTGCTAGATATCACTCCTATGGGCCTACTCCCTTGTTTGGCAGATAGTCATATAAATATCATTGTAATAGAGCTATGAACAGACTGCTAAGAGGACCCAGAAGGGGAAAGGAATCTCTAAAAGGAAAAAGTTTATGGTTGACATTTGAGCTGTAGTTTGAGAAATTAGCTAGATTAACAGAAGTGGAAGCAGAGGAAGGACACTTCTGGCAGAGGGTAAAGCACAGATGAAAAGACACTAAAGTATTACAGTGCTAAGGAATGAAAAGGCGCCCCACACTCAACTTCAGGAGCAGCAAACATCTGGGAACCCATGATTGTTTTGTTCTGGTGTTTTGTTTTGTTTTTTAAGTATCTCTTTTATTGATTTCAGAGAGAGGAAGGGAGAGGGAGAGAAAGAGACCAAAACATCAATGATGAAAGAGTCATTGGTTAGCTGCCTCCTGCATGTACCCCAATGGGAGCTGAGCCAGCAACCGGGGCATGTGCCCTGACCGGGACTTGAACAGTGATCTCCTGGATCCTAGGTTGATGTTCAACCGCTGAGCCTTGCTAAGCTGGGCTTGCATGGTGTTTAACAGGACTCACTACACACTATGGCGACTGTCAGTTGATTTGCCTTTCAGTAACCAGTTAGGTCTTATAGTGTAAAGCCTGTGTATTACTCCCATCTGCACCCAGCAACTACGGCAGTGACTTCCAAATACTTGTTACTTCAGTGTGAATGAAAGGTTAGGGTGTCTGACCTAGGGCTGGAAAGGAGATGGGGCAGACTGAGACAGGCTAGGGCTTTCTAGTCCATGGAACACAATGTGGACCTCACCCTCTGGGGCACACAACAGGTCTCCATTCACAGGTGGATGGTGAGGAGGCTTTTTAAGGAAATGTCAGCATAATGTGTGATGGGGTAAGGAGACCCAGAAGCAGAGACCAGCCTCCACGCTATGAAAACAATTGGGAGCGGAGCAAAACCATCCTTAGAGGGAGAAGGAAAGAGTTTTTAGGTAGGGATGGTAGGGCTTGTAACTGCCTGACATGGTTTTGAGAAATTTGTGTTAAAGTTGATCTTACTTTTTAAAATAGAAATACCATAAACATGTGTTTTATATTATGACCTCACATCCCAAGGTGAAAGTGGATGTTTTATTTGAAACACAGGTCAAAAAAATAAAAATAAAAATCATAGAGAAATAAAATGCTTGGTGTTGATTGTTCAACAAGGATCACACGACATGAACAGAAAGTAAGAGATGCCATTTAAATATAATGTATTCTCCTCTCACTTAGGTGTTTAGTCTTTTCGGTAATCGAGGAACTTGTCTGTACAGCAATAAGATGACTTTCCAACTTTGGAGAATTCCTGACCTTTCACAGGTAGACCACAAAACTGGGCCCAGGGATGATGTCACAGGCCAAGAGTAGAGGCCTTGGTCTCAAAGGTTACAAATGGACATAAGCATAAACAAGGCACCTGAGAACATACCCAACAGAGAGCTTCTCTTGGAAAGTGAGCTTTCAACGCTGTTTTTTCTTCTTCTAAAATATGTACATGATTTCAGTGTTAGCAGGAATCTCAGTCTTCAATAATCTCAGTGATTATTCTCCTTAAAGACAGTATCATGAATATCATTATTTAACTTACAAGTGGCTTAGAGCTAGGATGTGAAAAACATCATCAAGCAGGAAGCGCCCCGCACTGACGGCAACGCTGCGACCTCCCAGGAGATACGTGTAAGCCCAGGATGCAGAAGAAGTACAAATAAGAAGCACGGGACAGAAGCCTGGACAGAGAGACCCAGAAAGCCTTTATAACGGGTTGAATACTACAATTTGGCCTAATTCACCTATATGTCTATACCATCAATAATCAATTAGAGCAGCTATACAGGATATCGGGCACGTTTAAAAAAGGTGTACATGCTTTTCTTTTGTTTCTTTCTCCCGATAAAATGGGTCAGAGGTGGGTGACATATTGTCGAGTTCGGGAGGACACCCGAATCTCAGCACTCCCCCTGAAATCCTCGAGAAAACAGCTGACAGGTGGAGGAACGAGGAGAGACTGAAGGCACGTGCGGCCAGCGCGCCTTCTGCTCAGCAGGCTCAGGGGGCTCCCGGACCTCCACCGGGGACGCAGGCCTCGGGAGGAGAGCCCCGGGGACGCGGTCGCCGGGTGAGGAGGGCGCAGCCTGCGGTCTGCCAGCCCGCACCGCCTCCTCAGGTCGCCTTGGGGCGCAGGGGAGGGCGGGGCGGGGCCGAGCAGCGTGCACGGGGCGGGGCGGTATGCGCGGGGCCGGGCCTGGCTGCGTGCGCGCCCGCGCCAATCGTAAGCGCGGGGGAAAGGGGGCGCGCGCGCTCGGAGAGGCCAGGAGATGGGGGTGGGCTGGACGTCGCGCGCGGCCAATCAGGCCGTCGCGTCTTCATGACGTGAGGCTCTCCCGGGCTCCGAGCGCCAGTCGGCGGGCCCTGCGGCTGAGTGTGCGGGTGCGCGGGCAAACGGGGCGGGACTTCCTCCGAGTCCCGGAAGCAGGAGCTGTGTGTTCTCATGCGAACGGGAAGGAGCGTTGGGGCCCCGGAGTCGCGAGGTTGAGACATTTTCGGGCCCGAAACGGGAAGGAACTGCTCCCGTACGCCGCTAGCCCCCGCCGCGCCTTCCCCCGCCGCTCGCCCGGGCCGGCCGTGCCCCTGCTCCCGCCCCTCCCTCACGGCCGGTCCGCGCGTGGCGCGGTCGCCGGGCACCGGGGCTGCGGCGGTCGGCGGCCGGGCGGCGGCGGCGCTGACAGGTGAGCGCGGCGGGCGAGCAGGTCCCGTGCCCCCTCTCCCTTCCTCTGCTCTCCCCACCGCGCCCGGCTGCTGTCTCGGACCCGCGCCGCGCCCGCCTGTCACGGGCCGCCATCTTCCCGGAGGACGCGGCCGGCAGGGCGGCGGGCAGGACCGGGCCAGAGTCGGGCGGCGAGCAGGGCGGCGGCGGCTTGCAGGGCCGGAGTACGGGCTGGGGCCGGGGTTTGGGCAAGGTCCGGGAAGGGCGGGGGTCTGGGTAGGGCCGGGGTCTGGGTAGGACAGGGTCGAGGTCCGGCAGGGCCTAGGGTCGGGAGGGGCAGGGCCCGGGTCGCAGTCCAGAGTCCGGGCAGGGCCGGGGTCGCAGCCTGGGGTCTGGGCAGGGCTGGGATCCCAGCAGGAGCGTGGTCTGGAGTCCGGGCAGGACAGGTCGGGGTCCGGGCCCCTCCGCGGGTCTGGCCCGCACTGCGACGGCCTCGCCCTGCCCTCCGCCCCGGAGCCTGGGGCCGCCGGCCGGCCGGGCGGGGAGGGGGCAGGGTCATTCGGACCAGGAAGTGGAGATCCTGTTGCTCTGTGAGTGTTTGGGAAGCTCCGGTTCTTTGGAAAGGTTTAAGCAGAGGCAGATTCTGAAAGAACTAGAAAAAAAAAATCTGAATAAGTCCCGTGTTCGAAATAGGGCTAGGAAACAGTCGAGAAAGGGACAGGTCGGGAATTCTTAACCTACCTGCTTCTAGGTCTTGTCCAATCAGAACGTAGATTTAAGAGTTAAGACTTAAGTGTAACTTTGTATTGCAATTCTTTGTGCAGTTAATATATTACCCACCCACCCTTTTTTGTAAAATTGTCTTTAATTCTGCCTGACGTGAAACTTGAGGAAATTATCTGTAGGGTAGCTCTTATGCTTTCGAGAGCCCCTCCTGGCTGCAATGTAACTTGTCCTAATCTTAAGTGGAAGTTTGAAGTTTGGGGTGACTGAAGGAATGGGAGAATATCTCTGGACTGTGCGGGGAAATTAGTTTTTAAGTATGAGGGTTTTTAAAAAAGATAATGCCAACTTGAAGATGAATATTGTTAAGTAAGCCTACAAGTTATTTTCCCTTTTGAAAGTTTTTTCTCTTTTAATATTTAGCTGGTCTCTTACTTTAAGTTGTATTAAGTATTTTAAATGCACTTGAAATAGGTGCTAAGTTGTAGTTTGCAAAGACTAAGGGGAGAGGTCGGGAAAGAGTGATGTTCACTTCTCTGGGGTGGTCAGATAGTATGTACAGTGTGCAATTTCCTTGCTTCCCCACCTGCCTGGCTCCCTCTAATTTACAGTCCCAGTAATTTACAGAAGTTGAAATGGTTGTGGCTTTTCAACTTTTCTCTGTGTTTAATATACTGAAAGACAGTTTTATAATCAGGCTATAAGAAATCACTTGACGGAAGCTTGCTTAACTTGCTTAAAGTGAAATAATTTCTGAAAGGCATCAGATTAGCAAGTTTGTTATTCATCCATAAATTTGACTTGTGTACTTTCCTTTGGAACTTGTGTTTGGTTATAAATAAATTTCATCCTGTATTTTGAAACGTTAATGTGAGATGACTTATTTACATGCAATAATGGCATTCCTTCTTTCTGATTAGGAATTACCCTATTGGTGCTTCACTTTTTTCACCTCTAAAGGAGAAATGGATAATAACATCAGCCTCATATGACTTTTGTAACATGTTGATGTTGGCTGGTTTTACTATTTTTTAAATTATTGAGATTCTTACTGAGAATTTTGAAAATGGTGCTTACCTTATTACTATTTTCAGTATTCTTTCTGTGTCAATTTTAATTAAAAAAAAATTTTTTTTTTTGCTTGATCACGTATATTTGGACAGAGAAATCAGGTACTGAGGACAGAATGTATATTTGGAGAACAGAGTCATACTTTATTTGAGTAGTAGCCAGAGAGAAAATAGATGATAATATGGGTACAAAAGTTTCTAGCACTCGTTTTAACATGTTTTGTAGAAGAGTAGCTGAAATTAAATGACAGCACATTCAGGGAGAAATTTGATTTTATTTAATGTTCCTAGGGATTGAGATGTTTTTAAAGTTGAGATTTGGAGATTTTGTTGAACTTAATCTGATTTCCACAAATAAGCACAAGTTTTAACAAATACATAAACTCGGTGGAAACAGGTATTTTGCTTAGTGATTTGTTTTTTTTGAGGCAATCTTTATATAAGACAATTCTAAAATATTTAAGTGCAAGTTGGGAATATCACGTTGTTAATGGTAATAACAGTAAACAGCGCCTGCAAGTAGCCCCACTACGTGGGTTTGCAACAATATTTACAACTTTTTGTAGTGATAGATCTGTGTGGTTTTGCTAACCAAGAAGTGACTGAGGAACTCCTTTCACTCTTCAGTGGCATGCTAGAGTTCATACTTTTCATATGATAACTAGGATTATAATCTAGGCCTAATTTTAGTAATATGTGTTATCTTTATGATGCTCCCTTGAGATTGCAAAAAGCTGTATAGATATGTTAGTTTAAATCCATTTGCTATTGTCCTAATGTTAAAGGCACAAGTTTTAAATATGCTTTCATTAACACATGCTTGTACTCTTGCAGAGTTCTCATGTTTAAGGACATTTCAGATTGGTAAATGCAAGAAAATCTCAGAGTATATTCTTGTAATTCTTCCTGTAAGACTATTGACTCAACCTTTTGCTCATGGAGAAAAGAAAACAATTATGTTGTATTTATGGAAAATACATTGTTAAAAAACAGACACTGCTGTAGGGGTTTTGTTGTTTATGCTCTTTTGTAAAACTTTATTCCTGTAAAGAGTTCTCCTTTTTCTGTAAAAGCTAATTTTAGAGTACACAGCGAATGAGGCACTGCCTTCTGAGAGGGTTCAACTCAACAGAACTGATGTTGGTTTAGTCTAGTTCATTTTAAACTTTTTCTCCTAATTGTTGTACTGGCTGATGTCTTTGGAACTACTCTATTTCAGGAGTTATCATAATTAGAAAATGAATTTCTTTATTGGCATATTGAATTGTAAGGTAGAAAGCCATTAGGCTCTCTTATTAAAAGAAGGACGATAATACCTACATTGGCACGGTTTTCCCCCTAGTGTTCTAAGGATTTATTTTTCCTGAGTGTAAATGTCTTCCTTAGGAACAGGGAAAATTAATTGAGCTCATGTTTCCCTTCCCTCTCACCCCCTAAAACCTCAGTACCTTTTATACCTTCATTGCCTTTATAAACATTGTCTTTTCACAATTTTTATGGTGAAGCAGCCATCGCTCCTATTTAATCATGAAGGGTTACAGGTGAATGATGCCACCACTTTTGCACCTCTGTCAGGGTCTAGTTCCTTCTTTAGTGTCAACCCTACTTCCCTGCTAGTGAGACCTGGGCCACAGAGTGCATTGTGTAAGTAACATGGAAGACATTTCATATTTACTCGAATTTGAAAGCACGCTACTTAAGTTTTAGGGGGAGTTTGATGATCATTAAGACAGTCTTCACTGAAAATGTTCTTTATGAAGTCTGAATTATTATGGTATTTATTTGCATGATAAAGATAAAACGTTCTCTTTTATTTACACACACCATGTTAGTCACCCTGCAGCTAGAAGTTGCTTTAAAAAGTATATCCTACGCTTGTCAGGTAGCTCCGTTGGTTAGTGTTGTCCAGATATGCCAAGGTTGTGGGCTCAATCCCTGGTCAGGGCACACACAAGAAGCAACCAGTGAATGCATAAATAAATGGAACAACAAATCAGTCTTTCTCCCTTCCCCCCTCTCTAAAAATCAATCAGTCAATCAATCAAAATTTTTTTTAAAAATGGGTATATCCTGATTGTTAAGACCCTTCAGAAACTCCTTAGTGACTGTCCCCTGCCTAAATAAGAAGTGCCCAGGCCCCTGAGCACAGCAGGCCTGGGCCGATGGGGCCTTTCTTCTCTGCCTCATCCTTTTGGCAGGGCCACGTTTGGTCAGCCTACATTGACCACTCACTGCCTTCCCCTACCACCAAACCCCTAAAATCATGGTGTTGCCTTTGCTCTTCATAGTTTCTTTGCCTGAAATTGAGTGTTTTCCTTTAACCTGTCCTTGTGGAGGTATTTCAGGAGTCCTTCAGGAATCCTTGTCTTTATTTTTAAGGTGGTGCTGAGTGCTTCCCTGTTTCCATAGTGCTCTAGGCATGGAGTCTAATTAATTAATGGAAGTTCCTTGTGGGACAGATCCTTTTATGTTTGTAATCTCTTTGCTCAGCCCAGGGCGAGGCACACTATAGATGTTTAGTAAACTTTGTTCAACTAGGCATACCTAAGACACCTCCCACCTCAGTTTTAGAGAAATAAACAAACATGGAGGTCTTCATTAGAAAAGGGTGGACTAGGCCCTGGCCAGTGTTGCTCAGTGGTTGGAGCATTGGCCCTGCGCCCTGCACCAAAGGGTCATGAGCTCAATTCCAGGTTAAGGGCACGTGGCTGGGTTGTAGGTTCGATCCCCTGCCCTGGTCCAGGCAGGTGTGGGAGGTAACCAATCTATGTGTCTCTCTTGCCCTCCTCCCTCCCATTTACTCTCTCTAAAAAAATCAAAGTTAAAAATACCCTCAGGTGAGAATTAACAAAAAAAAAGGAAAGAAAGAAAAGGGTGTAATAGAAAGTGCATAAATTATATAAAATGTTAACTGACTTGATGGCTGCATCTAGTGCATGCAGTACTTACTGTTTCAGGTGGTGGAGTAATTTCTGTGACCTAGATTACACTTTTCAGTCTTTAAAAATGTGCCCCTTTTAATAGCAATAAATTTTTCTTACCTTTATTTTGCTTTAAGATTAAAACATATTTTATTAACCAAAAACAGCAATTACAATAGTGAAAAAATATTTTTAAACTTCAGTAGATCCCCCCTATTGAGAATCAAGGCCTGATAGGAGGAGGGCCACTGAAAGAAAAGGATTCATTCCTTACTTGAGCAGATGTTTTTGATCAATCAGATACTAGCAATACAGCAATGAATGGTACCAGAACTTTTTTCCTAAGGCTGTTGCCTAGAAAAAATTAGGAAAGTGAATTGTTTTATTTAAAGGAAGGTAGTTGACATGAAACTTCTTGATCACTCTCAATTCCACACTTCCTCGAGCACCCCTATTATGACAGGCACCCCTCATCTCCCTTCCCTGCTTTATTTTTCTTTGTAGCACTTTATACATTATAGCATGCCATGTAATTTCCATATTTTATATATGATCTGTCTTCTCATACTTGAATGTAAACTTGATGAGATTGAGGGTTTCTATTTTGTTTATTGATACGAACGCAGATTTTAGAATGGTACACAATATGAACTAAATAATTTATGAATAAATCCCAGGGTTATAATGATGAACAAAAGGGATATGTTGCCCACCTTTTGGGAGCTTGCTATCCAGATACTGAGGCAGATAGATAGTCAAGTAATCAGATATGAGAGTAGGCAGTTCTGAGATCATCCACTATGCCTTAAGGGATCTGGAGGCTTCCTTTCCTAAGAGAGGATGGGGTTGAGGGAGAGGGCCTTCTAGGCACAGATAAGAGTTCATACACTCTGAGCTGAGGAAGGGCAGAGTGATTTGGAAGAACTAATTTGAATGAGACTGAGTCTGAGGGAAGGGCTGGGAGAAGTGGCAGCTACCTCCTACTGGGTCTGGGAGGTCCTAGCATAGATGAAAATTTTGCTCTGTTCCAAGAACAGTTGGAGGGTTTTAAACCAGAATTGCCTTTTTAAAGTGATCATTCTTCTTTATGGAGAGTGGCATAGAGGGGGAGGAATGGGCACACACAGATGAGTATTACTTGGCCCCAAAGTGCAGAGCCCTCACAGTGTAAAAGGCCAAGCCCTGCTCTAATTGAATAATAGCTTGCTCAGAACCCCTTTCATTTATTTGTATTACACATAATAATGTATGTGTAAAAAATGCTTTTGAATTATTCCTTAAAATTGCTAGCATTTGTCAGTTTTTTTAAAGTGTATTTGTTGTTTCAGCTTTTATTAAGGCAGACTAATGAGCAAGATTCCTTTTTTAGAAACATCTTTGAAAAATGAGAACATTTTGTTTTTAGGATTCAGAAAGCTTTGTTTTATTGTCAAAACTCAAAATACAGGGATAAAAACATAGTGACCAATTTGATATAGATTTACAAGTTGTGTCTTTCTCTGAACATGTTAAATATTCCCTCTTCAAATATTTTTTCTGAAAATGTCAAGTCCTTTAAAATCTGTTCTTTAAAGACTGCTTTCTGAACACAATTTTTCTTTCCCTTTGTTGATTACATTATAGTATCTCTGTGTTTCATTCTTGAGATTTTATTATCTGTATAATTTCTGCCTTGCCTTGTACCCTCGACCTCCACACAAACTGTATAGTACTGTAATCCATTGCTGCATGGTTTATCACAACTTTGCGTGGTCAGAGAATACCAGGAACCTTTAAAAGTAGGCTTGAAGTTCATGTGGATAGTTAACTTTTAAAAATCTAAGCATTTGAAAGTCAAAAGCATTTTTTCTTTATTTGTGTTTTTAGCAGGTAAATAAAAACAAACAATTGATAGAATATGCTGGTTGACATTTAGTGTGGAAGCTTAATTTGAAAACCTTTTTGGATGAAACTTTCCCTGGTGTTATTGTAAGGTCCATGTTCCTTTTTGATTAATATCTGATTAGTGATACTTGTTATCAGACTAGAATCTGTTTCCCCGTTTCCCTTTAGTGGGTCACTTGCAGTACAGGCCATTGTACAAATGAGTAACTGATGAATCAGCAATATTTGCTTCTTCACACCTTAGATAATCTAGGGAGGGGACGGGCAATCAGTGAAGACCAAAGGGCGCAATGAATAAGGTAGTTGACAGAAGTTGCCCTGCGTACCTGTGTTTTTCACAGCTGCCGTTTTTTTTTGTTTTAGAGGGTGCAAATAGAGTCACCAAGCAAAACTGCAGAGCATTCAGGCACATAGCATTTAAGTGTCTACGATTGGCTGAACTCCAGTCTCAGAGTGAAATGCTTTCTGGCAGAGAGTGTTTTGAGATCCTAAATGACCATGACTGTTAGCACTGAAGTCAAGCCCATAACACTCTGGGCTTTCAAGTTCAGAATACTGTATTGAGAGTGTGTTTGATTTTCACTGTGAAGGTTTTTAATCTGTAACTCAGTGTAAGTTTTTATAAAATCATGATATTACAGCTCAAGATAAAAAACATAGATCAGATGTTTTCCCAAAGTCATTATATTGCCACAAAAATTGTATTACTAGGTAATTTTATGAGCAGACAAATAAAAGCTGGATTATTAACTTCCAGTTTACAATTTTCTGTGTGGAAGTGAGGGTAGGGAAGTTTATTGATAATTTGTAAAGAATATGTTTACCAAATGTTTAGTAATAATCAACAATACATTTAATCAGCCTTAATCTAGTAGCTCAGAGTATTTTGTTTTTATCAGTGCCATTGTCATTTGTCTGGAATTATAGGACTGAGAGGGAAACCTTTCATTCTTTTTGATTATTCATGTAGTGTTCAGTGTGAATGAAACACTTTGAAGTATGACAGTCATGTTCTGAGACTTCGAGTTTTGGTCTGTAAATAATGGCCTGAAAATAGTGTAATATTGCAGTTGCAGTCTTAGGATTTTAAATCTCTAAGAACTCAGAAACTGAAGCCCACAGAGGTAAAATTAATTAGAAATACAGCTAGCTACTTGGTGGCAGAGTGAAGATTAACATTGGTGTCTTCTCTGAGTTCAGTTTTCTGTTGCACTATAATTATGGAACTCACATAAGATATTTGTCCAGGTATAGTTAAAGAAATTTTTTTTAAATCCTCACTTGAGGATATCTTTTTACTGATTTTAGAGAGGGGACGGTATGTGCCCTGACCAGGAATCAAACTGGCAACCTTTCGGTGCATGAGATGATGCTCCAACCAGTTGAGCCACACCAGCCAGGGCTCGGTATAGTCTTAACAATGGTATCTCAAAAGAAAAATTTAAATTGGTGAAAGTGTTAATTTTATGTATTCTACAGATTTTAGAATTGGCATTTTTTTTAAAGCAAATTCTTAAAGCAGCTATTAAACTGTTTTTTAAAACATTGAAATACTGTATTCCAGGAAAATTAAGGGTTTTCTGTGTCGTTTTAGATTATTTAATCTATTAGCTTTAATCTGTTTAGGAAGTGCTAACAGGTCTTCCAGTTTGTCTCATATAGACTGCAGTTTACATGGTTTTTTTTTTTGAGAAATAGTCGCAGAGAAATTTATATAAATTCAGTGGTTTTCTTCCCAAAGCATTCAGACAGTTGTAAACCTTCATGTCCACACGGCTGGCCCAGGGCTCTGTGTTCAGACCTTGACAATGTCAGCGCCTCTGTCTATACCATACCTGTCACCTTTCTGTAAAGAGAGAATTAACTTGCTGTGAGTACTGTGCCAGCAGTCTTCTCTTAAGTTTACCATCTTCAACAACTGTTGTTATTACTCAGTACCTGCTAATTTCAGACTTAATAGCCTACAGCTCTCCTACAGAATTGAGGAATCGAATGCAGATTGCTATAGTTCTCTCCCAGACTGTAATTTGGTGTAAAATTCAGAGGACCCAAAGCCCTTGCTTCCCCCCTCGCCCCTCCTTCAGAACACGTTTGGTAACAGACCTGGAAACAGTTCGAAAAATGAGGGAAGAGCAGATAATGGGATCTGTCTAGCTTGTTACTTCCAAGTCTACTGCAGATTGCAGCATTGGAAAAGCATAGGTGAGGACTAGCCACACAGCATAGCTAAGCATCAGATATGCTGGTTTTGACTAGAAAGTTTTAATAGTTTTTATAGACATGGCCGTTGAGGTCAGGGATATCCCACACCAGAAAGCTGAACGGTAGTTCAACATTATTTGAGCTGATTCTGATAGTTTGCTTGGAACTTTTATGGTGATGTTATTAGGTCCATTGTTTAACTATAATCCTAATTGGTGTAGGAGTTGTGATCCAGTTATTTATATAGTGGAGATGTATTATGCCTTTGGAATACCAAACAGATTTTCCAAAGTTGTGTATATTTTTGAATTTATTACCCTAGAACTTATTACCCTAGAACTTTTTTTAAAACAGTATCACTTTTGTAAGCAACACTTCATGTTGGAGGGTGTTCATTATATTTTAATTTTAACTTTTGCACTGTCATCTTGGAAAAGCGAAAGCATATTCAGTTGTCACTTCTAATATTTGAGGATTGGGGGTGGATTGTGTGCTTGGATGCAGTGGCTTCCTGAATAGTGTGTGGTATCTCATAGCTGCTCTGGTCTTGCCTCTGGTTCTCTAGTAACAGCAATGACTGACATTTTTTAAAAGTACTTGCTCTCTGCTGTGCATGGCCTGAAGTTCACAGGAGATAAAATGGGAGTGCCCAGGGTCACCACTTGGAGAGAGGGAAGTTTGGGTTAACTTCTTCCTCAGACTCTCAGAGTGTTATTCATAGATTGGGGGGAGAAGGGGGAGTGTCCTTGGACTGTGAGTCTGAGCTTAACATTTCTAGTATGGGTCTATTTTTCTAGTGAAAGGGTTTACAGCTTTCAACAGGTTTCAAAAGGATTTTTGACCTCTCCCTTCAATACAGATAATAGTTGTAGTGTTTGCCACTTTGGAACTTCTTGAGTGATTTGTTATTTTGATCATTAAATGTAATTTTTTACTATAATCCTTATTTTGTATTTAACTGTTCCATATGTTTAGATCCCAAGCGCACACTTACATGTATGCACACATGTATACATATATAAAATCTAGAGAATATCTAAAATAAGATGAAAATGAACAGAGTACTTTTACTTATACCCTAACCTAAAAATACTGCCTGTCCCCCTACCCCCATTGTCACATCATTTGGAATATGTAGCAGTAGAGACTTTCACTTGGATTCATCTCATTTTCTGAGCTTTATATTTTAAATACTAGAAATTTTTTCCCATATGTTTATTGCACAAAAGACAAAATTACTAAACATGTATTTCCTGAGAGTTCTATTCTGTTAGATATGTGTCAGGAATACAACAGTCAAGAAGATAGATGTACTGGACCGACAGGACTCATTTGACATGCTGTGTCACTGGGTATAAAGGGTTTTGGACTCAGGCTCTGTGGGGAGGACAGAGAGTGACATCTCAGCTGGCCTTGCTTGTTGAAAATGTAAGCTGAGAGGTGGGAAAGGAGTCTCCTGTTCCAGGAAGGTGGTTCTGTGGAAAAAAGTAATTCAGAGATGGTGGTTATCTGAACAATTTAGACAATACAGACGGGGGGGGGGGGGGGGAGATAGAAGTTTAATTGAGAGGAAAAGGTTAGAAATGTATTTTCAGCCTTGGCTGGTGTCGCTCAGTGGTTAGAGCATCAGCCTGGACCAAAGGATCTCACGTTTGATTCCTGGTCATGGGCAAGTACCTGGGTTGCAGGTTTGGCAGCATGCAGAAAGCAACCAATTGATGTCTCTGTCACATCAATGCTTCTCTCTCTGTTTCTCTCCCCCTGTTTCCCTCCCCCATTCTAATCTCTCTGAAAATCAATGGAAGAAATATCCTTGGGTGAGGATTAACCAAATCTATCTATCTGTCTGTCTAGTTATCTATCATCTATCTGTACGTATTTGCAGTTTCTAGTTTTGGCAGCTTGGTAGACGATAGGCTGTTTTTCCTTGAGATTGAGGGATCAGTCATCAATTTTTGCTTGTTTTAAATGGAAAAGTGGAATAAATTTGAGGAGTCTGTAGGTGAAAAAAATGTTTGCCAGAAATTGCTTATTTGCACTGAAATTCAGCATTTGGTATTAACTGAAGCTGTAAAAAGCCAAGAGTAGAAGAGCAGAACTGAGGCGCACAGTGAGGAAGTCGACTCACTTTTCCTGGTGAATCTATTTACCTATAGGCAACAAAGTGCTGGGACCGGCTGGCCACTGTCTGCTTTGACTCTTTCTCTTCCTACCGAGTTGAGTTGTGCTTACAAAAGCCAGTTCTGCTTGTCCCTGAACTTGTTTAGGGCTGTTGTACTCATTAGTGCAATTACATGATTTAACTAATATAAACTGATAAAAGTAGTACAAAAACAGTTACTTATAGGAAAAGTAATTTGACAACTTTGGAGTGTCTCAATAACAAGAAAATCACTAACAAAACTGCTACTAAATTAGGTATATGGATAAGAAGACTGAAAAACTGGGGAATGAGGGAGGCAGAGACGACATGCAGAAGGAAAGATGGAAGACTACTAGGTTGCCCAAGGGACTGCTTTTGTTATTGATGAAGTGAGTAATATTGTAAAAGAGGCCACAGAAAGTGCACTGGTGAATCTGTGGTCACAAATGCAGTAGAACAAACTTTAGGCCAACTCACCAAGATGGGAAAAACATCTATATACACCTTTGTAATTATGCAGAAGAATTGAGTGAGGTTATACCCGGCAAGTTCTTGCTTCTGGAACAACTGTGCTAATGGGAAATAAGACCACGTACATGTACGTACAGCACGTGGACTGTGGACTGCCCATGTGACCTTGTCCAGCCTGTCATCATTCCCCTTTTGTCTCAATATTTCTCTTCCACCCTCTAGCCACCAGTCATGAATTTAGTGAACACCTCATTCTCTTTAAGTGTGTGTTTTTTGTGGCCCTCTCAAACATAGAGCTGGAAAAACTAAATGATTACACTGTTCTAGGACTACACACCCTCAGTTAGAGAAATGGTTTACCATAGGTAGTTAGAACCTGTATGGCCACTTACCTTAACTCAGAATACTTCTTTTCAGAGGTGCCAAAAACTCAAATCTGCTAGTGTGAAACTTGATCTATCTCTGAAATGATTCAAATACACTTATTTTCCAAATTTTGTACATTTGTTAGAATAATTATTCCAATTTAAAAAATGGGGAATCATCATTCCAGAAACATTGTACCATTCAGATTAAAGTGAAAAATCTTATGTGAAAAAGAAATAGACTGACTCCATCTAAGAATAAGGCCCAAGTGAAGGAGTACATACAGTTAAAGTGGGTAAGGATTTATGTGTCAGTTTGTAGAGTTGCCTATTGTAATTTTCTTTACAATTCCAATCAGGTAGGGCACTTGGTGAGCATCAGGGAGGACAAAGGCAGGCAGGGAAGAGGAAGCATCACTCAAGGCCCCGACCCTGAGTTGGAGGAAGAAGATAGTCCTTGCAGAGGCTAGGCCACCCCGTAGATCTAGCAGCAAGGAGGCCATTGCCACCTTAGGAGGAACTGTGTTGTCCTTGGAGGGGCTGCGTCTTGCCTGGAGGCCCCGTTTTACCTGGAGGCCCCCAGCCTCTTGGTTTTGTCCTTCTCTGTCCCTGTCTCCCACACTTCCACTTTCCCTTCCCGTGGCTCTGTCTTTGGAGACAACAGAGGCTGGACGTGTTTTAACACTGATGGGAGGAAGGGGTGGATGATACCAGACAAGAGGATGGAATGGGATCCAGACTACAAATGAAGGAGCAATACTCCTTCAATTAACAGCTGTTTTTTGTGTGTTTTTTTTCATCAAACCTCTTTGATGTAGACACTCCTGAGAAAAATCATTCATTTTCATGAAGTCTTTTCAAGTTGTCTCCTGTGTCCAGACTATATTTGGGTCTCTTGCTTGGACTTCTCAGGTCTGATTTTCAAGAGCTATATAGGATTTTAATTGTTATGGAATGTTTCCCTTTCTTTCTCCAAAGTGCTAAAAAATATATCTATCAGGAATACGAAATTAGAGAAAGAAATGATGCATATTCATGTAAATCTTGAAAGGAGGCCTATTTTCTCATTACTTTAAAGCGGTTCAGTGGCTTTGAATTTTTTTTAATTTCTCACCTGAGGATATGTTTATTGATTTTTTTAGAGAGAGAGAGAGAAACGTCAATGATCGGTTGCCTCCCACAAGTGCCCAGACCGGGGGTCGAACCCACAACCTAGGCATGTGCCCTGATTGGAAATCAAACCCAAAACCTTTGGTTTATGGGATGACACTCCAACCAACTGAGCCACTCAGCCAGGGCACCAGTGGCTTTGAATTTTTAAGGAAGGTGGTTTGCATGTTGATTAACAAGGAGCCCTGTGAGGTTTTGGTCAGGACAGGAGGAAGACAGGTTGCACATTTCACAACCATCTGTTGCCTCAAACAGCCATTTACTCTGTTAGAACTCTGCAGACCCTTTGCAATTTCTTCATGACTTGCTGAATTTCATTGTCCTTCATTTGGGGAAACATTACACATGTGAGATGTTCTTGCTGTTTGATTAATGTAGATCAGAAGTACCTTTTTCCCACAGAAAAGTTTTTAATTTAATATATTTGAAAACTATCTTGAATGTACTTTAAGAAATTGGTTTGTTACAGGATGAACTGAAAATACTCTATCAGTGTCAAGTGTGCACAGTTTTTGTTATTTTATTTTTTTTACTAAATCAATTTATGTATAGCTCCAGGACAGTTTTACCACCTCTACTTTGTCGCCTTCCTTGGGATAAGCATGTCCCAATCTCAGCAGCACAGGGTTAAAGCAGCTTGGAGCTTCTTTCCAGCTCTGACATTCTGTCATTCTTTAAAATGTTGTTCTAAGTTGGTTTATCACCACCCCCACCTTACTCTTTAAGTATTATGTGCTTTCAATTGAAAAACTGTAGTTATGTGATAATAAATTGGAAGGTGTAGTAGAATTTGATTGGCAGTCCTTGAAGAAAAGCAGAATTCATGAGCAGGGTAAGGTGAATGAGACTTTCCACTGAAGAGTTGAACAGTGCACTATCCAGAGTCCATTTTTGAAGAGGAATTTTGGGTCTCTTGAGACTTCTGTGGTATTGATTCCAACTTTCCCTTGGTACCAAGTGTATACTAATACTACGTTTGGCTATTAGCACTTTGTTTTCAAATGTGTAAATGAGAGAAAGTGAAGATACTGAACCAGGTAGTTTTGCCTTTTTGTCCAAAAGGTGATATTACGTCTGAAATGTCAGCAGTAAGTTGTTTTTTTCCCTACTCTAGACCCTGGATACATTTTGTTTGCCATTGAGAGAAGTTAATGTGTGGCTAAGAAAAGAGATGACAAAAATAAGAGAAGCAGAGAAGTTCAGTGGAAAGTGCCTTTGCGGCAAATGAGAGGACTTGTGGGTGAGAGTGAGGGGATTGGAATAAGGCAAGAAAGATGGGCTCTCAGCGGCATGCTGCTTGGTCAGATAATGCAAATCTGGCATGGTAGGTGTTGTCTTTTTCAACATGGGAAGTAGTTCTTAATTCACTGTATGTTGATAGACAAGTGGAGATCAGAATATATCCTAAACAGACTGGATAGAGGACAGTTAACTTTTCAAATACGGAATTGAACATTTTTGTTAAAAATAGTTCTTATAATTTACTCCTTTAGTTTCAGGTTAAATGAAGTAGACATGCCTAATTGTATCCCATGCAATTTAATCTTCATATTGTTTAACATAACATTTTATTTAGGATTATTTTATTCTATATTTTTTATTGACTTTTAGAGAGAGAGAAACATTGATTTGTTTTTTCACCTATTCATGCATTCATTGGTTAACTCTTGTATGTTCCCTAACCAGGGATCTAACCCACAACCTTGGTGGATCTGGATGACATTCTAACCAACTGATCTACTCTGCCAGGGCTATTTAGGCTTCTTTATAATCAAGTATTAGAGTTTGTCAGAAATTTAATGGATGAAATACTTCTCACAGAGGGTTAATGAGATGACCTAAACTCCTTGTTTTGTTCGGTTTGGAATTTTAATAAGAATCCTAGCTAAAATGATCTTTCCAAATAATTATCTTCTTGAAGGTAAGATCATATGTTATAAAGCTGGAAGGGACATTTTTAAATTTTTTTGTGGAATTACTGAGTAAGTTCTAAATTAAAAGCATTAGTGGAAAATTCTTTAAGTGGAATTTTTTTTTGTATACTTCTCATGTAAATACTTTTCTAATCACATTTGGCTAAAGAGTAAGTTTTTACATATTGTGTCTGATTTATGCTCTTCCTTAGGAGCAGAACCAGATCAAGGTATAAAAATAAATTCCCTTTTCCCACTACTCTTTTTTTCAGTAGAAGCACAGATGAATATGTGTAAAAGGCAATTTAAAAAATTAATCTTGAAGATTATTGGCAGCATCTGCTTAGGAGTTTTTCCATACCGGGTGCCAATTAAATGTGTAATTAAACAACTACTCTACTGAGATTGAATTTCTTTCATTTGTCAGTGTCTTTGAGTGACACATTTACTGTGAGAAGACTCAGTGGAAAGAAAGGACTATCAGAGATATTGAATCTTTAAAAAAACACCCAAAGAGCTAGAATAACATCTCCTGGAAACAGCCACCTGTTGCTGTGTAAATATCCCCCTTATTCAAGCCGACAAATTGAGTTGAGTATACAGGTGACTCTTGAACAACTCAGATTTGAACTGAATGGGTCCACTTATGCACAGAATTTTTCAATAAATACAGTTGGCCCTTTGTATTTGCAGGTTTAAACATCCTCAGAACGAAAACAGTATTTTCACATTCACAATTGCAAATAGAAAATACTACTGTTTTTGATTTGTGGTTGAATTCCCGAATGCGAAGGGCTGACTATGGAGTCAAGAGTTACACTCGGATTTTAAGAGCAGGGGTTGGCACCCCAACCCCAGCATTGTTCAAGGGTCAACTGTATAATGTATAAGGTGCTATGGAAGGTGTAAAGTACCTAAGATACAAATTATTCTGCCATAAGACAGGAATATGCACATTTAGATATTATATACTGATGTCAACAGCTGTGAGATACACAGTATAATCCAACCAGCAGCACAAGGCACATGAACAAGAAACTAAATTCCTATTATGGTGCTTTATTTTCTTACATCTCTCTAGTGATGGGCGTATTGAGTTCATTAAAGAAAGTTGTTATTACATATTAACAAATGTCCTTCCAACTCCCAAATGCTATGATTGTGTTTGAATGATTTTATTTAGCTTCTTTGATCATTTTTGTTTTTTCTAATGAGTTTATTTAGTTTCAAAGGTTTGGAAGGTAAACTACCTTTCTACAAAGTTTGTTTAGACATTGAAAGTAACAAACTTTGACTTTTCTGATTGATTCTCAAAGGGGATCATGTAGTACTTAATTAGGGCAGTCTTGTTCCTAAGCCCATTTTCCGTCTTTAGTCAAATTGTGTTTACTTACCTAGTTGACTGTTCATTTACTGTTTTTGTAAAATTATCCTAATAGTTATGCTGGAGTTCTTAGAACACGTGTCTGTGTAGTAGTGTTTTATACTATACATGTCCTTTGCTCACGCTCTCCTTTAACTCAGAGATCTAATTCTGATCCCTTCTGATCCAGAGACAAATCATGTTTCCATGTCACCCTTTTGTACCAAGAAAAAGAATTTCATGCTCTTTAGGGAGAATGATATCTTGTTTTAGAAATCATCAAATTCTAAACTATGATTCTATTACTGTTATTTGAAAATCCACTGAAGTATACCAGGCACATGTATGAAAATAAGGCTTTTAACCTCTGATAGTTTACAGTCCTGACAGTGATAGGGATGCATTATTCTGAGAAGTACAGCATTGTGCAAACATAGAGTACAAGGTATAGATTGTATGGCATAGTCTATTATTATACTGAGTACTGTAGGCAATTGTAACACAGTGGTAAGTATTTGTATATCTAAACAGAAAAGGTACAGTGAAAATACAGCAAAAAACAAAGTGTGTGTGTATGTGCTTGAGTTAGAGGGACAGAACTGTGGAGGTAGGCACCTTTGGAGGGAGAGCAGATGTCAAGAGTAGTGAGGGAAGGAAGAGAAGAGGAGAAAAAGGGAGCCCTGAGATTGAGAGAGATCCAGAGAGAAAAAGCTTGAGATGAGAAATCATAAGAGGGAGAGAGAAAGGAGAGTTAGACTGTGAGGAAAGAGATGAAGAGTAACTGAAAGGAAGGGAAGTGAGTTTATGCACACAAGTGTGTGTGTGTTCAGGAGCTAGTGTAGGTGGGCTCCTGGTTTCCTCTTCTCTCCGGCCCTCTTCCCTCGGTCCCTTAACAACTCTGGGCCCCAACAGGAGGGTGGGCACAGGGTGGGTGGACAGCATGCTGAGCCCCCTGACTATATAAACCAACCAGATCCAGCCTTTTCTTTAAACATTGCAAACTTCTTGCTTAAAATTCATTACTATCTTACGGGACCTCTGTGGTTGAGGTAGGTGGTGCATGACCGTACTATTTGGGGTTCCACTTTCTGGCAGTTAGGAATAATGTTGCTGTGAATATCCATATATGAGTTTTGGTGGGGATACACCTAGGAGTGGGGTATATGCCTAGGAGTGGAATTGCTGAATCATGTGATAACTCTAACATTTTGAAACTATTTACCAAAGTGACTGTGCCATTGTATGTTCCTACCAGCAATGTAGGAAGGTCCCAGTTTCTCCACATCCTTGCCAACACTTATTACTATTATCTTTTTTATTGTAGCCATCCTCATGAGTGGGAAGTGGTATCTTCTGTTTTGATTTACATTTTCCTAATGACAATGAGCATCTTTTCACGCGCTTATCAGCCATTTCTATATCTTTGGGGAAATATCAATTCAGAATCTGCTCATTTTTAATTTGTCTCTTATACTGAGTCTTAGGAATTCTTTATTCTAGATATATGTTCCTTATCAGATATATGATTTGGAGATATTTTCTACCATTTTGTTGATTATTTTTTCACTTTCTTCATGGAATGCCTTGAAGCATGAAAGTTGTTAATTTCAGTGAAGACTGAATTATTTTTTCTTTTGCTGCTTGTGTTTTTGGTGTCCTGAGAAGCCATTGCCTGATTCAAGTTCACAAATATTTACTCTGATGTTTTCTTTTGAGTTTTGTAGTTTTAGCTCTTACATTTAGGTGTTTGATCCATTTTGAGTTAATTTTTTTTTTTTTTTTAAATATATCTTTATTGATTTCAGAGAGAGGAAAGGAGAGGGAGAGAGAGAGATAGAAACATCAATGATGAGATTCATTGATCGGCTGCCTCCTGCACGCCCCCCGACTGGGGATGGAGTCCGCAACCCTGCATGTGCCCTGACTGGGAATCGAACCCCAATTGCCTGGATCCTAGGTCGACGCTCAACCGCTGAGCCACGCCCGGCCGGGCTTGAGTTAATTTTTATATATATAGAGAGAGAGAGGGGTCCAGCCTCATTCTGTTGCATGTGGATATCCAGTTGTCCTGGCACTGTTTGTTGAAAAGAGTATTCTTTCCCCATCGAATGGTCTTGCCACCTTTTTGAAAATTAATTGACCATAAAGGTAACAATTTATTTCTGGATTCTCAATTCTGTTCCATTGATCTGTATGTCTATACCATTACCATACTGTGTTGATTGCTATAGTTTTGTGGTAAGTTTTGAAATCGGGATGTGTGACTCTTAAGTTTTTTTCCCCCCCAAGATTGTTTTGACTTTTCTGGGTACCTTGCATTTCCATAGAGTGTTTGTGTGTTTTTTTAAATCAGTTTCCATCAATTTTGCAAAAAGGGTGTGGCGAGATTTTGTTGGGATTGCATTGACTCTGTAGATTGCTTTGAGGAGTGTTGCCATCATAAGAATAGCATGTCTCCCCATCTGTGAACATGGGATCTCCGCTCTCTATGAACACCAGGTTTCTGTCCACCAGAACCACTATCTTATGTCAGTGGTTCTCAAACATTTTGATTTCAGGACCTCTTACACTTTTAAATATTAAAGATCCTTGTCTCTAAAAATTAAGGTTCAGAAATTTTGAAAATATTTTTTTCTTTAATAAAAATAATAACAACAACAACAAACCCATTACATATAAGTTACATTGCTTATGAGAAGATAGCAGTCCTTTCCAAAACAAAAAGTAATTTATTGGGGAGAGTGGCATTGTTTTATATTTTTGTCAATCTTTTTAATGTCTGATTTAATAGAATCTCAGCTGGATTCTCATCTGCTTCTGCATTTGATCTGTTACGATGTGTTATTTTGGTTGAAGTAGGAGAAGGAAATCTAGCTTTACACAAATGCTTAGTTGGGAAAGTGAGGATAATTTTAAGTGTCTTTTTTTTAATGTCTTTATTGGCTTCAGATAGAAGAAGGGATTGGGGTAGAGAGTAGAAACATCAGTGATGAGAGTCATTGATCAGCTGCCTCCTGCACACCCCTACTGGGGATTGAGCCCACAACCCAGGCATATGCCATGACCAGGAATCAGACCATGATCTCCTGGGTTATAGGTCGCGGTGCTCAACCGCTGAGCCACACTGGCTGGGTTTGTGTCTTTTTATATAACCTTGAATATTGTTTGATACTACACCAAAGCTCTACTGTACTTTTGGGAAGAGAGAATGAGAGTGAAATAGATAAATGAAAATCATTTCGACTTCGTGGGCCCACAGAAAGGGTCTCTGGGACCCCTGACAGGCCATACTTTTGAGACCCCAGTCATAAAGAACAAGACCGAGTAGTGTAGTTTCACAAGAAAATAGCTTGGTGACTGAATGACTGTTTTATTATCTGTATTGACGAACAGCTGGGAAGCAACTTAAATGCTTTTTCTGCTGGGTCAATACTTGCTCTTCTCTAGGAAAGATATTGCTAGACCTAAAGGGTTAGGGGGCTGCTTGGTATACATGGAATCGGCACGCTGGGTGAATTTTATTAAGTATGTGTGATTATAATACAATCAGTTATTTTAAAAATTGAGGCTGCAGGAGTGAAACCAAGTAAAACACTATTTTTGAGTTTTCACGCTTACACATTGTTAGTCATATGGTGTATTTCCTTCTAGTTTCATTTTCTTTTTATTATTTATTTATTTATTGGTTAATCCTCACCTGAGGATATTTTTTCCATTGACTTTTTAGAGAGAGTGGGAGGGAGGAAGGAAGGAGAGAAAGAAACATCAGTGTGAGAGAGACACCCCGACTAGGGCCAGGGATCCGACCTGTAATCTAGGTATGTGCCCTTGACTGGGAATTGAACCCTTGTTTCTTTGACACTTAACCACTGAGACACACTAGCCAAGGCCATTTGCTTTGTTGTTGAATAGTCACAGTTATGTGAATTTTTTTATTTTTTTAATTTAGTTTTTATTTATTTTTATAAATTTTTAAATATATCTTTATTTATTTCAGAGAGAGAAAAGGAGAGGGAGAGAGATAGAAACATCAGTGATGAGAGAGTCATTGATCGGCTGCCTAGCCCGCAACCTGCGCATGTGCCCTGACCGGGAATCAAACTTCGATCTCCTGGATTCTAGGTCGATGCTCAACTGCTGAGCCACGCCCGCCCGGGCATGTGAATTTTTAAACATAGTTGTAATTACGTCATCCACCATTTTCTGCTTTTTAAAGCTATGTTATTTTTGTGAATATTTAATGTAATGCATTAGTTTCTGCTTTTCTATAGTTTTTTTTTGTGTCTGTGTCCTAGAGCTGCCATGAACATTGTTTATAAAATGGATTACATAGTTGTATTTCATTAGTACACATTTTAAATAGAAGTAAGTATATGAAGTTTTAGATGTATACTGGTACTATATCTTTGATTTTTTTTTTTTTTTTAATGGAAGATTTTACAACAGAAGTAGAGAGGCTAGTACAGCAATCCTCGATGTACCCATCATTTAGTTTCAGCTATTGTCAACTTGCTCCCTCTTGTATTTTTGTTTATTCTCTTTCCTTAAACTTAGCAAAAAATCATTAGCAATTTCCAAATGTATAATTTTATCCAGTCTTTTAGTTTATATCTTTTACAGGTAAGACCTTTTAAAATCAACAGTTACAGCACCTTGATTGCACTCAACAAAATTAATCATCCCGTAATATCCTTTATCACTTAGGCAACATTCAGTTTTTCCAGTAAAAAATGTCATTTTAAACTTAATTTGATTTTGGAAGCAGATACAGTTTTCACATAAGGTTATATTGATTAAAGCTTTTGTATTTTGTAGCAATACAAATCTCCCAAAATTTTCATGTCTTACATTTGCTATAGAAATGAAGTCATCTGTCTTATAGCTGTCCCACATTTTGGATTTAACTAATGTCTCTCTGTTGGCATTATTTAACATATGTTTTCCCAGAATTTCCTTTAAGTTGGAAGTCAGATCTAGAGATTTGATTAACACTTTTTTTTTTTTTTTTTTGCAAGACTACTTCATAGATGGTGCTCTTTCACAGCATCAAGAAGATGTTGAAATCATTTGACTTTTGGCAATAAGATTGCAAAGTAGCTTCAGTCAGTGTCTATCTGATCAACCATTATAAAGTTCCCTGTCAGCTCCTCACCTAATTTTAGTAGATGTCAATGATCACTAGATTGTTATTTCATTAGATATTGCAGTGTTTTGATTTTCTAATTGTTATTCACCCTCCACCTATTAATTGTGGTTCCTGTATAGGAAACAACTTGCCTTGATCAGCTATTTGCTTATGCTGAAATAGTTGTCCAGGAAAGGCAGGCTAATCATTGTTTCCCTTTTGTAATATTCAGAAAAATGAGTTGGTGTCATAACAGCCTCCATAGGTGACCAGTGTGGTGGTGGTGCTTTGAACCATATGGATTTTTATGTTTGCATCCACTGATTCTTTCTGATCCTCACATTGTCCATCTGTTACCATCGGGAGCCCCCCTTACTTCATTGTTGCTCCTGTGACATGACCACAGGAGTCTTTGGTAGCTTGCTTGCTTTCATGTTAGGGTGTCCCATGTGTTCCAGGTGTTCATCTCAAAGTGAGCAAAATTCTACAAAATAATTAACCAGAACTCTTGGAACGTGTAAAGTGAGATGAAAGATGAGGGAAAACTGATGAGATGCACAGTTTGGAGGAGACTAAAGAGAAGTGATAACTTAATATGCAGTGTGGGAACCTAAATTGGATCCTGGAGTACAAAGAGTACATTAGTAGAAAAACTGGTGAAAGCCAAAGAAAATCTATGGCTTAGTTTAAAAAGTTACATATACTATCTTAAGAAAACAGATTATATGTATTTTACTAGCTTATTTGATTTTAAGTTTGTATCTCTAAGTACCTAAAATGAATGTAATTCATACTTTATCCTGTGATAGTGTGTATAATATATAAAATAGCTTCAAAATAATACCAACATTTACCCCAAAGAACAAGCCTGTCGAGTGCTTTTTAAAGATTTGTTGGTGAATTTTTAGGCTCTTGTGTGTAAAGATATTTTTTTCTTTTAGCTATTTGTCTGATTTATGTTTTTATTGAGATGAAATTCACATACCACTGAGTTCACCCTTTAAAGTGTTCAATTTAGTGGCTTTTAGTACATTTACAAAGTTTTGCATAGATCACCACTTACCTAATTCCTGTTTGTCTGATTTTTTTTATTATTTAAAAAAATGGAAAAAGAAAAGTGTAATTTTCATTCAATAAATATCATCTGATCTTTATACTGTTTTGTTGCAGAAAGTGAAGTGTATGGTTTTAGAATGATGGTAGCAACTTATCAACCAAGTAACCAGTTTTCACACATTTTCAATAATTGCAGCAATTTCCTTGAACTTTGGAAATTCTGAAACTGTGGAATTGTCATTTCAGAAGACTTGTTCTTTACTTGGCCTGAATGATCTCCCACTTTTAGCATCACTGCAACATAAGGATACTTAAATGATCTGCAACTGTTGAGCTCATAGCCATAACAGTTTCCACTGAAAATCTAGAAGCTGGTTGGTGACCTTGGCCTTAGCATCCTGCAGCAGCTTGCTAGACCCCTCCATGGCAAATGTCCAGGGCTCATACCACCTACTCAGGTGGTTGCTTCCCAGGCCACCCTGCAAATATTGTCTTAAAATCACTTAGAATAATTCTCTGAATAGTTATACCACCAACTTGATATACAGTTAAGTTTGAGATTGATTTATATTTTTAAGGATTGCTTTGAGTGTTTAAAAATACCTCAATAAATATTTAATTATGAAAGAGGTATTTTTGGAATATGTGAAAATAATAATTGAGAAACAGCTAAGAGAACTGTACTCTTCCAAGTATTTAATAAGATTGGTAACACAGAAGGAGTCCACCAAACAGGAAGAGGGTTTCATCTCTCTGCTTTTTCTTGTAAAGAGTGATGAAACCAAATCAGGGAAGTGACCCCTCTTGATCAGCTCATTAAGGCTGTGTTGAGGCTGCCTCTGAACACTCAAGTTTCAAAATTACTGGGTTTTAGGCCAGAAAGTACTATGCTTTGGTGGTAGGTTTTCCCTCTTGCATATTTCTCTTTACAACCCAGAGACTTGCTTTTTGGCCATGCCAGGAAGCAGTAATTTATACTTTAAGTCTCAAAATAGTTTTGAGCTCTTGAGCAAGTAATGAAAAAGTTATTTTTACTTATTGGAAGAATTGTCAGTACTTGCAGCATCATCATACTTTAAATTTTATTCTAGATTCAGATACTTGATAATAAAGTCTAGTTTTAATGCTTTGTATCTGTTGAACTGCTTAAAGGAGGGGACTATTATTAATCCCTTCTATTGGCAAACTTGATAGTTGTGAGGTCAGTAATTAAGAACCATAGTGGCGTGATACAAAGTTTACTTGTTTATGGACAGGGTGCTCAAGTTAGATCAGGCCTACTTTTCTATTGAACTGAGGTGCTACCCTGGTTTTTTTGTAACCTTGTATTAAAGAACATTCAAACATACCAAAGTAGACAGGACCATATCATGAACCACATACCCTTCTCCAGGAGGAGCAATGGTGAAGCCCCACACCTTTGCCCCACGTACTACTCTGTGGAAAATTCTAGACATTGTGTTATTTCTCCTGTAAATATTTCAACATGCAACTCTGAAAGGCAATGGTCTCTTGTTAAACATAATCATAATATTGTTATCACACCTAAGGAAATACAGTAATTGTTTCATCACGAATGAAAGAAGCACCGTCAAATAATCCATCAGTTTTACTTCCTTGATTGTTGTTTTAATCAAATAAAGCCATAGTTTGTCCAGTGTGCAACTTGTCTTTTGTGTGGAAAAAGCCAGTCTGCTTGTTCAGTCATTGCCCACTTTGTAGAACTCTGTGCTTGTGTTTGCTGTAAGTTTGTAAGAATTTCACATCCTGGCATCGTCGTCGTCGTTTATTTTGCAAGACCACTTCCTGTCTGGTATGTTTGCTGTTTCCATCAGGAGATACATCATTTCTGACTGTCTGAAAAAATATAGGTAGTATATATAAAGGACTCCTCTAGTTGTTTTTTTACACCCCCCCCCCACCCCCCCTTTGGCTATCATATCTTGTGTTCAACCATGCATTTTTTCCCTTGAGAATCTTAAAAGTCTAGAAGTTAATAGTGGTAAAAAGCATCTATAGTACCACCTTCTGTGACTTGTCAGTCTGGGTTCCCACCTACATCTTTATTTTCTGGATTTGACAGCTTTGTGAGAACTGATGTTGGTTTTTATTACAGTTTAATGTATTTGTCATTTATCCTGCATTTTGGAAAACATTGACCCTTGGAACTGATTTAATTTGATTTAAGCCTTTCTTCTCTATGAGTAGCTTATATTTCCGTGTCCATCTTACAGCATTTAAGGGATTTTGTACCTTTGTGATTGATGATACACAATGACAATTGAATAGTGCCTTTGATCATCAGATTATTTCATTAACAAGGGTATTGAGCATTAATCATAAGCAGGTAATTGAATAAGAAGCATCATCTTAGAAACTAAAAAGCTACTTGGTTACCCAGGGAAACAAAAATAGCTGGCTTTTAAATTTCTTTATCAAGCACTCAGAAAAGTCTGAAGAAATATGTGGGTTAAATCAAGGTCTTTATCATGTTGTGAAGCAATGTAGCCTGAAGTCCAACCTGGGTGTCCAGGAATGCTGGGTCCAACACTCATAATAGGAAGTCATGAAAACCTTCAGAAACAGAGTTGCTTTGTAAGATGTGTGGAAAAATTTGTAGCAAAGGCCTTTTTGCAGTACTGTGGTTCAGAGTTGTGAAGGAAGGGGTTCCTTTTAACCAATTATTATTTCTCCTGACAACTTTTCCTGGAACAACTGAAATTAATGGGGCTGGTCAGAAACGATATATATATATTGGGGAGCCATTAAATTCCAAGTTGGTGTTACATTAATTTTGTAATTGTCTGTTTTAAAGATATGAGTTCTGGGCATGAGTGGGTTTATATGTATTAGCTTCTAAGTCTTAGAACATTATCATGGTCACCAAATTATTGTGAAGAAGAAACTTATTTAAAAAGAAAAACCAAGGTATTTCTTGGGTAGGTAAGGTATAAATTATCGACAGATTTCTCTAAACTACTTAACTCCAGAGGGATAAACATGTCCTAGAAAACTTGAGGATTTTAAGACTTCTTAGTAATTTTATTTTAATAATCAATTATACTCTGCACTTCAAGTTACCAATTTACTGTCTTTGTCATTTTACAGCACCCTACAGTTAACATTAAACTTCTCCCGGTGGAGCCACGAAGTAAACGGCTCATGACTTCTGATCAGGACGCTAAGGTTGTGGCTGAACCGCAGGGCCAGCGAGTCCAGGAAGGGAAAGACAGCGATCATCTGGTGAGTGCATGCCCAAGGCCAGGATGGGCCTGTGCATCTCCCTTTTTTCTGATAACAAATTTTTACATGGAATAAACTTATGGGTATCTTAGTAGAGGAAACTTAAGTACTAGGAGATAGAGAGAACAAGTGGCAGTTAATAGGTCTGGATACTAAAAGCCTTGGGTTTTAATTTTTTTTAATTTACTGATTTTGAGAGGGAGAGAGAAACATCGATTTGTTGTTCCACTTATTTTTGCATTCATTGGTTGATTCTTGTATGTACCCTGACTAAGGATCAAGCCTGCAACCTTGACATATCAGGAGGATGCTCTAACCAACTGAGTTACCCGGCCAGGGCCAAAGCCTTGGATTTTAAATCACCAAGAAAACAAAGTGATTTATAAATACTTTTATAACATTAAAACCATTGCAGTGGTATGTAGTTAAAGAATTAATTAGGATTATAATATAAATTTTTTATTTTGACTCCTTTTGTTAATTGTAAGATTTAGTCATGCCAAGCAGTAATATTTAAAGTTTTTTAATGCCTTTGGGAAAAGTAGATTTTCTTAATTTTCCCCATTGAAACTACAAGGAATTTTACTTATGGTGTTAAGTCAGAATTTCAACATATTTTAAATTTCAAGGCCCCTACATTGTTCTGAATTTCCTTTGTCATTTAAAAATGTGCTTTTCTCAGTGAGTTCTGTTGTGCCCAATTACTGTGTTTTGAAAATATGTTTCCTTACATTGTATTGATGGTGTGTTTGATGTTTTCAATTTTGCAGATGAATGGTCCCATATCTCAAGCCACTTCTCAGACAAGCTCCATCCCAGCTTTGAGTCAGGTAATTTAGTCCTGAGATAAATTGCAGTGGAGGCTCACGGATATTTCCTTAAAACAAATATTTATTGTAAAATAATTAGAAAATGTTGATGTTTCCCAAGGAGAATAGGGAGGACCCAGTTGGGCATAGTAGATGTCAATACTGTATGTCCTCTTCTGGCTTCTGTGTGTGTTATGTATATATTTCTACAGTGCCGTGTATATTAATTTGTTGTCATATATTCATTGTGGTGTTTTTAATGGTTCACTGGTAATCTATTGTGTGTATATGATTAACTTTACATATTGGTATCCTGTTGTTTTTAAAGCACACAAGTCATAGTAAGCTTTTACCATAAGAAAATTGGTTCAGAAAAAAATATTGCTAGGAGAAATGTCTGAGATTTTTACTGCCTATGTTTTTTTCTAGAATTTTTATGGTTTCAAGTCTAACATTTAAGTCTTTAATCCATTTTGAGTTGATTCTTGTGCATGGTGTAAGAAGGTAGTCTAGTTTCATGTTTTGCATGTATCCAATTTCCCCAACACCTTTTAATGAATAGACTATCTTTAGTCCATTGTGTGTTTTTGCCTTCATTATCAAGTATCAATTGACTATAAAGAGGTGGATTTATTTCTGGGCTCTCTAGTTTGTTTGATCTATATATGTCTGTTTTGATGCCAGTACCATGCTGTTTTGATTACTGTGGCCTTGTAGGATAGTTTGATATCAGGGAGCATGATTCCTCCAACTTTGTTCTTTCTCAAGATAGTTGTTGCTATTTGGGGTCTTTTGTGGTTCCATACAAATTTTTGAAACATTTTTTCTAGTTCTGTGATTAAGTGAAATAAGAGAAAGACAAGTACCATGTGATTTCACTCATATGTGGAATTTAATGAACTAACTGAACTACCAAGCAAAATAGAGACAGACTCATAGGTAGAGGGCAGGCATACAGCTCTATTGGGGGTGGGGGAATGGAGGGATTGAGCAAAAATGAAAAAAGAGACAACTCATGGAAAGAGACAACATTGTGGTGATGGTGGTGAGGGAATGGGTAGAGGTGGAACAGGGCATGGGGGGATAAATGGTGATGGAAAGAATAAAATTTAAAGAAAAAATTGGTTCACATTTTAGCTGTGATTAATGAAAGAGTATGGAAATAGACAACTACTGGTTTTTATTTTTTATTTTTTTAAAATATATCTTTATTGATTTCAGAGAGGAAGGGGAGGGAGGGAGAGAGAGATAGAAACATCAGTGATGAGAGAGTCGTTGATCTGCTGCAGCCCACAACCCAGGCATGTGCCTTGACCGGGAATTGAATCCCGATCTCCTGGGTCCTAGGTCGATGCTCAACACCTGAGCCACACCTGGCTGGGCACTACTGGTTTTTAAATTCTGCTTTACACCAGTTGGGTATGCATATGTCAGGTGCAATTGGAGCCATTCCAGATTTAGCTTGGTAATCTTGTAAGTGATCTTATAAATCTTAAACAATATTGAAAATGTGAATTGGTTTTTTTTTAATGTAAAAATTTATTTATTTATTTATTTATTTATTTATTTATTTATTTATTTATTTATTTATTAAATATATCTTTATTGACTTCAGAGAGAGGAAAGGAGAGGGAGAGAGAGAGACAGAAATACCATTGATGAGAGAGTCATTGATCGGCTGCAGCCCGCAACCCGGGCATGTGCCCTGACCGGGAATCGAACCCTGATTGCCTGGATCCTAGGTCGACGCTTAACCGCTGAGCCACGCCCAGCCGGGCTAATGTAAAAATTTAAAAGTAATCCCACAAAATTTATAGTAAACCTCTTATATTCCCCCAAATTATAAGCAGTTCATGTAGAAATTAGTTGAGATTGGATTGTTTGTCTACTTTTAATAAGGAAGACTTAAAAAAGTACAAGACCTCCTCCAAACTATTATATTTCATTGTTATTATTCTATGATGCATGTAGGATTTTTTTTTGCATATTGTATTTTAACATTGATTTTTTTTTTTTTAATTGATTTTATAGCCTTGGCCTGGTGGCTCAGTTGGTTGGAGCATAGTCCTATACAACAAAAGGTTTCAGGTTCAACCTGTCAGGACACATACCTAGATTTCGGGTTTGATCCCTGGTTGCAATGTGTACCGGAGGTAACTGATTTATGTTTCTCTCTCCACCCCCTTCCTTGCTCTCTAAAAATCAATAAAAACATGTCCTTGGGCGAGGATTTAAAAAACTGAACTTTATAATATTTTAAGTATTTTAAAATCCAAATATAAAACTTCTGGTAGTCTAAGAGGGAAATTATACAGAAATCATTGATTTTTTAAAAAGTTTTATTTTGCGCGGCTGGGTGTAGCTCAGCGGTTGAGCGTCGTCCTAGGATCCAGGCGATCGGGGTTCGATTCGTGGTCAGGGCACATGCCTGGGTTGTGGGCTCGATCCCTAGTCGAGGGCGTGCAGGAGGCGGCCAGTGAATGACTCTCATCATTGATGTTTCTCTTCCTCTCCTTTCCTCTCTCTGAAATCAATAAAGATATATATTTTTTTTTTAAAGTTTTATTTTTATGTTTTTTAAAGAACAAATCTTCCTCCCAATGGTTAAATCTAGGTTTTGGATTCTGTGAGGGTTTTTGTTTATTTGTTTTTTGCTTGTTTTGTTTCTTTAAATTACTTTGTGGGTAAGAACTGAGATGAGACCCATCTAGAAAAGAAGTCAATATTTCATTTCTGTGGAGAATAATTTGCAACTAGCACTACCTACACATGCTTTCTTTATTATTTTTAAGAGTTAAAGGCCTATAACATAATATCATGTGGTGAGTTCTTTGTCCAGCCCTGCTACTCAGTACCCCTGGCGTCCCTTGGGCAGATCACATCTCTCACACCAGGTTTTGTAAATTGGGGATATACTATTTACAAGTTTTGCAGGGTAGTGCCCACTTCAGGTTTCACAGGATCATTAAGTACTTGAGCTGGAAGGTACCATAAGAGACCATCTTGATTCATGATATGTGTGTCCTTTAAAATTTTATTTATTACAAACTTAAGCATCTTTACAGAAAGTAAAAGTCTTATTAAAGAGTACACCCATTTTTAAAGAGTTGTAAGCATTCGATATTTCACCTCATTTTTCCCCCCACATAGCACAAGTTCATCTATATATTCCCTTGTACTTGCAGTGCAGTCTTTTCTTTATGTCAATAAGCCATCATTTCTTTAGCCATTTGGTTTTGGGGGGTATTTACATTGTATATTTTTTCCTGCTATTGTCAGTGATGTTGCTCTGACAATTTTTCTGACTGGCATTACTTATGGCACACTAAGTGTAGACATCTTACTTGGTGTCATGGTTCTGAGTGTTGATGCTCAGTAGCCCACAGTTATGATTGGCAGTGAGTATGCTTAGCAGTCTGATTTAGGAACCAGTCTCTTTAAGGTTTAGTCTTTCCCCCAGTTGGACACAATGTGAGTCGGAGGAGATTCACCATAGTGATGGCTAAATAAATGTCTGAGTAATTCAGGAGCAGATTTGCATTTATCCAGTGGTAATATCAATCAGATTTATCATACAGCCCTTCTGCTCCCTACCTCCTAACCCACCCACCCCAAATTTTTGAGCAGCAAAAAGTGACCCTAACTAGAGGAACTGAGACCTGGAGAGGATTAAGTAATTTCCCCAAGATTACTCAACTAGGACATGGAAGAACCAGGGTTTGAAACCAGGCAACCTGGCTTTAGAGTCCAAACTCAAGATGAGATACTTCCTCTTTGGCATCTGTTATTTCATTTAAAAGCAGAAACAACAAATAGAAGATAATATCTAAAACAAAACCCAGCACTTGTCAGCTGTTTGGCAACTGTTTGCATAGTCTCTTGGCTGATAAGATTAATTTGGGATAAAGCTGGAGGGTTTAAGGTGGGAAATACAATGACATATTGTAGGAAGATTATTTTGACCTCACTATATTAAGAGAATGGATTATAGTCAAGAATGGAAACAAAGAGACCAAATTAAAAAGCTCTTGAGTAATGAAGGTGAGAAATGATGATTACTTAGGCTTGGAATGAATAGATTTCAATTTTCTTTTACAGGTAGATTCAGCAGCCACACCACTTTGTGGATTGGATGTTATAGATGTTAGGATGAGGGAAAGATAAATCAAGGGTAGCTGAGCAATTCAGTGGATGGTGGTTTCACTTATTTTAGGATGGAAAAAACTGGAGAAGTAAAGGTTTGTGGCAGGAAAATCCACCTGGCAGAAATTCAAGTGAGCATTGAAGTGGCCAGGTGGGGCCAGTTGCACCTCAGAAGAGAACTTAGGGTCTGAGATGTAAATTGAAATAAATAGGTGTTTTACTATATTTTTTACATAGAAAAGACTATTAAAACTACTATAAGGTATATGTTTTGCTACTTTGTTTCATGTTTTCCTCCCCTCTACAATCACACTTCAAAAAAATGTTATATATTTAAGTAAAGCTTCAACATGCTTCTCTAACAGACACTAATTTTGTGCCTAGCACTGTTATTTCTGATCATGCACAGACGTTATTTCTTTCAGAAAATTAGATATAACTAAGGACCTGTAAATTTTAAAGAGCAAATTTTTATTATTGTTTCCATTCAGGGATTGTATAAGCTAACTTTTTTGGTTGCCATCATCCCATGAAATATAGTTCAGAGAATGCTGAAACACTATAGAAAAAGCAGATTTCTGAAATTCATTCTTTTGGCTGGGGTAATAATTTTAATTATTATTATTTTTTATTGAGTTTATGAGAGTAAGAAGAATACTGTGAAAGTTTTTGTTGCTGTTCTGAATCTTTGGGTTCTGTGTGTTGTTTGGGTTTTTGTGCATGGAATAGGATGGTGTTAGGCAGGGGCTGTTGTAATTAGGATTTTGGATTTGAGTGGCGGGGACATGTGACTGCTGTGCAAGGGCTATTTTTGGTGCCTGGGTGTCGGCTTCTCGTCAGAAACCATAGAGAATTAGTGCGAGGTGCACTTGTGGAGCTCAGACAGTGACAGGCATTGTGATGTGAGTGTTTGAACTTTTGAACATGGGTTGTTGCTTCAGCAAAGAATTAAGTGGTGACAATGACAATGAAAAAACTGGCTTGTTACAAAAATCTGTGGAGGAGAAGGAACCGGAGAACAAGATAAGTAAAACTTTATCTGTATTATTTGACACACTGGAAGGTGAGGAGCTGCACAATGTTAAATATGGAGCCAGCAGGGCAGCTTCTGGGACTGATATGTGGCCGAGGATGTTTGTGAGGTCTGGCTACAAACGGGCTCACAGACCGAGGCAGTCATTTAATTCTATTTCCTCTTTAATGTATAAGTACCTAGCTAGGTATGAAAATTTGGATGAGACTGACAAGAATTCAGGTACTGCTGCTGTTGAGCAGGCCTGTGAGAGTGCCCGTGAGACTGTGTGTGTGGACACTGACAGCCCACGGGGTTTCTCTTCAGGTGCTGTCTCTGAGGACGACAAGTGTCTTTCACATGTCCCAGGGCCTTCTGGTCAGGGTGTGCAGGACGGAGCCCTTGTAAATAACTGTCTGTGCCATCAGTTCATGACTGGTAAAAATTCTGAAGTAGAAAAAGAAATCTCGGTAAATGTTTACTTCAGTTGTGGTAATGAGAATAATGCTTTAGGCGTGTCTGATAGGGAGATAGAGGGTGCAAACCCCATTTGTGTGGATCACAAACGATGCTGGAATTCAAGAGAGAGCAAGTTTTACAGTATCTGTGTTGTAGACCCTGGCAGCCTCGACCATAACAACGAACTGTGCGTGCGCAGGTGTGGAGCAGCTGCAGCAGAAGACAGCTGCTCAGCTGTCACTTCTGAGGGGGTTTGCAAAGAGGCCTGGCCACCAGATAACACTGCCCAAGGTCTGAGGGACTTAGAGGCACCGCAGGAAGATCTGTCTCCATACGACCTGCTAGGTCCAAGTGAAGTGAAGGAAGTCTCTACTGAGAAAACTAACCCTAGTTTCAAAGTTTTGACTGACAGTGACCCATCTTGTAAAGGCAACACTGGAGACGTGCAGGCTGAGTCTTTAAGGGCAAACACTTACACCAGGTTCCCTAAAGATTATACAGAAAGTGGTGCATTACATAATGTTGGCAGAATACCTGAATCAAACACTAACATAGACACTGACTCACTAGAATGCACGTGCGCCATCCCTGAAGAAGGAGAGAGCCGCAGTCCAGCACAAGTAAGTCCGAGAGGTGACTCACATGTTAATCTAATTAATGACACTTCCAATATTGAGCAAAATGGTGACTCTGGGGCTGTAAAAGCTAGCATACATCAGAATTTAAACTCTGAAAATGAAGGAAAGAACCTTATAAAATCTTTAAGGGACAATGATTGTTCCAGTTTAGATGCTAACAGATCAGACAGCTCAAAAAGATGTGTCACTTCAGTTAGCTTTGGAAATGAGTGTCTTCCTCTTCATGCTAATTTCCGAGAAGCAGCCCCTAACAGCAGTAATGATCCCAGACCTGAGGACCTGGGTCCGGCGCTGATGGAGGGGCGGTACAGTCCTGACCGCAGCCTGGGAACTGGGAGCACCCAGTTTGCAAGTGAAGGAGAATTGCCTTTGCAACTTGAAAATAGTTTATCTTTCCAGGATGAGGATGAAACGAGCATTTTTGAAGATGAGGGTCATGGTCAGAGGGCTTCTGAAAGGAGGTCTTTTAGTCAGGAAGATCTGTCTGCAGATACTGGGGCCAGCATAGCCCAGGCCCAGATCTGTGATTTAACTCGTGCAATACAGGCAACAAACATGGAGGGCTTATGTCAGAGAACAGATACCCTGGACCTCAGGAGTTCACAGGATGTGCCCCCAAATGCTGAGTCTCCTGGTGGCCCCAGATGTGTTCAGAGTAACTTTACATCCTGTGCATTAATTTTCACCTGCACTGAAGAAGAAAGTGAAACAGGCCAGAATCATAAAACAGAAGATGAATTATGTGTGAAGAGTTCAGGGAGTAGCCCTCACAGACTAGAAAATGCTGAAAAACAGTCACTAAAGGCTAATCACAGAGAGACAAGTAAAAATGACATAGAAAATGTCAAGTTAGTCTCTGAAACAATCTTTCACTGGGAAACAAATACAGGAAAATGCGAGGCAGTGCCCAGTCAGGATATACTGGCTTGTGTTAGTTCTAGTATAACAAAACCCCCTGATTTTGAAACAAATCAAATAGAAAAACATGATGAAACCTGTAGAGTGAATGACTGCAGACACGAAGATCTTCATCTTGTAGCACCTGTGAGTTCAGGTGCGCAGATGGCAGAAGCAGAGGAGACCTGCTCTTTTAACCATGGTGGAGATCCAGGACGGGAGCAGGTTTCCTGCACATCTACTGAAGTCTCTGATGCCTTACGTACTAGTGCACTGATGGGACACAAACCAGAACTGATAGGGGACGAAGTGGAAGGCGGACTTCCCTGGGAGAAAGACAACAGTGACTCCAGCAGCAGGTACTGCAAACGTCCATGTGGGATAAGCAGACTTGCACACCACTTCACACAAAAAAATGCCGTAGCCACAATTAAAGGGCCTATGTTAAATGGTGAACTGGGTTTCGTGGGAAATTCAAGGGTGAATTTTGGAGAAATGGAGTTATGTGACACTCTTGCTGGGTATTCCTGCTTGGCTGGTGTTCACCCTACCCAAGTGGACAGACACACAGCTATTCCTCATGATGCGCTACACGCAGTTCCTGTCATTCCAGGTGGCAACAAAGAAATAGAAGTACCAACTAGTGAGGACTATGTTTTATCACTCTCAGAAGACAGTAAAAATATATCTGACAACCGCTCAAAAGGGGGTTTGCAGAGCTTCCCAGAGGAATTGTATTCCCAGTTTTTAAATGAACTTTCCTATTATCCGGTGGGAGGGTTGGCAAGTCACATGTTTTCTGAAAGCCTGGCTGGTGGTTGTACCTATCCAGTGGGCTGTCTGTGGACTAACACAGTTGTGAAAAGTTCACTAGAAGATGAACAAATACTTATTGGTGACTTGCACAGTCAGTCACAGGACTTCGAGATCTCTCCCTTTTGGATGGAAAAGCTCCCTTATCAGTTACCAGTGGCTGAAGATGGTGTTATTTGGGGATGGCAAAATAGAGGTGTACAGTTAGTAAGTATGTTTTCATCAGTTTTTATTATTGTGCTGTGATATACTAATCTTTCATTTTGATTGCTTTTAACTTAAAATTAAACAATGGGCAATTGTTTGAATCTTTCTGTAAAGCTGTGAGTTAATGTAGCATTGATTTAATCATTTCCAAATTGGAGACTGAATTACTTCACTGTTTTGTGTCAACTCTTGTTAGCACTAAACCTGTACTGCTCAGGTGGTGAGATGCAGCTTTGTGTAGACCATCTTCTGTTTGTGGACTTCACATGCATGTGCTCATGAAGGCGCCCTGCCCCGCCCACTCCAGTCCTCATCACCAGCCCCTTGCTGGAGCAGAACAAGCATTGACCCATTGGATGTTTAAAGACATTTCTAAAAGGTTACAATTGCAGCATGTACATGAATTAAATCTGTACTTTCCGTTACTTTGTATGGTAACTGTCTTAGGCAGTTAAAATTTGCTTCTTTTAACTCGCTCTGAAATTTCCCTCTGTCTCCTTTCTGTCAGAAGCATCTACAGAGCTTTTCAGACCACTGTACTCAGGCCCTGCTCATTTGGAAGAACCTTTGCAGATGATTCTGGCACGGGCAGCTAATTTGGGCATCTTTCTAGAAATTCTGTAATAAATGCAAACATTTCACAAATGGGAAAGTTAGTCTTGCTCTTAAAGTAGTCCTTTTCAACATGTATGATTGAAAAGGCATACTTGTAATAGTAAAATCTCATTTATTTAAACAGTAGTTTATTAGTGATTTTTGTTGCATTAGGCAAGAAAAATAATACGTAATAGTAAGGAGATAGATGTAGCGTAAATGTTAATTAATGCCTATTATATGGAAATAAACAAGTATAAATTCTGTAATTTAGGGAATTATCCATTAATGTTGTTTCTTTCCTTTCCATGCCACATTTGGGAGTTTTACCTGAGTTACATTCAAGTTAATCAGTTTTGTTTCTTAAATAATTGCAGGGGCAAACACTATAAAATTAGGCCTTTTAATCATATGCTTATAATCATTTACATAAGCAGGCACAATTAACAATTGACTGCTAATTTTAGTGCTTGGTACATTAATGTAGAGTTCATGTGGGTCTTGTTGCTGTTCTGTTCTACCTCTAAGTGAGATACGGTGTCTTGTTCTGAATTAGCTTTTCCATTATGAGGTATGCCCAAACAACATTCTAATTTGACATACTACATTTAAGGATAGTGCTTTGCTTTTCACAAATATGATTTTCACAATGTTTGTATGGACATCTTTTTTATAGTAATCTTACACACAGCAGCTGTTACTCCGTTTTACAAATCAAGAACCAAAGGTACAGAGACTTCATAACTCTGAAGCCAGTGAATTGCTCTGAATTATTAAGCTTTCCTAGTGGCAAATCCAGGGAGTTTGAGCTAACTTGAAATAAGAAATGTGCAAGTGTATACTTCCCCCTATAATCTTACATATTTATGTTTTATCTGCCTTCCCCTTCTGATACTAGTTACTTTAGTTTCTACTCGGTAACTTGTCAGTGGGACCATTCTGTGAGGAAACACAAATTTATGCATTGCTAGGTCATTTTTTTTTAATGGAGCAATGTGTTTGCAGGGTAGAAGAGTTTCTTTAGAGAGTCAGAATTTGGGGATGCTGTACGCTTCAAAGAGCAATATTGGTCATTTAGGCAAAATGGATTCAGAACTTTTTTTATCGCCACCAGAGGATATGTTTATTGATTTTGAAAGAGAGGAAGGGAGAGAGAGAGAAAACCATCGACTGGTTGCCTCTCTTACACGCCCCAACAGGGGATCGAACCACAACCTAGGTATGTGCCCTGACTGGGAATTGAACCCACAACCTTTTTGGTGTACATTACAACGCTCTAGTTAACTAAGCCAGGGCAAAATGTCATTTCTGGTTCTAATGATCATTGCTTGGTTATCATTTTCAGTGGGAAAATAAGACTCAGGTGGCTGAGCAGGTGAAACTTGAGTTGATAATCAGCTGAAAGTTCCATGTAGTTGTAAGAGAATAACCACATTTCAAAGAAATAAGTTTAATAAGTTATTTCTCATTTGAATTACAAGAAGTTAATGAACTCTTGATAAATGTTGTTGTTTGATTCTAGAGCACTTTTCTGGTTACCATCATTTGGGGCTGGGTGGGGGGGACGGCAGGTTACTTAACCTGTCCTTTCTTGGTTTTCTTATTTGTGAAATGGAGGCAGTGATTCCTACTACCTGTCAGGCTTGTCATGATTAAATACAGGTAAGTACATAGAATATTCTGGCACCTTGCAGACTCTCCAGTGTTAGTTGTCATGTCATTAGGTCTTAATTATGTCTCCCTTTATTCATCCTTGTCACATCTCAGAATATCTTTTGAATACTGGTTAATTGCTTTAAATTGTGAAGTCCTTAATAGTGTATTTGGATTTGAGTATCTACTACTTATGAACTAGTAAATTATATAAAGGTATATGATTCTATTCGGTTGTGGCATAAAACCTTGCACAGGTTGTCAAATAGTGGAAAACATAACTTTCTGTTATTAGTTTATTAAACATTCATTCCTTTAGTGTATTTCTCAAGCACCTGTGTACTGAGTTCAAAACTGCTAGGTATTAGCAATGCAGTGGTGAACTAAATGGACATCCAAGAGTTCCTGGGCTTGTAGGAAAGGCAGACCAGGCAAGCCTTCCACAGGCCCATGGTTTTCAGAGTGGTGTTCACCTCTAGGACAAAGTGTGATCTGGACTAGTGAACTACAAAATGTATACTGGTCATGTAGTACATTCAGCTGCAAAAGATGCTAAGAATCTAAAAGATGGATATTGGTTGATGTTAGGAGTTAAGAGAATGTATAGTACATACATGAGATCAGGGGAGTCAGTTTCCTGAATGGAACAGCAGTAACGTAGGGAAGCTTGGTGTGTGTTGTTGCATGGTGGAAAGAGACGAGTGGTCTCTTTAATTAGAAACAGTGGTTTACACAAGTGTTAGAAAAGAGAATAGAGGCATGAATTAAGGAAGAAAAAGCAGATGATACAGGTGTGAATGCTGAGGTAGTCGTGTCTTAGATGCAGAATACCTTCTGCATTGCTCTTTGCTCATGAGGGTTGTGTCTGCTTTGTTCTATCCTGATGGCTTAGTGCTGTGCCTGGCACTTATGAGCACTTGGGGAGTATTTTTGGGGGACCCTGGGGGATGAGAGAGACAAATAGAGAAACACCTTGTGTGGAAGCAAAGGCCAAAATTACCTGGAAGTATAGGCGCCATGAAGGAAGGGGGATTGACTGTTCAGTACTTCCTGAGTATAGTATACTTGAAGGAGAAAGGGAATCCTGTTCTTTGCCCATTTGCCAGTACCTGAAAAATAAAAAGAATTCCAGGTAGGCACTGACTGAGACGTCTGGTTTTGTGGGCATGGTGTTTATTGTCCTTGTCTCCTAAATATGAATAAAGTAGATACTGTAGTTTTAACCACATCAGCCTGTACTGTCAACTTCAGAAATAGTTTTTCACTTCAAACTTTTATCACCCTAACCAGTGAATTTAATGTCTTTTTTAAAGATTGTTAATTTACATGTGGTTAGTTTGATGGCTTATCCTGACCCTGTTTACATTAGGAGAGCATTGGGTAATACGTGCACCTCTGGGGTTGTGCACCGAGTCTACACCCAGCTCAGAGCTCCTCCCTGGCACTGCTGTAGGGCTCCTGAGACCAGGACTCTGGTCCCTCCTTTCAAAAGTTCTCAACCTCTGTACATGGTGTCAAGGCTCTGGTACTTGGTAAAAGGTGAATAATTTGGCAGGATTTGCTGAACAGTTGTGGCAGCAGAACTGGAGTTAGTTTAGGGAGTAGTTGCACTTGGAACATTAACTTTTCTCTTTTTTTTGGTCAGTCTTCACCTGAGGTTTGTTATTATTATTATTTAATATGTTTTTATTGGTTTCAGAGAGAGGAAGAGAGAGAGAGAAACATCAATGATGAAAGAGAGTTATTGATCGGCTGCCTCCTGCACACCCCTACTGGGGATCCAGCCCGCAACCTGGGCATGTTCCCTGACTGGGAATTGAGCCATGATCTCCTGGATCATAGGTTGATGCTCAATCACTGAGCCACCCCAGCCGGGCTGAGGATATTTTTGTATTAATTTTAGGGGGGATGGGGGAGAAACATCAATGCGAGAGACACACATTGATTGTTTTCCTTCTGCACGCCCCGACGCTGGAAATTGGACCTGGGACCATTCAGTTCGTGGCCCAACGCTCCAACTACTGAGGCACACTGGCCAGGGCTTAATTTTTCTTTAGATTTGTGGAACCTCTCAAGGTTTGTGAGCAGGAGAAGAAAAATCAGGGTGGTTGCTGGTTTAATAAGGTGCACCAGAAAAGACCTCACCAGTCCCTAAAGAGGTAAAGGTTATAGCCATGTGAGTACCTGGGAGAGTGTTCTGGACAAATGGAGCAGAAGTATCCAGTGTGTCTGGACAGCAAGAGGCCAGTGATCCTGGAAATGAGCAAGGTCCTAAAGGTCCCCCATCAAGCACCCCTCTGATAGAGTTGTTAGAGACCTTTGTTCTTGGAGGAATTTTTGTTTTCTGTATCCTTTGCTTGTATGAGTGTTTGAGGCTTATTTTCTGATAATCTGTGTTCTATTCAGATTTGCAATTCTATGAATTGTGTTGGGTAGTCTAGAGATGATAATTGGATCAGTAGTTATATATCAGTAAATGTCTCTAGAGAGCTTTGGGTTCAGTAGGAACTTAGACTCAAATGAGAAATTGAGTTCTTAATGCATCCACTTTTGTTACTGGTGCCCCTGATTTCATCCCCAAAGTATGTGTAGATAGGCTCAACCATTTTAGCCTAAATCTCTGCGTTTTAACTCTGAATAAGTATAATTGCATTTGATTGGAATTTGGATACAAATGTATATGTCAAATTTTTTCTTAGGTACCAACAGCCAAGGTTTCAGAGCTAAACCCCAATGCAAAAGTATGGGGGACACCTGTGTTACATTTGGAGGCAGGTAGTGCAGCAGATGGTGGTGTGAGCGCATCCTGGGAGGACACGCCCTGCCAGCACTCCAACTACAGCCAGGAAGGTGAGTTGTGAGCCCAGTACCATGAACAGTTTTGCTCTCTAGGCGTGGTCTTTGTTTCCTTTTAATTTGTCTAAGAAATTGTTCATTAAAATTTGTGTCCTGGTTTGTGACAGTATTAAGAGTCATGCGATCTTTCACCAACAACTTAAAATTGATGTAACTGCAAATATAAGCTTTTGTTTTGTTTTGTTTTGTTTTGTTTTAAGAGAAAGGCACTCCTGTAACCCTACCTTTTTCGGGTAAAATTCCTAATTACAGAATTGGATGCCAATGGTGATGGTGACAAAAGTCATCAGAATGCAGCACTGTCAGAGTTACAGGAGTCGGACCAAACAGCCATGAACACTTTGGCTCTGGATCACTCCGAATATGAATCTCTGCCTGAAAATAGTGAAACAGGTAAAGCTGCTTAATGAATTCATTTTCATATAGAGCAAGGGCTTTTTTATACTGCTTTTTAAAATTCAGCTCATTAAATCTTTCCCAGCACAGTGTGCCTGCCATTACTTCCTTTGATTTTACTTTAAACTCACTCCTGTGTGGACAGAGATGAGGTGTTCTGGTAGGGGAAGGCATCACAGAAAGAGTGTGAGACCTAAGCACTTCCTGCAAAGCAAGTCCCCTTGAGCTGAGAGAAGCAGAAGATCTACTGTGGGGCAAAGTGTGAGAACTCAGAGGGAACGTTAATGTGAAATTGAGAGTCAATCCCAAAAGAAGTTGGTTCTTTTTTATTTTTTTAATATTTTTTTTTATTGATTTTAGAGAAAGGGAGAGAGAGAAACATCAATCTGCTGCCTCCTGCACACTCCCTACTGGGGATTGTGCCCCCAACCTGGGCATGTGCCCTGACAGGGAATCAAACCTGTGACCTTTTGGTGCATGGGACAAGGCTCAACCAACTGAGCCGTACCGGCCAGGGCAAGAACTTGGTTCTTTTTAAAGGGGTATTTAAAGCTGTTTTCAGAAGAAGAAAAGAACAAGGAGAAGAAAGCAGTTCTTTTGTGGGGGCCTGGATGTGGGCAGATGTAGAAATGTCAATGGGACACTGAAGCTCACTTCCAAGCTTGTTTCTGACATAATCTAAAACCCCCATAGACCTAAGAGATAGGCTGCACACTCATTGACAGTTGAATGGGGCAGCATGATGGAAGGAATGACTCCACTAAGTTGGCTAGCAAGTGAAGTGTACTCAGTCTCTCAGATAATTCTGTCTAGAGATACACTTGAGTTAGACAAGGTACATGAATGAGAAAGCACACTCTCCCTTTCTGTGTTATGTTCTTACTACCAAACATTGTAAGATGCGCGAGGTACACCATAAGCACCATGTAAGTTTTTGGCATCACATATTTGGTTATTTTTCCCGTTAAAGGGTGACATCCATAAAGACCTTTCCTGCACTGTTGCTAATTTGGGTAGCACTTGTTGAATGCCTCCACTGACCTCTGTTGCACCTCCTAGCACCCTTATTTCCCTCCTCACTGTTCCTGATCACACAAACGATCATTTCATTACTTCCTTCATACTAGCTTAGCAAATGCTTCAAACTTGTTTAAATATAATTCTGTACCTACTGTGTGCCTATTCCTGAGCAGATAGGTACATGTGGTTGAACAAATCTACATAGCGGTATGCAGTGGTTTCACTTTTAAATTCATGATCACAAACTTCCAGGCATGGCCCATAGTGACCCAGGGAAGTCACTGTCCTGGACAACTGTTTCACAACTTCTGTTCTCTCTTCAGACTCCGCACTCTCTTCTTTATTTTTGGGTATAGAGCCTCTTGAAGCATAATTGATGTACAATGAACATCACATATTTTAAAGTGTATCCCAGCTTTTCTATAAGTTTTATTTTCCTAGCTTAAAGCACAATATTCATTGCATTATAAATTGATTTGCTGACTCTTCCATTCCTCATTGATTCCTCTACCAAATTTGATATGACTTATACACCTATAAAACCATCACCACAGTCAAGATCAATACTTCTTTTACTTGGCTTACTAATTTTGAGGTTCATTCATGTCATAACATTCACAGGTTGTTCCTTTTTGTTGCTGAATAGTATTCCATTATATACCAGTATGTTTTTTTCATTCACCTGATGAATATTTTGGGTTGTTTCCAAGTTGTGGCTATTACAAATAAAACTGCCATGCACATTTATAAGCAAGACTTTGTATGAACACGTTTCTGTTTCTTTTGGACAAATACATAGATATGGAATAGATGATCATCTAGTAGACATATATTTATCTACCTAAGAAATGGTGAAGCTGTGTTCCATAGTGGCTCCCTTTGTGTGTTCCTACCATTAGTCAATCAGAGATCTAACTGCCCCACACCCTCACCAACACTAATATGATCAGTCTTTAGTTTTAGCCATTCTAAAAGGTAGGTATGTAGTCTTACTATGATTTTAATTTGTATTTCCCTAATGACCAGTGGTCTCAAAGTATCTTTACATATGCATATGTCTTTTGGTGAAGGGTCTGTTCAAGTCTTGAGAGTTCCTTATATATTTTGGACAGAGGTCCTTTTCAGATACATGATTTGCAAATACATTCTCCCAGTCTGTGGCTTGTCTTTTTTTTCCTATTAGTTGCAGCTTTTGAAAAGCAAAAGTTTACAGTAATTTTCTATATAGTCTAGTTTATTAGTTATTTAAAATACAGTCCAATTTATCTTTTTTTTCTTTTATGGATCTAGCTTTTGGTGTTGTACCTAAGAAATCTTTGCTTAATGTTAGTCATAGAGGTTTTTCCTAGAATTTGTCTGGTTTTAACTTTCACATTTTTTAGGCCTGTGGACAATTTCAAGTTAATTTTTGTATATGTTGTGAAATGTGGAGCAAAGTTCTTTTTTCCCCCCACATGTGGAAATGTACCATTTGCTGGAAAGGCTCACCTTTCTCCATTGCACTGCCTTTGTACCATAGTCAGAACCTCTGTTTATATGTTCGTGGGTTTATCTCTGGACTGTCTCTCTGTTTCATTGATCTGTTCTTTTTTTTTACTTTTTCTTTTTTAATATGTCTTTATTGATTTCAGAGAGAGGAAGGGAGAGGGAGAGAGAAACATCAATGATGAGAGTCATTGATTGGCTGCCTCCTGCTCAGGGGTTGAGCCTGCAACCCAGGCATGTGCCCTGACCGGAAATCGAACCTTGAGCTCCTGGGTCACAGGTCAATGCTCAACCACTGAGCCATGCGGGCAGGGCATGGTCTTTTTTTCCCTTTTTTTTTTTTTTTAAATATATCTTTATTGATTTCAGAGAGAGGAAAGGAGAGGGAGAGAGAGAGTTAGAAACATCAATGATGAGAGAGTCATTGATCGGCTGCGGCCCGGAACCCGGGCATGTGCCCTGACCGGGAATCGAACCCTGATCGCCTGGATCCTAGGTCGACGCTTAACCGCTGAGCCACGCCCGGCCAGGCCATGGTCTTTTTCTTAACAGCTTTATTGAAGTATAAAATATTAAAAGTGTACAATTTGATAAGGTTTGACATCAGTGTACAGTTATGGAAACCATCACCATAATTTTCTTTTTATTGAATTTATTGGGGTGACATTGGTTTCCAAAACTATACAGGTTTCAAGTACATAACACAATCACACATCATCTGCACACTGCATTGTGCACCCATCGCCCCATACAAACTCTTGCCATTCCCATTTTCCCCCTCCTTTGCCTACCTCACCTACCCCTCATCCTTCTTTCCCTCTGGTTATCATCACCACACTGTTATCTGTTTCTGTGTGTTATGCATATATGTTTTTTGGTTCATGCCTTCACCTTCTTTCATCTTGTGCTCCAACCCCTTTCCCCTCTGACAGCTATCATTCTGTTCCATATATCCATGTCTCTGGATCTGTTTTGTTTATCAGTTTATTTTGTTCATTAGATTCCACATGTAAGTGAGATCATAAGATATTTGTCTTATTTCACTTAGCATAATAATATCCAGCTCCATCCATGCTGTCACAAAAAGTAAGATCCCCCCCCTCTTTTTTTTAAATGCCTACCCAAGGATACTTTGTCCATCTCTTTTCAGAGAGAGTGGGAGAGAGAAAAGAGAGAGAGAAAAAATTGATCTGAGAGAGACACATCGATTGGTTACCTCCCACACGCACACTAACTGGGGCCGGGGACGGAGCCTCCAACTCATGTACGTGCCCTGGACCGGAATTGAACCCAAGACCCTTCAGTTTGTGGGCCGACACGCTTAACCACTGGGCAAAACCAGCTAGGGGTCTCTTCCCCTCCCCCCCTTTTTAACTGCTGAGTAGTCCTCTATTGTGTAAATGTACAGTTTTTTTATGCACTCATCTACCACTGGGCACTTGGGCTGTTTCCAGATCTTAGCTATTGTAAATAATGCTGCAGTGAATATAGGGGCCCATCTGTTTTTTCAAATTAGTGTTTCAGGTTTCTTAGGATATATTCCCAGAAGTGGGATCTCTGGGTCAAAAGGCAGTTCCATTTTTAATTTTTTGAGGAAACTTCATACTGTTTTCCACAGTGGCTGCATCATTCTGCATTCCCACCAACAGTCCACGAGGGTTTTCTTTTCTTTACATCCTTGCCAACACTTGTTGTTTGTTGATTTATTGATGATAGCCGTTCTGACAGGTCTGAGGTAATATCTTATTGTAGTTTTAATTTGCATCCCTCTGCTGATTAGTGACGGTAAGCATTTTTTATTTTTTCATGTCTATTGGTCATCTGTATGTCCTCTTTGGAGAAGTGTATTCCGGTGCTTTGCTCATTTTTCAGTTGGGTTGTTTATCTTCCTGGTGTTTAGTTGTTTAAGTTTTTTATATATTTTGGAATTAACCCCTTTATCAGATATATCATTGGCAAATATGGTCTCTCATACTGTGGTGATCTGTTAATCTGCTTTGACAGCAGTGCCGCACTGTTATGATTACCGTAAGTAATTCTTAAAAACAAGGTAGTGTTAGCCTTCTCATTTTTTCTTTTTCAGTTACTTTGGCTTTTCTAGTTCCTTTTCTTTCCATTTTCATACAAATTAGAATAAGCTGGTTATTGTGTATAAAATGTTGAGATTTTTATTGGGCTTGCATTAACTTCATAGATCAGTTGGAGAAAATTGACATCTTAAGGCATTACTCATGAATAAGGTATATGTTTCTGCTTGTTTAGGTCTTTGATTTCTTTTGGCTTTGTTTTTTGTGGGGGTTTTTTTCTTTCCTTTTTTTTTTTTTTAGTGTACTAGTGTTTCACATCTTTTGTTCATTTTATCCTTAACTTATTTCATATTTTTTGGTGCTATTCTAAGTGATTTTTTAAACATTAAAGTTGCAGTTCATCAGTAGAAATATAATTTTTATAAATTTATATTATACCCTGTAAACTTGCTAAGCTCACTTAATAGTTTTAGGAACTTTTTTATAGATTGTATTGGATTTTCTACATAGACTTGAATTTGTCTATGAATAAATTCAGTTGTATTCCCTAGCCAGTCTGGTACCTTTTATTTCTTTATCTTGCCTGATTGCACTGGATAGATCCTCCGTTGCAAAGGTGAACAGATGTGGTGAGTGCAAACATCTGACTAATCTTAGGGGGAAACAGTCATTATTCGTACTGAGTGTAATGTTAGTTATTTTTGCATATATGAACTTTATCAGGTTGATGAAGTACCTTCTGTTATTATTTTCTGAGAGTTTTTATGAGGAATGGTTCTTGGAATATGTCTTGCTTTTCTTTTCCTCCACCTGTGGCAATGGTCATATATTTTTTCTTTTTTAGTGTGTTAAAGATGAATTACATTGATTGATTTTTGAAACATTTAACCAAATTTATATTCCTGGAATAAACTTCAGTCGGTCATGATGTTGTAATATACTTGATATATTGTTGGATTAGATTGGTCAAAATTTTGCTTAGAATTTTTACATCTGTGTTGAGTAATATTGGTCTGTAGTTTTCTTTTCGATGTATTCCTTCCTGTTCAATTTTTGCATGAGTTTATTATTTCCTCCTTAAATTAAGAAGCAAAGCCACATGGACCTAGAGCTTTCTTGTGGGAAAGTTTTCACCTATAGGTTTTTTGTTTTTTTATAGGGCTTCTCAGGTTATCTATTTCTTCTTGAGGAAGATTATGTCTTCTAAAGATTTGGATGAGTTCATTTACTTGTCAAAGCTATTGTATAGAGTTGCTCATATTATTCTATTTATCCTTGTAATCTGTAGAATCTGTCATACCATTCATTTCTGTTATTGGTAATTTGTGTCGTCTCCCCCTCCCCCCAATCAAACTAGGTAGAGATTTGTCAATTTTATTGATCTTCTCAAAAAAACAGTATTTGGTTTCATTGATTTTCCTCAATTGTTTTTTTTTTCCTTCTTGTTTCATTGTGTTCTGTTTTTCCCCCTTAATCTTTATAATATACTTTCTTCTGGTTATTTTCAGTTTAATTTGTTCTTTTTCTTGTGTCTTGTAAGACAGAAACTGAGCTCATTGATATGGGACAGTTTCTTTTTTTCAAATATAGCCATTGAGTTCTATAAATTTCCTCCTAAGTATTGCTTTAGCACAATCTCACAAATTGTGGTGTGTTTCTTTTAAAATTCACAAATTCTTCCTAATTTATTTTATTTTTTGTTAATCCTCATCTGAGGATATTTTTTTTCAATTGCTTTTTCAGAGAGAGTGGGGAGTAGGGGGCATTGATGTGAGAGAGACACATCAACTGGTTGCTTCCTGCTCCCACCCTGACGGGTGGGGAGGGAATCTGAAACCGAGGTAGGTGCCCTTGACTGTGAATCAAACTCGAGACCCTTCAGTGTGTAGGCCAACACTAATCAACTGAGCAACATCGACCTGGGGTAATTTGGAAGTACTTTATTTAGTTTCTAAATATTTGGGGATTTTCCAGGGAGCTTTCTTTTATTGATTTCTAATTTAATGTCATTGTAGTCAAAGGATATATACCGTGTATGACACAAATCTCTTTGAATTTATTTAGATGTACTCTGGCCCAAAATATGGGCAATCTTAGTAAATGTTCCCTTTGCAATAAAGAAGAGTGTATTTTGCTGTTGCTATGGGGATGTTCTGTAAATATCAGTCAGGTCTTGTTCGAGTCTACTATATTTCTGGTTACTCCCAACTTGTTCTATCAGTTATTAAGAGAGGTACTCTGTCCGTTTTTGGAGTTGTCTATTTCTCCTTGTAGTTCTACCAGTTTTTGCTTCATGTATTTTGGAGCTCTGTTTTAGGATTGCTATGGCCTTTTCATGAATTGACTCCTCTATCATTATGAAATGACCTTCTTTATCCCTGGTAATTGTCTTTGCTCTGAATTTACTCTAATAATACATTCCCTCAGCTTTATTTTGACTAGTGTTAGCATGGTATATCTTTTTCCATCCTTTTACTTTTAACCTATTTGGGCATTTATATTTACTAAAGTACATTTCTTATAGCTGACGTAACTGTTGTCTTTTTGTTTTTTTTACAAGAAGTAAAATTTTATGATTTCTTCCTTTAATTCAAGCGTTTAGAACATTAACATTTATTGGGATAATTGATATGGTTAGGTTTGAGACTCTCATCTTGCCATTTGTTTTAGAACAGTTCTTTAAACTTACAGAAAAATTGAGAAGATTGAGTACGGTGAGCTCCCATAGACCAGGCATCCAGTTCCTTCTTTTCTTTATTTTCACCTGAGGATGTGTTTTTATTGATTTTTTTTTTTTCTTTTTGGAGAGAGAAGAAGGGAAAGAGAGAGAGAAATATTGATGTGAGAGAGAAACGTTGATTGGTTGCCTCCTGTACACTCCTGGGAATCAAACCCTTGACCATTTGGTTTATGGGATGACCCTCCAACCAACTGAGCCACACTGTCCAGGGCAGTTCCTTCTATTCTTATTGCCAGGGCAGTTCCTTCTATTCTGCATTTGCCACAATTTCTGAACCAGTATTGGTACATTCTATCTATTCCAGGATACCACATTATATAAATCATGTCTTAGGCTCCTCTTAACTGTAACAATTTTTAGACTTCGTGGGTTTTTTTAAAAAACGTTTTTACTGATTTGGGGGGGCGGATATAGAAACATCAATGATGAGAGAGTCATTGATCAGCTGCCTCCTGCATGCCCTTTACTGGGGATCAAGTCAAACCCCTGTATGCGCCCTGACCTGGAATCAAACTGTGACCTCCTGCTTCATAAGTCAATGCTTAGCTGCTGATCCATGCTGGCTGGGCGACTTTGCTCCTTTTAATGGCCTTGATAGTCTTGAGGAGAACTGGTCAATTATTTTGTATGGTACTCTTCTATTTCTGTTGGAATTTGTTTGATGTTTTTTTCATGATCTTACCAGAGTTACTGGTTTGGGGGGCAAAAAGCTCACAGAGGTCAAGTGCCATTTTTATCCCATCATGTTAAGGGTATATAATATCAGCATGGTTTATCACTGTGATGTTGACCTTGACCACCTGGCTGAAGTAGGTTTATTAGGTTTCTCAACTATGAAGTTTCCTCTTGAGGATCTGTTTATTTAGTTCTCAGTAGCATCCCTTTAATTCAAGTGTTTAGAACATTAACATTTGAGTCACAGTTTCTCACTTGTGACTTTGACTAACTTTAAAGGCTTATTTACAAGGCTCTAGTGTAGGAATTGTGTGGTCTGTATGCCTGTGTGTATATTATCCTCATCCTTGATTTTTTTGGCCTGTATTTATCTTTTCCTTATTTTGATTCTTTCCTTTATGTTTCTTTATTGCTTTAGTATCTGTGTTCTTGTAGGCTACCTCAAGATTTTTCTTAGAGTTGAGACAAAACAGTACATAAACTTACACCTATTATGTGATTAAAAAGCACCTGCTAAACTTTGCTAATAAATCTTATACTCAGATTATTTTTCAAAACTGTTTTTGTTTCAGGAAGAGGGAAATTTTTGTTTTTTTGTGCTTCTACTTTCCTTTTTTAGTAGTTAGAATAGCATTTTTCTTATAGTCTCTATATACTAGATGAATTAATATGTATATTAAAAACATTAGAATTGCCCGGCTGGGCATGTCTCAGCAATTGAGTGTCGACCTGGGATCCAGGTGATCAGGGTTCGATTCCCGGTCAGGGCACATGCCTGGTTGCGGGCTTGATCAATGACTCTCATCATTGATATTTCTATCTCTCTCTCTCCCTCTCCTTCCCTCTCTCTCAAATCAATAAAGATATATTCTTTAAAAAATAAATAAATAAATAAATAAACAAACAAATAAATAAATAAATAAATACATTAGAATTGCTGTACTAAATCATATGCTTAGTAAATTTTAAGCCATTTTTCCTGAGTTGATTATTACTTTTATGTAGGAGGAAATGATTCTAACCCAGAAAGCCAGGAAGACCCCCGAGAAGTACTTAAAAAAACATTGGAATTCTGCTTATCCAGGTAAGGACCATAGTGGTTTTTCTAGTACCTAATACCTTTGGTGTTGTACATTTGTTATTATATACAGATGTGAGTCTTTACATAGATGGAGCGTATGTCTGTTAATATCTTTGTCGGTGTACATCTATTAATAGGAAATCTAGAATAGTGAGTAAGTAATCTCTGACATGTTGGAGAACTCTAGGCCAGAGTTCCCCATAGTTGTCCACAAATTCATATTGATTATCATTATTTGGGTTGCTTTTTTAAATTTGGATTCCTGGGCCCCACCCCATACCCACGGAATCAGACTCTGAGTATGGAGCGTTAGTTAGGTTGTCTGTCTCAGAAAGGTATTTTTCAGCACACTAAAGTTAGAGAACAAATTTCTTTCTTTTTTTTTTTTTTTTTTAAATTTTTTTTTCTCTCTTTTTAATATATCTTTATTGATTTCAGAGAGAGGAAAGGAGAGGGGGAGAGAGAGAGAAACATCAATGATGAGAGAGTCATTGATCGAGCCCGCAACCCTGGCATGTGCCCTGCCTGACTGGGAATCGAACCCCGATCGCCTGGATCCCAGGTCAACGCTCAACCGCTGAGCCACGCCCGGCCGGGCGAGAACAAATTTCTTATACTAGTTCTCAAAATAAGCCAAATATTGCAATAGCTGGTTGTTTTATTCATGTAGCACTCATATTTTTAGGTGTCCCCCCTCCCTGAATAATACCTCTTCTATTGAAAAGTAGAGTAGAGCCTTTAAAGTTTAAATGGAAGAACTGGACAAACTAGAAGATAGAATTGAGTTAAATGTAATTTTGGGGGGTAAGAAGATAACCGATTGTCATGTATAAAATTTTCTATCAATATTGGTGACTTTTTCTCTGCGCCTGCCTTAAGACTTGAGAATGTTCATCGTAGGACAAAATACTAGGAAGTAGCTCATCTTCGCCCAAACTGCTGTTTATCTGTGACTTACCTTGTCACCCTGTAAGGCATGTTATGATCAAATATCCTTATTTTTGATCCTGGTTGCAAAAAGTGCTGGAAAGCCAGAGTTGGATCTGCTGCTTCTCTGGCAAGTGTTTCAGACTGAACAGCAAGCACTTTGGTCACCAACTTTTCCTGGTGGTTTCATATTTTTTATTTTCTTGTTCTTTCAGCTGGATTTCTGTACTTTAAAAATTGTGTTTGTGTCTTTAACACTCTTTAGTAGAACAAATACACTAAAAAATACATTCTGTAAAGATTTACTTATTAGTTTCGATTGTGTAAAATGCAGTATATTTTTACCTTTGCTCTTTCCCCCTCCTAAATGTCTTTGAAAAAAGTTGACCTAAGGAAAATACCAGGTGGGGTTGGACCTAACTAAGTCAGATGCAGCATCATGCCACACTCATTTCCTTACAAGGCTTCCTCCTAAAGAAGTGTTAATTAAGAGAGATTGTCTTCTTTCTGCAGGGAGAACCTTGCTAGTGACATGTACCTTATATCGCAGATGGACAGTGATCAGTACGTGCCAATCACCACAGTGGCTAATCTGGACCACATCAAGAAGCTCAGCACTGACCTGGACTTGATTGTCGAAGTGCTGAGATGTAAGTGAACAAAAGTCTAGGCTGCATTGTACCTGGTCTTGACAGCATTTTTCTCACATGTGTAACCATTCGAGCCACAGCCATTCAGTGCTAAGGTCCTTCATGGCAATTGGAGTCTTCCCTGCCATCTGAGTCTCTCTGACCAGCCCCCGTGTCTGGTGAAATGCTGATAGCACTGGGCTCCATAATTGATCATAGGTCCAGGGAGTGAAGAAGGCCAGTGGAGAGATGAAAGAAGCTGTGACATGAAATCATGATATTTTAGGGTAAAGTAGAATACATTTTAATTTGCATTCATTCTAGCCACTAAAGTTATTCCTTTCAAATTCCACCTTCCTGCTGTAGGTTTGGTGAAATTGTATTTTTCCTTAAAAGGATTTTGTGAATGAAGTTGTTTCTTAGATATTTGGCAACATCAAAAGAAGGTTTAAATGGGCACATCAGAGGCCTGCAGCGATTCAGGAAATGTGCCATGTCACAAATATAGTTTGCTGGTGTCCTGCTTTGCTTTGGAGAGTGAGTCTTCTGCAACCTAACCATTTTACTTATTTTTTTAAAACCACTTTACCAAAGTAAAGTTGACGTATAGTTAATGGTGGTTTTACTATTTAGAAATTAAAAGAAAAGGTTTAAATATTTATTTATTTTAAAATAATAATAAACCCACAAGTTAAGATAAAGAACATAACTTTTCAAAGCAAATATTGTCATGAACTGTGTGTATTTAAAGTGTGCAGTGGGATCAGTTTGACATAGAATGCATCAGTGAAACATTCACTGTGGTCCAGATTACAAACACCTCCACCACTGTCCAAAGTTTTCTTGTGCCCTTTGTAACATTTCCATCTCTTCCCTTCTACCCAGGATAGCTTCAGTGGGAATTAGTTTTATATTAAATGTATGATATGTTTGATTTTTTTAAAAATGGGATTATTTTTAATTATAAAAATTCACTTTTTATAATATGGTTTACAAGTACCAGGTGAATAATTTCTATTGTCTCCCTCCTCAGGACTGTTCTACTGAGCAGCTCTGATGGGTGTCCCTCACAGAGAACACAGATGCATGCCTTCCACCCCACCCAAATATTTCTAAATGATGGGACATCACCATGCCCTAATTAAAGCCCCAATTCTCTTGAGTTACTGCCTTGACTTTCCATCTGACACTTATGTGAAATTGTTTACATATTCTCCCTGGCTTAGTTGTACTGCAGATGGTCAGATTTTTTTCTTGTGTGCGTTTGCCTTAACAGTAGAAAAAGATGAACATCTTACCTTACAAGCATAGGTGGATTTTCTATTCACAAATTAAAGTTTTCCTCTATTTTCTATTGCTAGGCAAATGTCATTAAATAATTGAAACAGATAATGAAGAAACTGACAAATATCATCCATGAAGTTTGAATTCTGAAAACTATACCACTATATCTTGAGATAGTGGTGTGCTTTCCAATGTTGGTGTTTGTTTGTTTGTTTGAAAGTTCACTTGGAACAGAAACCTGCTTTATGTATCAGTTGAGTTTGGTTTCACCTGACCTTTTTGTAAAGGCCAACAGCTTTCTTAATCTAAAAACTCTTCTTGTGAATTCGAGATGAAAAATCATAATAAGACAGAAAATTATTTTATTTTCGGGGCTTGTAGAAAAGAAAAGCCATTGACACTGAATTGTAATTGTTAGTTATTTGAGCTATTTTAGAACCTTTGTTTTATAATGTTACATTTATTTTAACTCTTATAGGACTTTTAAAATTATCATGTTCTATAGTTTTGAGAAATGTAATATGCAAGATTAGTTTAAAACATTTTGCTAGTTTACAACTGTATACAGGTTTCTTTAATGTGTTTAGTTTCATAGTGTTAACATCCCATTGGAGTATCTATATTATATTACAGTAGAATTTAAATGATTGGTTTGTTTCAATGTTTTGTTTTACCATTCACTTTTTTTCTCTTTGTAGCTTTACCTTTAGTCCAAGTGGATGAGAAGGGAGAAAAAGTAAGGCCAAATCAAAATCGTTGCATAGTAATATTACGTGAAATCCCTGAATCCACCCCTGTAGAAGTAAGTAATTTTGCCTCAGAAGGCTACTTGGAAGGTTTTTTTTGTTTACTTCTCTGTTTTTTTTGGAGAGGGTATTTTAAGGAATGCATATGAACAGTAACACTTTCTTCCCAGGATTTACACACTGATAGTTACAATGTGATTCATACGTGAGAGTGGTTCTCAAACTTTTTGGTCTCAAGACTCCACTACACACTTTACATTTTAAAAAAACAGTTAATGTGATTGCAGTATTTAGAAATTAAAAGAAAAGGTTTAAATATTTATTTTAAAATAATAATAATAAAACCATAAGTTAAGATAAAGAACATAACTTTTCAAAACAAATATTTTCATGACAAGGGACATTAAGAAGAGTATAGTGAACACCAGAGTAGCTTGTGCGTCATTGGAGCTGATGGGCCCACATCAGTGCAAGATGTCATAGTAAAAAGGCAAAGACATCTTTTTATGTAAATAGAGCCTGGAAATCATAATTTGAGAAGTTCTAACTTAGACATTAATTTTAGGAAACCACAGTGTTAGATAGTTCGAGTGGTGAAGAGTAATCTGTTGTTACAGAATTTCTATAAAATCTGGGACTTATCCAGTTTAAAAGTGAGTTGCATTATGTAGTAAAATACATTGATGTTCATGCCTTGGGAGAATGAAGAAAAGTCTTCCTTTAGAGCATGTGAGAATTTTTTTATTTGATTGAGTTTTCTCATTACAGGTCACTTTTTTTTAATATGTATACCTGGTAAACTTTGAATGGATGCCAGGCATTTTGGACTGTAATGTTTTGTAGTCCTCTGAATATTCTTGAGCTTTGTTCTGAGGTTCAGTTGACTGACTTGGAAGCAGTTTGGTCCTTAGGTGTGTTTGTCAGGTGGAAGCAAAGCTGCCTCTCCTAGAGCTGATTTCCCTATGCTGGCTGAGAGGGTCCTAGGCATGCCCTGAAGGAGGGGCTGGACTGTACTAGGCTGTGCTCTGCTTGCCCTCCTAGTATTGCGGCCTGGAAACTCCAGGTGCGAGCTGGGTGGATTCTCCTGAGCTCACCTGTGCTGCACAGTCTGAGGTCCACTGTTTGTTATTCCATGTATTTTGTCTTTTCTTTTTAATTGTTTCATGTGGGAGCATAAGTCTGGCTAATCTTGGCTAGAAGCAAAAGTCCAGCTAATTTTTAAATTTCTTAAATCACCCCCCCCCCCTCTCCAGCTGACTGGTAAAATGAAATGATATTTTCATATTAATTTAGCTTAATGGTATCTTGGGAGTAGAGGAAGCTGTCAATAAGTTTTTGACTTATTTTTTTATGTTAATGGGACCCTAATTCTGGAAGCCATGTTAAATTCCTGAGCCGTTTTGAAGGAAAGATTTACTGGATATCCGTATGTTAGACCCTGTATAAGGGCCTGTCTTGAGAGCATGCATCATTTTTATTTGCTGATGACAAAAGGTAGCATGGTTGAAAATTAATTTCTAACCTTTCTATTTCCCATAGGAAGTAGAAGCACTATTTAAAGGAGATAATTTACCAAAATTTATAAACTGTGAATTTGCCTATAATGATAATTGGTTTATTACATTTGAAACAGAAGCTGATGCACAACAGGTAAGCTCCTCTCCCTCAAGAAGTATGGAGTTTACTAATACTTAACAATTAGTACATAGTGGGACTAAATCTGGGCATTGAAATTACTCTTACATTGTGGGATTAAGTTTGAATATAAAGTGCAGAGGAAATCAAGTTATAGAAACTTAAATAGGTGTGTGTTTGTGTAGACAGTTTTTGTAGCAATATGAAAAGCATGTGACATTATAGTCTAAGGACATATACGACAAGCAGCTTGTAACAATTCTGTTCTTATACCTGGGCAGAGAAAGGTTTTAATATTTGGCACGTGTTTTGGGAAATTTGCACTTGACCTTATCTTTCACTCGGCATTAGGTGTCTTACAAGATACTTAGAAGGGCACCAAGGCTCTGGGTGTAGACACAGGAGTTAGGATGGTCTCCCTGCCCTTAAAAGGAAAACTTCTCTGGGGAAACAGCATGTGTAAAGGAAGCCTGTATTCAGTGTTAAAATGGTGTGAATGCAGGGGGTTCAGGAGAGAGAAACAAGAATCTGAAAGATGGGCTTTAATTGGAATCAGGGTGGGGACTAAGAGGAGCATGTAGCAAGTGGGTCAGAGCCTTCAGTGTTACGGAGTGGGATTTGGAGAAGAATCAGGACTTTTGAATATTGCAGTCCTAGTCTTTCCCTTTCCCAAACTGTAACCCCAGTTTCAAATTGGGGTTATTACAAGGAACTTAGCATTTGTTGTTTCCCCTAGGTCAGGATTCTTTGCCTGTGGTCTCTGGGAGGCTTTCATGGTATTTATTAATAATTTTAAAATGTGTACAGATGTTTATGAGAATTTAGGGTAAAGCCCTGTCCAGTGTTGCTTAGTGGTTAGAACGTCGACCTGTGCAATGCAAGATCGAGGGTTCAATTTCCAGTCAAATGCACTTACTGGGGTTGCTGGTTCAATCCCCGACCCCCCTTTCTCTCTCATTCCCCCTTCTCTAGAATCAATGGAAAAATATCAAGTGAGCATTAACCAAAAAAAAAAGTGGGAGGGGTAGAGGTTCCATAGCTTTTATCAGGTTTGTTTTAAGGAATCTGTGGTCCAAAGAAGGTTAAGAATCACAGTTCTAGGTCTTGTTCACTGTATTTTAACTATATAAGTCATTATTTGAAGTATTAACTGTCAGTTTATTTTATTTATAAGATTGACACAATGGTATTTTGGATGATTTTATCCTCAGGCTTACAAATATCTGCGAGAAGAAGTGAAAACTTTTCAAGGAAAACCAATTAAGGTAAGCAAGACCCCTGGATATACTTTATTTGTAAATCAGTATTCTAAAGTATTCTAATAGACACTTATATTTTTTCCACACAGGCACGGATAAAAGCAAAGGCAATAGCTATAAACACATTTTTGCCAAAGAATGGATTTAGGCCCCTGGACATGAGCCTTTATACGCAGCACCGTTACACAGCATCCTTTTACTTACCTCCCATCTATAGCCCCCAGCAGCAGTTCCCTTTGTATAGCCTGATTGCTCCCCAGACGTGGTCAGCAACACACAGCTATCTTGATCCACCCTTGGTGAGTCCTGTCTTGTCACTTATGTAACAGAAAGTTGTGTTGTGGACACTGCACTAAAAAAAAAAAAAAAAAAAAAGGACCTTCTGATTCTGTGGTGGGTTTTAAATTTAATTGGGAGATAAATAAGGATCTACATACATTAAAAAACCTTCAAACACTGTACTCTCAGTCCCTTGCTCAGTTTGCTTGCCTTCCGTCTAACATGTTCTTTCCTAAATGTAAGGAAATGTATTCCTAGTAAAACAAAGTGATGCAAGCTCTGGGTTGGGTAGCAGGGGAACTACCTGTGAGCATGGGGTGGGGGGGAATGCCTTTAAGAACAGCCTTCCTATTATAGGCTTTTAATAGTTGAGAACAAGTAGAAGACATGCTTTATTGTCTTATAAGCCTTATATCTCACACCAGCCCTGTAGTCGGTTAGCATGATTAATTTTTATATGTATTGGCCTCCTTTAATGCCTGTGGTTGGAATCCATAGATTTGTAATGGATCCAGTCCTTTTTCTCCATCTCTGCTAGGACAGATGTTTGAAAGATTGTGTAGGCCCTGAGCAATGGATGTGTCAGGGCTAATCTACGGCAAGAAAAGAAGTGGTCATTTGGCTCCTGCCTGGGAGGTGGGGTGGGTTGGTTGGACCGGAGGTTTGCATCAGGTTGCCAGCAGATTTAGTTGGAACCATTGTGATAGAAGGATAGAGTGTGTGGAAGGTTGTGGTTAGAAGCAGGAATCGAGTTCAAAATTTCAAGGATATGGCTGTGGACCACATCAGGGAAAATTGGGATGATCCATTAGCTGTGTGGGAAATGAACAATGTGAGCCTGGCCCCATCATGTCACCTGAGGCTCTTGTTACCCTGATTGATGGATATAAAGTGGGTGGTAACTGAACGGGTGAGCCAGAGAGGAGGTTTGACTCAGCTGGATGATGGATGCCTTTTACCCACTAGAATGTAAAGATACATGTCCATGAAAGAACAGTCTGGAAAAGACAAGTGTGGCAAGCAGGTGATTATTGCAAAAATGGGACATAGAATTCCATGAAATTTATAATTAGGGGTTTATCAGTTGGTATGTCATCATCTAAGTGGAGCTTATCAGAAGAGCTAGAAGGGAAGGAAGCTGCATGAGAGTGGCATGCACATAGGTGCCTGGGGTAGTTGTGGTTTGGCAAATGTTTCTGAGCTAAGGCATAGCTGAGGTGGGGACTGGGTAGATGAGGTTGATAAGCTCCGTCTGCACAGGTTCTTAAATGTTTCTTGAGGTGTGTGGACTGCATCTGTGGTGTGTGGGACATGAGGACACATTGGGAGAGAGATGAGTCAGGAGAGGTCCTCATGGGTGCAGAGCCCCTCAAGTCTAGAACCACTCAGTGAAAGATGGTAGTAGACAACTGCTAACATGCAAAGTTGTGTCTGTCTCTTTTGAGTGAATCCTAATGGTAAGAAAATGTACTACTTTTTGGAAGTATTTATTACATTCTGTATAAGTGTACTGATAGCCATATAGTTTGTCATGGGAGAACTGTAAAAGGAAGGAGAGTCTGTAAACTCTTGTGTTGAATAATTTCTCCTAAAAGAAGCCACTTCCATGCTTGTGCTGTTTAGTTCTTGATTTAGGTTGCTTTTCTAGTTTCTCTAATCATACATATCCCTGTCAGAGTGGGGTGCTTTGGGACCCTAGATCAGTTGTTTGACCATTTGGGATGGTTCCTGGTCTGTGAGGCTCTTTGCTTGCTCTAAAACACGCTGTGTTTTTGAGCAAAAGTAAAGAGATAATTGCCTATTAATTCTTAGCAAGTTATATTAAATGACTGTATTAGCAACGAATTTCTTTTTAAACTCTTAAGCAAAATTACTCAAATACCAGAGTTCTACATGTAAAAGTGTATACATGAAATGATTCCTCTTGATGGGTCTTCCCATGAAAAACAATCGTCAGAATCTAGTACTGGGGTGCTTGACATATTTCTAAATAGCCTGACTCTTTCAAATTGTGGAGTTTCTCATAGTGCATTAGGGAGGGGAGTCTAACAAAGTTTCAGGTCCATCTCTCTCCCCCAGCGTTTTGAGGAATTGCTGACTTCTTACCAGTCTGGAGGTGGTGTTACAGTACATTAGGTTGAGCACTTGGGCTTTGCAGACAAGCATATGGGGTCTTGACAGGCCTTCCCTCTTGTCAATTTCCATATGTGGGAATCCACTTCCTGTAGGTTTGTTGGGAGGATCCTCTGACACAGCCCTGGAAAAGGTCTTAGCCCCAGCCTGACTTTGGCCATTAGCAATAATCTTACACAATGCTCTTCCTAAACACAGAATATTTTAAGAATAAAATGAAACATGAGCTCCTTGACACAAGTCATCGAGAAATGACTTGTAGCTTACAATAAGAGTCATTGTTAACCAACTCGAAGTATGGTGATGGCTTTTTGACCTGTTTGTTTTTAATGAATTTAGGTAACTCCATTTCCAAATACTGGATTTATAAATGGGTTTACATCTCCAACCTTCAAACCTGCAGCATCTCCTCTGGCTTCACTCAGACAGTACCCTCCGAGAAGCAGGCAAGTTTCATGAGTGTCTAAAATGCTGTTTTCCCACTGTTTGTAATCAGGTCACTGCCGCACTGTATGCTTTAAAAGCAAAACAAAACAAAATGTGTTTAAAGCTAGGTCATTCTTACCATGTGTATGAGTCCTGTTTAAGTAAAGAGGCTGTTCCTGATGATTGCTTATGATACACTTGACTACTAGTCATGTTCATCTGAGGTAAAACTACTTGAAGCATAGAATTACCCAAAATGATGCTGTAGTGCCTGAATACAGGGGGTTCTCTTCAGACAAAGTCTTCTGGGGCAGCTTGCAGTCGTGTATGTTTGCTTTTTATTTAAAATTTGATACTGTAGTTATAGATGTGCACTGTCAGCACTATCAGACATTTCATGCATTAACTATTCTTACTATTATAATGCTTTTTCTAAATAGTATATTTTACCCTTAGACATTCCTGTGTGAGCATGCTCATTTCGTCATGCTTTGATCATTAATATCTGAGCCTTTACAAACATTTCATTTGCAGGAATCCTAGTAAATCCCATCTGCGCCACGCCATTCCTAGTGCAGAGAGAGGACCTGGGCTGTTAGAAAGTCCGTCGATATTTAACTTCACCGCGGATCGATTAATTAATGGTGTGCGGAGCCCACAAACAAGGCAGACAGGCCAACCTAGAACCCGCATACAGAACCCTCCAGCTTATGCCAAGAGAGATGCAGGAACCGGGCGGGTGGAGCAGAGCAGTCTTGAATCCTCTCCTGGCTTAGGTAGAGGCAGGTGAGTTACTTAGAACTGCTGTTGGATGGGTACTATGTACTTATAAACTATTAATATTTTTAAATTCCATGAATTGAGGTATGTTTTTTATAATCATTATTTTCAAATACATCACAAAATAAAATTGAAAGCTACAACAACCATCAAAGGTTTTATATAGTTACTCAGAGGGGTTACTTTAAGATTAGAGACCTAACTGGTCTCATCTTTATTGTAATATAAACTATGGATGGAATGGAACCATGTTAGATCACAGTCATTATTTGTGGAGATGTTCGAGCCATATAGATACCAGACTCCACAGTCTGTGAGCTTCTAGTCTCCAGTCCCATTCCTGCCCGTATAGAGGGCCCATGTCTTCTGTTCCAGTCTTGCTTCTTTTCCAGCCTGCAGGGTCACACAATAGACATAATGAGTTGTGTAGCCAGGCAGTCGAGTTTAAATTCCATTAGTACTAAATTTCTTTATAAACAAAAGCTGTTACGGTTAAGTGGTTGCCTTTTAGGGGAGATTTCCACCCTTGGGTGTTCAATCTGGTGACGTTGGTTGTGTAATGTCTGGTTATTACCTGGACTGTTACCACATCCTAATAGTGGACTGTGTCCACTCTCTTTTCCCCTTTTCTTTGAAGCAGCTTGCTGTCTTGCCTTATGCCACTTGCATTCTGTTAGAGAGGTGAGATTTAAAAGGTGGAAGTGAGTCCTGGTCGTGTGTTCAGTCAGTGCTCTCCTGCCTGGGATTGACAGATTGAAGCTGGCTATATCCAGTTCGTTCTCTCAGTGATTTATTCCACATGGGATGTCAGGAGGGAAATCCACTCTGACAGATAACTAGCTCAACCTGCCTAAGCTGCTTTTTTTTTTTTTTTTTTTTTAACTACTTTGAATACTTAAGATGAACATATTTCCGAGTGCTTCATACAGAGTGTAGAGCACAGTGTGTGACACGCAGAGACTCTAGTAATGTTGATTCCTCTTTTTTCCTAACTCAGAATGTGCTTCCAGCACAGGTTCGGGGTGTGAGGGCCAGAGGCAGTCCATTGCATTCATGGTGGTTAATCCACAAGGCCAGGCCTTGGAGGGGTTGTAGGATAGTTAGAATAGCTGAAGACAGCATACTGCAGAACTGTTGTGGGACTGCATATCTTCAAGAAATTTGATGTAAAGTTGGTTCAGGAGGTTATTGGAGGGCTGAAAGACAAAGGGGATGCTGAGGAAATGCAGATTTTAGGAAGCATTACCCATAGGGCAGGGGTCATTGGGAGTGTTTGGGCTTATCAAACCAAGAGGCTTGGAGCAGGACTTTTGGAACTGAGGCCAGACTCTAAGGAACGGCAGTGCCTGCCATGCTGCTAGAGGGACAATGCAGAAAAAGTGCCACCAGGAAGACAGGTTACCAGGTCCTCCCCTCACTTCTCCATCTCCCTCTAGCACGTCCTGTTGAAAAAACGTCCTGGCAATGGAAAGACAGGGCCTGAGGAATACCTGCTCAGTGTCACATGGGAGTGTAAAGGGTCCACTTGAAGCTGAGAAGCATCTGGTTGACTAGCGGTACCCAGCTCTGGCCACACTGGATATGTACAGTTGTCCCGCAGCACTTGAACTTTCAAACTACAGCAGTGATGAATTAATTTGCCTTTGCCCAACAAATGGAGACTCCCACATAAATCGTCTGTACCCTAAGGACTGCGACCACCACTAGGAAGACATCAGGAGAGAGAAGAGTTGAGCTGATATGCAGCAGCATACATGACGCAGAAGGAAAAGCCAAGCAGGAAGCCCTGGTTGATACTGATGGGTGGCTCCTTCCCTCTTCCTCACGTTTCCTTTGTCTTCAGACAAGGCTTTTTGGGTGCTCAGGGCTCTTCAGCTGGAGGGTGATCCTGCAGGACCTGAGCCACAGTAGCTGTGTGTGGCCCCCCCCCCCCCCAGCACTCCCCCTTTTCCTGGTTTTTGTTTTGTTTTCCATTAACTTCATGTGTTGAGCATAAGGAGCAGTGTGAGGCATCCGAGAGATTCCCCTTGGACCACACATGGTTCTCCAACCCCTTCTGTAGCAGCAACCTATAGATCAGTCAGCCAGTCAGGATCAGTGGCAGGAAGAACCCCAGCTCAGCAGACGCTGTCTCAGTTATGTCACCTGGTGAGAGCCAGGTGACATAACTGGCTCTGGGAACCAAGACAGCCAAACCACCAGGATTCAAAGTTGTGGGCACAGGAAGCAGAAATTTTGCAGATAGAGTATTGGGTGTGCTCTGTGGTGGCTGGACCTATGTGCTGCCATGGCCCTAGCTGTGCTCATATGCAAAGCATATGCTGCATCTCCTGAGTTAGGGCCATTCTCTGAGGGTGCTACTGACCCCTAGCCTTGCAGCTGTGTTCACTCAGCCAGTCTGCTCCCCAGAGTGGGCACACAACACTTCTGTTTCTGTGGGATGGACCTCTGAGTTGGGCCAACACTGCACTGACACCATGGGGTGAAGGTGGCATCTCCTTAGATCTGCTGAGTGGTGCTGACAGGGTGGTGGCAGGCAGAGGTGCTGCCTCCTCCAGGATGAGACAGGGCTGGCACCACTAAGGTAGTGATAAACTGCGAGCCCAAGTATGACTTGTGCACTTGGGGTGACCAGGAAGAGGCTGGCTGGTCTCACCACCTCTTTTCTCCTGGCTGTCAAGGGTCACTTCTGAAGATGACTTCAACACAGATGCCTTGACACTGTTCCTTCCACAAGACTCCCAAGGTCTTTTGTCACCATACTTTGAGTCTTGGTCTTTGTGGGTCTCTCATCCAGCCTGATCCATGGCCCCCGTGCTCAAGAACCAGTGTACATGCATACTTTCAGCTATTTTTGCAACCAGACACAGACGATAACAAATACGTTGCTTGAACTTATGCTCTCTGGGGTGATCCCCCTGCACTCTAGCTTTCAGAGGTGCTCTTTATAGAGGTGTGATGCTGAGGCAGCCTGACACTGCATGGCCATCGGTAATCTAGGTCTGAAACTCCTCTCCCTTTGCCTTTGTGCTGAAGGACTCCCCACAAGGCTGTAGGTGTCGATTAAAAGCAAGGGGAGATGCACAGGACTGGACTTCTGGCTCTGATGTGCTGCTTCTGCTGCTGGTGGGTGATAGTGTTTGTGCCCATCTCCATGGCTTAGTGCCCCATTATGATGGGCGGCTCAAGTCCATGGCTACTGATGTCTACATTTAGGCTCTACTAGGAGTCAACTGAAAGCTAGGAACTATTTCTGGAATTGATTCTGCAGCAGAGGGTGTGGCTTTGCTCCAGAATCGTAGAGGTTTGCACTGTGCTTCTGGAGGGGTGAACCAGAGGCTTTACGCATGTCCTACTTGGCACAGTCGAGGGCTCTGAGCTCATCCTAATTAATTAGACCATTTGTGCAAGGTTGCTTGTAGATTTTCTATAAAATAATTAGTCAAGAGTATTTCTAAACTTCTTTCCAATTTATATAATCCAAGGCCCCCAGCTAGTCTTTGCATTTATGTGAAATAACAAAAGGTTAAGTAAATAGAAATGAAATTATAAATTGGAATAATGCATGAATTGTTAGCCCACAAAGCCCATCCAGGGCAGTGAAAGTGTCTTTGTATCCTCAGGGCGTGCTGTTGTGGTCCCTGGTTATGCGCTGCAGTGCGTGGCCCAGCTCTGCTGCCTGTGTGTCTAGAATGCTGTGCATGTAGTCAGCAGCTGGATAGAGACAGTGCTTGAGGTTTAGAAACACTTGTGTGTTTGGTGGTGAAGGGTAGGCCATTGACTCTGAACTCTAAGGGTTGAAGGGGGTGCAGCAAGAGCTGATGAGGCTATTGGGGGTTTGCATTTTGACAGTAAATTCGATACATTTTATCACCATTCTCTAACAATTCACCTGTGTAGCTCAGTGTCAGATTTTACACATTCTGTCATTCCAACTGAATGGATGTTCAAGGTTGATATAACAAAAATTAGAAATAGCCACTAGGAGCATTCTTTAAATATTTTTATTTACCTATCTAGATGTCATTTTTAGTCCTTTAATATATAGTTTTTGTTTGTTTTGCTTATACTTCTTAAGGTTGGGATTTATAATCAAAAGTCATTGTAAGAGATTACAAAGTCATAAAGATTGAATATATGTGCTCTTACATGTGCCCAGTGAAAAATGTTCCAAGTGGGAATCATGAGAGAGATGCAAATTAAAACCACAGTGAGTCCTTGCTCAGATGGTTGAGCATTGTCTGGTGCACTGAAAGGTCACTGGTTCAATTCAGGTTGGGGCACATGCCCAGGTTGCAGGCTCAATCCCTGGTAGGGGGCATGCAGGTGGCAGCTGATCAATGTTCTGCTCTCGCATTGATGTTTCTCTCTCCCTCTCTCTCCCTCCCCCTCTCTCCCTCCCCTTTTCTCCCTCTTCCTTCATCTCTCTAAAATCGATTTTAAAAAATACCAAAAAAAAATACAATGAGGTATCACCTCACAGAATGGCTAGCATCAGTAAATCAACAAGTGCTGGTGAGGACGTGGAGAAAAGGGAACCCGTGTGCACTGCTGGTGGGAATGTAGACTGGTGCAGCCACTGTGGAAAACAGTATGGAGTTTCCTCAAAAAATTAAAAATGGTACTGCTGTTTGACCCAGCAATCACACTTCTGAGAATATATCCTAAGAATCCCGAAACACCAACCAGAAAGAATATATGCATCCCTGTGCTCATAGCATCGTTATTTACAATAGCCAAGATCTGAAAACAGCCTGGGTGCCCATTAGTAGATGAGTGGATAAAAAGCTGTGGTACACAATGGAATACTACACAGCTGTAAGAAAAAAAAGGAACTCTTACCCTTTACTACAAGCATGGATGGGACCTGGAGGTTATTATGCTAAGCAAAATAAGCCAATCAGAGAAAGACAAATACCATGTAATCTCACTTATATGTGGAACCTAATGAACAAAATAAATTGACAAACAAAAGAGAACCAGAGGCATGGAACAGACCGACAGATGTCAGAGGGAAGGGGGATGGGAGGGACTTCATAAAAGAAAGCGAAGAGATTAGCCAAAGAACACATGCATAACCCATGGACACAGACAACAGTGTGGTGAAGACCAAGGGAGAGGGAGCCAGAGCTGGGCATAGGAAGTTCCAAGTGGGAAAAGTTAACAGTGTTTTGCTTGCTTTCCCTCTAGGAAAAATTCCTTCGGTTACCGGAAGAAAAGAGAGGAGAAGTTTACAGTGAGTACATCAAGTTTGTGTCATTTTTGTAAGACATTTAAATCTAATTTATATTAAGCAAGCATGAGATGTAATTATAATTAAATAAGAGTTAAGACATAATAGGGAGGATTTTTAAAGATGCTTTCCTTTAATGTGACATCCATTAAGTGATAGGTGATATTTTTGATGCTCTAATGGGGAGAGGGTGGTGGCTAATTTTCTGAGGTACTACATGACACACGTGTGTGTGTGTGTTGTGCAGTAGGTACAGCCAGGAAAGTAGTATGCACATGATGTAATCGATCTGCAGGTGTCCACATGAGTCATTGCTGTGTGGTTTACTATATAGTATAATTTAAAATAACTGTGCTCATTAAGTTTGGCAAGCAGAATAAGCTTTTCCCATGTAGAAAATACTTCACCTGTCTTTTTTCTTCAAAACTGTGCCTGCTATGTAGAAGGCATTTCCTCCACTGTAACTTATGGTGGTGGGTTTATGTGAGTGGTGGGCATGTGGGCAAGGTCCCGTCGTCTTAGGTGATGACAGTTCAGCCTGTGCATAATGTTCTGCTGAGCTTTGATGAGTGCTGATATGGTGGGTTTCCACACAAAGTGGTGGAAAACATCCTCACAGTACACAGGAAGACACGAAGGAAGGAAGGTTGTTTCCTGGACCTGCAGGTGTAGAATAAAGTCCACACTTGGAGAACTGGCAAAGATGAAAAAATTCTTTCTCTAGCCCCCTGACCCATCAAGTATGTGCTTCCCCATTACAGAAAATGTATTTTCTTTGGAACTTAGAATGTACAAATTAATCATAACTTCCCATAATTCTGTTATTAGCCTGTTTAGTCTAGTTTTTAGTGAACCCTTTGGTAAGGCAGTTTATATTTGCTGGTTCCAGTGGAATTAATGATTCCTGTAATGTTTGAACTACCAAGACTACCATCCTAATCTCTTCAGAGCCTATAGTTATCTTACATGGTTACTCCCATTGCTCACTCACTATATCACCTAAAAAGGTGAAATTTTCTCTGGTTGTCGTTTCTGTTTCATTGTTTTGTGTTCCTAGTTCACATATTCATACCTGGGAGCCACCTAGAATCCCAGGCACGTGACACAGTTATACTTATTAAAGAGAGTATACCTGTTGTTGCACTGGGACATTCTGTTGACTTCAGAAACCTAGTGACGTAACATACAGCTGAGCGTTGGCCTGACTAAGCCTATAGGACTGGGGCAGCACTGATATCTCACCTAAAGCCCATCAGATTCTAAAGTGTTAAACACTGCCTTCAAGATAAAACCTCATCCGTAGGTATGTCATTTTGTGACTTCTGTGTCTGGACAGTTGTTGCCTGCCTCTTTTGTCCCTAACAATCGAGATTTATAAATTTTTGTGAAGTATTTCTCCTCAAAATGCTTATCTTCTGAAAACATGAAGATATATAAAATAAAATCTCTGAAAATTGCTTCGAGCTCTGAAAATTCATGCTGTCTATGCTCAGTTATAGAGACCATCGCGGCTGCTGTTAGTAAGTGCAAGCTCCACTCTGAGGGCTCCTGACTGAGCAGAGTGAGGCTCAACTCGGTGCCTGCCCCATAGTGGAGGAGAGAGGCTGGCAGGCTGCCCACAGGAGGCATGGGATTGCTGCCACCTTGGGTTCATGTCATCCTTAACCTGCTCTCACTTGAGTTCTAACAAGATTTTCTCCAGATTCTACTTCTGGAGGGAATGATCTTCTTGTTGGTATAAGTTTCTAGGAAGTATCAGCCCTTCCAGTTCGAGTGAGCCTCATGAGAGCACTGCATCCACTTAGAGTGGCTAACATTCAACAAAAATACCACCTAAGTAGAAACTTCATTTCCCCTTCCTGTTCCTTGTCGCTTTCAGCAAGTACCTAAAAATGTACAAAATGACTCTAGCTTATTTAAACAGGTTGATTGTAGTTTTTCAATAAAATATCACTGCCTTTTTCCTGAGATCTTGGGCTTATGATTTACACTTGGATATTATTCTGCCAACTTTATGTTCTTGAAGTCAAGAATGTGATAATCTCATACCTAATAGTGTTTTTGTAAGTTAATTTTCAGATAACTGAACCGCCCCCTCCCCCTTTTTTGTTAAATGGTTTATTTTTTTCCTAATGGAAATCTGTAAAATTTCATACATAAGTTGTAGAGAGTTGAAAGAGTGGCCTTCTTTGATTGTTTTCTTTTACTACCTCGTTTATGACTTAGATTACACACTATTTTGTATTAACGCAAAATTTGTCTGGAGATGAATAGGTTAATGTCTAGAATCAGGCTACTCTAATTTTTGACAGTGGGGTCCAGTTGTTCTACAGCATCTTTCTTGTCCATAGCTATCACTTTGTTGCCAGTCTGTGTCAGCCCACTGTACCAGGAACCAGAGGGTCTTGGGCATAGAGAAGCGGCTTCATAAAGCATATACGATCATGCCTAGCAGCAGCCTTGAGGGCTCAGCTTTACAGCTATGCTCTCGATGGTGGAACTTGCCTACTAAGTGAATTTTGACCTACTAAGTGATTATTGATTAGGTGACAAAGTGTTGTGGTCAGATTATCTGTTTTTTCATACAGATGTGGAAATCAGAAGGTTAGAGAATGGATTATTGCCTTACTCTTCTGCTGTGTTTCTCAGCACGGTACTATCTGCACTTGTGCGACTTTGTGGTGGTGTTCTCTTTCAGAGGAGTCAGACCCAATCTCCAACGCCACCAAAACCTCCATCCCCGAGCTTCGAATTGGGACTGTCTAACTTCCCCCCACTGCCTGGGGCAGCAGGCCACTTGAAGACTGAGGACTTGTTTGAAAACAGGCTATCTAGCTTGCTACTAGGATCAAAGGAAAGGGTAAGATACATGTCACAAGCCTCATGGTTGCTAATATTTACTTAGCACTGATTTCCTGCCAGGCACTGGGCTGAGCTCTTTACACACACAATTTTTTTCACAGGCAGAGGAGGTACAGAGAGGGTAAATGATTTGCAGAGACCGCACAGATTTTGAGTGGTAGGGTCAGAGTTGAACCTAGCACTGAAGTCTCTTATTTCCCAGTCTGCCAAGGTTCGAGAAAGACACCTGTGCTGTGGTGTGCATTACATACACAATCTCTCACCCAGAAACTCAGATGGCATTTTTATTGTTGTTATTTAGGACCTGCCTTTATATTACAAGTCAGAAGAATCAAATAGAAAATACTGAATTACACCAAAAGTAATACAATTTTTTGTAAACTACATGAATAACAAGCCTGAGATAATTTTAATACTAGTGGCTTTTGATGAGTTATGTAGGCTCCAGACTAGCTGCTTTCACTTCCCTATGTGATTACAATCCCAGGAATCAGCTTGAGCTACTGAAGTCACAGGGGATTCATTTCCAGTGCTCCTGGGATCTGCTACAGTTAATGAGGTACAGAGAGCTTTGTGCTGCTGCCAGGAGTAATCCCCCTATGTCTTTTTTTCCAATGGAAATCCACTCCCAGATGTTAGGAATCAGAACTCCCTGGCCTCTGGATTAGGGTGGGCCACATCCAGACTCCAGGCCACCATGAAGCCCCTCGGTCACCAAGCTGAGGTTTACATGGGATTTATAGCCAGTTTTCAGTCCTTTTCATGCTGATACGTGGTTACTGCTGTTCTTAACCTTTGAGGTTATAATTATCAATCACATATTAAAGTTGGCATATCTCGTGCATTATTCTAAACTTTTAAACAGTAATTTCTGAGTCCTAAGTGCCTCAGAACAAGTGCATTTTAAAGATGAATTCTAGTTTTCCAACTTACTTTTACTCCCCCCAGTGGTGGGCAGAGCAAACTGCCCTATGTCAACTACTTCTACTTATATTTGAGTTTCTGTGTAAAATTTCTTTGGACGAAAGAATTGCTACTTTTAAAAAGTCAGAGCCTGATTCCATGGCCAGGTGAGAGCCTGCATCCCTGCTTCTTGGAGAGCACCTACAATAGTTTTTTCCTACCTCCATGACACTGGTCAGGAGGAGACTTAGCAGCTATGCAGGGCCTGGGGAAGGCCTCAGAGATTTGAGGTGCTGTTACATCCTGACTCCTCACATGCCATTGTGTCAGGATCAGTTGGATCCTGGGTAACTGAGCTTTTCCAAAAAGGAAGCATTTTCCCTTTCCACATTTCCACCAACCTTGAGCACAAACTCTATAAGACGATGGTTTTCAGGGAGATCCCCATGTCTTTGGTCCCCCATGCTGGGGGTAGAGGGGTATAGATGGTGCAGTCACATTCATCTCATCTCCCTCAGTGCTTTTCTGTTCAGTTTACTTCTGAACCTTTTGTCTACTTTGAAAAGTAAAATTGTAGGAAATGTTGTCTTTTTACATTTAATCTCCCTTCCAATTCTTTATGTATTCTCTTGCCTTTCTTGTTAATTGCACATCATGAAGAAGACTGCATGTATGAGCTGTCACTGTGCACAAGGGCTGTTGGGAGCGGGGAGTGTCAATGGCTGGAATAAGAACATTTGGTGTCAGGTCTTTGTCTTGTCACCATGGATGATTAACCTAAAAGTTCTGAGTTAAGTTTCTTCCCCTGTTAATTGAAAGAGTTAACATCACTCCCTGGGATTGTTTTTGAACTCAGGTGGGGACAGCTGCCACTCACCTCAAGACACTCCAAATTATGTTGGTATGGAAGTGTTGGTGTTTTTGGTTTTTGTTGGTTTCACTGAATTGTGCTAGGAATTCCATATTCAAGAGATACTTGTATTTGTTCTATACCAGGCTGTGCTAGGCATGGGGGTGTTGGAGAATAATTGGTGTTTTTGATATTTGTTTATTTGGGAAAACAAGCTTGCAGAAAACATGGTGGAAACACAGAAGAGGGCCAGAGACTATGAATGAGTTGCTGGGAGGACAGACTTGGTCTCTGTTTCCTTTTCTGACTGCCCACTCAGCATGACAGTGCCCACCTGGTGCCACAGGAGGAGGGCAGACAGCCATCCGTCAGTCAGGCTGGTACCCCTATTGGTGTGCTGTAGATTATTATGAGAGATGTGACCCATGCTGCTCTACCTGACTGTAAATTCTGACTCCAATGGTTTTCAGAGCCTCAGCGCAGATGCAAGCACGAGCACTCTTCCCGCAGCGACCCCCAGAGAGCCCCCAGGGCCAGCCCCCTGCACCCTGTCTGTGGCCCACGAGCGCACCCCTTCCCCTACCCACCTGCCCGAGTAAGTACCATCCTGCTGCCTCCTCCTCACCCACTGGGATTGCTGTTATGTGTGACTCACATGTTGGGTGGCCTTTTCACAGGGACCCCAAGGTGGTGGAGAAGCCAAGGGAAGCCCCGAGTGCAGACAGACTTATTTCCACCACCGCCAGTAAATCGGTGCAGGTGAACGGCACCACCACGGTAGGTGCCAGGGGCATTGGGTGGGAGGAAAGCAGCTCCTTCTCAAATCAGCTCATTGTCAGCACAGTCTGACTTGGTGGGCTTTTACTACTGTGTGTGGTATGCTTCCTCTTTAGGATACCTTGGATATGTACTAATGACTTCAGCTAACTGTTTATTTCTTGTCACCACTGTCATGAGCACTCTTATTTCAGTGTTAGTTTAACGAGGTTGTCCTTTTAAGTAGTTACAGGACTCCAGTTCCTGTAGGATACATGCTCATCTGAGCATGGCTGTTGCTCATAGGCACTGAGAATTCAAGGAGGCATCTCACCCTGCCCACCTCTCATACCCTGCTCACCTCTCAAACCCTTCCCTCAAGGTGGATCCAGCCTATTCTGTTCTGATTTGTGTTTCCTCAATTTGGTCTTGATGAGCTTTTGTCATTTAGATTGAGGAGTTAAACCCGTACCGTCCACTAGGTTGACTCTTGAAAGAAGAAAAAAAAAATTTCTTTAATCCATACCCAAGGATATTTTTTCCATTGCTTTTTCAGATAGTGAGGAGGCTGGGTGGAGAGAGAGAAAGAAACATCAATAAGAGAGAGACACATCGGTTGGTTGCCTCCCACATTGGCCCCAACCAGGGCCGGGAATTGAGCCTGCAGCTGAGGTATGGTCCAGAATTGAACTCTGGACCCTTCAGTCCTCAGACAGATGCTCTAACCACTGAGCCAAACTGGCTAGGGTGAAAAAGTTTTTTTAGGTTAAAATTATTTTTAATTTAAATAATTTATAGAGATCAGATAGTTTTAATTGCTCTCTTGTCACTTTTTTTCAAAGTTTTTAACTCTTCCTTTCCTGAACCCACACTACCAGCCCTCTGTAGTTAAAAATGAGCCAAAACATTTTAAAGACGATTCTGAAGTCCATTTGTAAGCTGGGCTGCACTGTGCTGCACAGTGGTATGTTTGGAGGAAGCAAGGACAGAGAAAGCTGGTGCTGCTGTCTTCTTGGGGCACCCGGTTTTCTTAGGCTTCCTTTGGGGTTTCATGTGGCTCAAAAATACTACAAGTTGGAATGAGTTCAGTCAGCACTTTACACATCAATGCCTTTCCTAGTTTTACCCATTTTTATATTTCTAGAGTTTCTTAGAGGAAAAGTTGTGCTGCAGAGGAAACTACATTTTTGAAATTTATGAAGTCTTTATAAGTAAAAAAACTTTTGAATGTGGGAATTTGATTACAGTTGAAAACGTTTTTTACCTTAAAAGAACAGTATTTTCACCTGTTGCCCCTGGAGAGGTCATGTTGTTCATGTAATCCCAGAGCTGTGTCTTTTCCTAGGAACTGCGAAAACCCAGCTACGCCGAGATTTGCCAGAGGACGAGTAGAGAGCCTTCGTCCTCCCCGTTGCCACCTCCAAAAGAACAAAAGCCAAACACTGTTGGTTGTGGGAAGGAAGAAAAGAAGCTCGTGGAGAGAGAGCCCCCTGCCCCCAAGTCCAACCCAGGACCACCCAGGGACCAGAGGAGGCCATCGGGCCGCCGGCCCTCACCCCCGCCTGCAGGGAAGCGTTCACACAGAGAACAGAGCTCCCCTCCCAGGTCCCCTCAGTGAGCGCCAAGGTCAGGGAGGGCTGTGAGGAGCTGAGGTCGCCACAACTAAGCACTGTCCCACTTGGTACCGAGAATGAGCCGCTGGTTAGGAGCTTGCAGTGTAGACGAGGCCCATGAGATGCCTGCAAGTTATTTTTCTTCTCAGTCGGATGTTCCCCCCTCTTGAAAAAATCTATTTTTCAGGATTTAATTAATATAAACCTTATTTTAGGTTGGTGCTTAACTGGAGGTGATGCATAAGTCTGATTTTTTTCAGGATAGAAAATGCATTTATCCTAACAAATTGATATTTTTTATTAAGCCTCCATGTGGCTATGAATGCAAGCTATAAATAGTGAGTTTTTCTAAATTAAGCGGAACTGTGCTACTTTATTTTTTAAAATAACTGGTTAGCAAGTGCATATCTCTAAGAATGTCAGACTGATGGGCAAATGGGCGAAGCTGAGGATAGTGGGTTGATGGCACGAGGCGATGTTGTGGGTGTAGCCTGGAGGAGGGATGGGTTAAATGGTACCACACACTGGCCTGGGCCATGTACTCACATTCAGAATCTTAACTAGTGATCCTAGCTTTTTGTAAAAAGTACAGTCCAGTTTTTTATCTACTAGCAGAATGAACTTGCAGAGAGCCCCTGAGAGCCTAAAACCTTGAGTTTCGATGCACTGCAAGCAAGTAACCAGCTCCTCACTCCAGTCTCAGTGGCTATTATGTAAGATAAATTCAAAGCACATTGTGAATAGAACTTAAATGAAAACAAACTTTGTTGCCCACTGACATGTTACCACGACATTGTACCCTGGTGGTGTTTGATTCCCATGAGCTGGCAGGAGGGCTGGGAGCCCACGCAGCTCCCGAGTCTCCCATACGGTTGCTGGCTTCCACGGGCCTCTCCCCGTACCTCCGCATTGGCACTCGGACTTAACGTCACTTAATCGTGGGAGAGTGTGTGTGGTGCCCTGTGGTGGTGGAGGGTAAGAATTCCCACTCTCCTTACCTCCAAGATGAGGATCTCACTGATTTCCTTCTGGAAGTGCTGCACTCTGAACCCGCATGCACTAAAGCTAGCAGTTTATAATAAAGTTAAATATAAATTATTTTCTTTTAAAATGCCTAAATTTTTTCTTTAAGTATTCTAAGCAGCAGACATTACGAGTATTTCCTGCTAAATGTAACCATACAAGTTTATTCCACAAAATGTTATTTAACAAGACTGAGGGTTTTTTTAAAAAAATTATTTCCATCCAATATTTAAAGACTTGAATTTTATTTAAACTTGAAAATGACTTTGCCTTAACTTTTGTATAAGACAGCGTAGAGTTCCTGGAGACCGGCCCCTGGGTTGGCGTGAGTGGATTGCAATTACTCAGTGATGTGGGATCTACTGGCACTAGTTTTACTGAGTAAGCGTACTGGAGTACGAGAACTAGCCGTCATGTTTGTAATATACCTTGAAGATCTTACACAGTTGATCTTTTTTCAGATTGTTGAAAAATCCTGTAAATGCAAATAGTCGATACTGTATTAAATATGTGCACTTGGGAGTGTGTGCTTAGCTTGTACAGTTGTAAATAATCAGAACATATTAAAAAGGTACCCTAAAGAGAAAAATCTGATAAAAATTATTGATATATTATAAATGTTGCTATTGAGCTGGATGTAGATAAACTAAATGTTGTGGTTTGAATATTATTTTAATTTGTTGAGGTTTTTCTTCCCTCTTAAACTGGTGTGTTGAGCTGACTCTGCCTCTTTGCTACTGCAGAGGGAAGTAGACAGTCTCATGAAAGCCTTTGGATGTGTCCATGCTCTTCCTAAAAGTATGTAAATATGTGCTAATCATAGCTGGTGTGAAAGGGTTTTTGAAGTGTAATGTAGAAAGCAGAAACTGGCAGTATCTTCAAAGGAAGTGAAAAATAATCTACTACTGAAAATCACCAATAGCCCAGCATGATTTACCTTGCCGGAGGAAGACGCCCTCCTCGAGCAGCCAGCATCGTTTATACACCTAGAAGTACACCACAGTGCTAACATTTTGCAAATGCCTCTAAAAGGAACGTGGAGATTATTTCTTTGTGGTTGCCAGATAGCTGATAAAAAAACAGAAATAAGTGACCTCTTATGCCCAAACTAGTGAGTCCCATAAAGAGAGTTGGAAAGGCAAGCTCCAAGCTTAGGAATTCCTTAGTGTGGTCTTTGCTGGAGGAGGGAGCCACGGTCATCCCCAAATCGTATAAAGACAAAGCCTTTCTCTCTCTGAGGTGGTGCCTGCTGGAGCTCCACCATAGCTGGCAAGTGAAGAGCTCAGCAGCTGCATACAGGATGAAGGTGGTCACTGACCGCAGCAGGCCAGTCACTGGGCATGGTGTGGCTGCGCTGCTGCAACTGCTTCCACAGCCACAGTGTGTGGCATCCAGAGTTGAAATGTTGCTCTGATGGATTTTTATAACATCCTTTTTAATTAAGCAAAGGTGATATGCCAAATAGCTGTATGATGTCCAAAAAACCACCTTTCTGATACTACTATTGAGATTTTCTACTCACAGGAAAGAATGGGAGTTGGTACAACAGGGAAGCTGTGATGTAGATGGCAGCTGTCACACGCAGCTAGTAGTATATGGCTTTGTACATTTTAAATAATGTAACTCTTTGTTTTCCCCCAGCAGTATTTTGAGGTATAGAATCAGAGATACAGCGATCACAAATGACATTTTAACTTGTACAATTGTGTGATGATGATACTTTGGAAATATAAGAATCTGGCCCCATTTTTGCAGACATGAATTTCAAGTATTGTAGTTGCTTCTTAAAGAGTTAGTGTCATGATGTTTCTGATCAGGCCTTCCTGTAGTCTCATCACCAGCTGGCACTAGCTGTAGTCAGGAGTACTGCAGGTTGTTTCTCACGAGGTCAGGTGAGGAGGGTGTGAACTTGTGAGCTGTCGGTAGGGGTTACACAGAAAGCAGCAGACAATCGAAGACTGAAGGAGAGCCAACAGCTGCCAGTTCACAAAATGAGTGTAATGTGGACGCTTTCTTGAGGGTTTTGTTTTGTTCTGTTCTTTTAATTAAGACTGGAATCAAGCTTACGTGTAACTATTGGTAATTTAAGTTTCCTTTTGTGTCATTCAGTGTAAAACTGTCTAATTTGAAAAAAAAAAATGTAGGTTATGAAAAATAAAGATTTAGGCACTGTTCAGTTTTTCTTTTGATTTTTTTTTTAAATTAAAATATTCTTGAAGAATGTACCTTTTTAAAAGTAACTTTTTGTGTATTCCTGTCTGTACATGAGAATGAAATACAAGTTTCCTCCAACTTGTGTTTGGATCATAAAGGCTTCTGAGCACACATGTGAGTTTTCTGCAGCATGAGGGTTCTCCCCAGTTGGTTTGTTTTAAGGTATTCAGAGCAAGCATTAAAATCAAGTGTTCATGAGGAAACTGTTCATTAAACCCAAGATTTACCACAAAAGTAAGTATCCCTGTGTCAGGATCTTTTGTTTCTTGTGTTAAAGGGCCATGTCTTGTGAGATGTCTCCATAGTGTCACTCTGAGCTGATGTTGGGGTCATGTGGTTTTCAGACCATTAAGTGAGCCTCAAAAACAAAGTTACTGATCTTTCCGTAAACAGTGGTGATACCAGCTCTAGTAAAAGGCTGAAGGAGGATGAAACTTCTTAGTATATTATTTATTTAGTGGACAGATGATCCGATTAGATGTTAATTGACCAATTTTCTTTTATGAATTGCCTGTTCATATCCTTTTTCATTTTTCTACTAGGTTATCTTTTACTTACTGACTTGGTACTCTTTATGTGTTTTGGCTACTGGCTAGTAATTCTTTGTCTGTTATATGTGTTACAAAGATTTTCTGAATCTCTTAACTTTAGAGTATTTTTTATCTTACAGTTTTTAATTATCATGTAAAATTAATCAGTCTTTTCCTTCAAGTGTCTTGGTTTTGTTTATGAAATCTTTCCCTACTCCAGTCATAATCTCTTTTTGTGTGTGTGTGTATATATATATATATATGTCTTTAGTCCGTCTGGAGTTCATTGATCTGTATGTGTGTGTATGGTCTGAAGTAAGAACCCAACTTTTCCATCATATGGGACGTTTCTTTTTCCTGTATCACTAGTTCCTTATTTCTCCACTGATGTGTAAAGCCACTCTTGTTACAGAGGTCCCACACATGCATGCATCTTTATGTGGCTCTTATTCTACGTTCTGTTTCCTTGCTGACACCATAGAATGCCATTCACCCGTCATTCTGTGTTCCTAAGAATTTCCTTTGTAGAGCTCATCACAATGATAACTAAATGTGCTCCATAAAGGTGGGAATTAGGCCCATCTGGATCACCATTGTATCCCGTTCTTTGTACACTGTGACATAGTAGATGCTCAATAAATATTTATCAAATTAATGAAATATTTATTGAGTATGTATTCTCCATGCGTAGCAACCGGCCTAGGAAATTTGGGAAGAAATTGGGTGATATTATTAATTGCTATTTCTGCATAACCACCCAAAAACGCAGTGGCTTAAATGACAGTTGTGCGTGGGGATTGGCGGATGTGGGCTCGGCATGGTTGCACTTGCTCACAGATGTGTGCATCAGCTGGTCTGGGCCTTTTTGTGGGGGTGGGGGGTCACACACACCTTGTCACCTGTGCATTTCATCTTTGGCCCAGCAGGCAGGCATGTCCTCTTGGCTGTATCTGCACCTTCTTATAGGGCAGTCTCCTGCAGGTCCATAACTACACTTCATGGAAATGTGGGTGATTCCACAGCACCTAAAATCCAAGCCTATCTGGGGATCAGCAACAATAAATTATGTCACTAAAGAGGAAGCTCAAAATGTCCCCAGGGACCTGTGCCCTTTTCATGTCTCTGTCCTGCCACCTCAAGGTCAGCTTGTCCTTGGAACAGGATGTTGCAGGAGCCACGTTAATATCCAGGGAGTGGAAAAGGGAGTTTCTGTGTGGCATTTAGGAATTATATCAAACTGGCAGTAAATTTCACATGTACTCCAGAATGGGGACATGTCTATTCTTGAACCAGGGAGGGCAGGGTCCTGGACAGGTTGGGACTCTGTTAGGAAAGGAGAGGCAGCCACCAACCCACCCACTGTGAATGCAGCCCCTCAGGCTTCAGGCTTGTATAGCTGACAGCTCACGTGATGTGGCCACCTGAATTTAGTTATCTCAGACTTGCTACACTCAAAGTAGGTCCTTTGTTTTCTGCACAAAACACCATCTCACCTGGTACCACTTACCCACCCAGTTACTTAAACAGCTGGACCATCCCTGATTCCCTATTCCCATATCTAATCCATCGACATTCCTGTTGCCTCTACCTTTCTAAGACACCCCGAGCTTCCCATCGTCCTACTTAGCCATGGTCACCTCTTACAAGCCTCATAACTGACCTCCAGCCTTCTGACACCCGCAGCCCCCTTCACACCAGCTGGAAGGGTCCTGTAGGCATTCCCCGGGGTAAACCCTGTGATTGATGCCACACTGCAGAATCAAGTGTAAACAGCGTAGCCTCCAGCTGCTGCTCATCACACCCAGCTGCTCCGCCTCAGTGTTTTCTTACCTTGGAACCCTTCCTCCTCTCGATTGACTGCTCTTCCTATCAGTCGAGTTCTGGTTCACATGTTGGCCCTTTACAGAGCCTGTCCCTGAGCCCATCCCAAGTCATCTCTGTCTTATTCCCATCTTACTTTATTTGCATTTCATCTAATTTACTTGCTTTGGGCCCAAGATCCCTCTGTCTTCCCAGTGTCCTGAGAGTGGCTCCGCCCACTATGGGCATCTCATAAATCCCAAGTATTCAGCAGCTTGGTGATGAGACCTGTGTTGTCCCAAACACTGACACATGCAGGCTTAAGGCCACCAAAGTTTCGGTTGCCCCAGACCTTTTCCTTAAACTGTCAGCTCACCATCACTGTGGGTGTCCAAAAGCAACACAGCCGAGTTTCTGATGCTGCCCCAACAACCTCCCTTCAGGCAGTGACAGCCCTGTCAGTCCATTCCTTGGACCCAAACCTGGGACTCACCCTTGAGTGCTTTCTCCCACATCAGCAAATCTCCAGGACACTGATCTGCCTCTGGATCAATGCAGTAACTGCAGCTTTTATGCTTATGCCATGTCCTTTCTCACATGGCACCACAGTGGTCCTATGATCTCAGCCCTGGTCAGAACCACCCAAGGGCCCACCTGGTGTGACCTGGACGACCTGACAAGTCCTCAGGCTCAGTGGGCCCTGGGCGTCTCAAACTGGCCTCTGGCTATCTGTGTGATAACAGAGGCTCAATTGCGTCCAGTCTTGTGACCACTCTGGTTAACTTGTACCTGCCCGCCCTTCCCTGCTCGGTTTTCCTCACAGTCCCCGTCGCCATCAAATAGAACGTTTCTGTGTGCCTTGTTTGCTAGCCTCCCCTGGAGCTGACGCTTCATTGGGTCACAGAGTGGATTTGGGGGCAAGGGGCATATATTTTGTTTAGCGCTGTTTGTCCAGGGCCTGGAAATGTTTAAGTCTTCTACATGAAAAAATCCACTTTCTATTTTTCATACTTAAGCCAGTGGGTGGGACCATGAACCAAAGCTGTTGTAGGCACAGCCGCCTTTGAAGGAGCCATCCTGCCCCATTTCTGCCCTGCCCAGCCTGGGCCAGGCTCCCAGCCAGCCTGAGGACCATGAATATTCCCGCTTTCTCAGTAGGGTTGTGTGTGTAGCGCTGGGTGTCATCATTTGGGGTTTCCACCTTGCACTCTTTAACTATAGCTTTGTGGGAATCACCTGGAGCTCTTGTGAGAGCTCAGGTTCCTGGGCCTCACCTGGTTCTGATGCTGAGAACGTGGCTCTGGTGAAGATAGGCATTCAGGTTTATTGTCTAGCCCCATCAGTAATGGCAGGTGTGACCCAACCAAGTCTGTCCAAGACAGCTGTGGGGCCTGAGCATGCTTACACATGTACACATACACATGCACCTTCACACATGCACAGGTGCACACAGGCATGCACACACACATACACACATGCACACAGGATTCCTGCACCTGCCCTCAGCCGCGTTGCCTAATTCAGAGCAGCTCCATGTTGTCAGGAGCACCAGGATCTCTGTGATCTTGGGCTGCTCAGGAGCCTGGTGCACTCAGCCCCGGGGCAGCCAGGTCCTCCGGAGGCCCCTCTGCTAGGCTGCTCTCGCTTTGTGTCTGCACCTCCGCTGACAGCTCTCTGTCTTCACCCTTCCTTTCCCTCTGTTAGGGCTCACATATCACGTCCAGGCCTTCTCACAGCAGGTCCCCAAGCTAGCTCCCCAGGATCGTGGAGCTCCCGGACCTGCTGGGTCAAGCCGTCAGCGAGATAAACAGTTCCCCATGGACTGGTGCACCCAGGGCCTCCCTGTCAGCAACAATTCCTGAGCCTGGCCAGAAGTGTGTCTTGTGAGACTTGGAATCATGGCTCCCAGTGCCCCGCCAGAGCCGTATCCTCTGACAGATGATGCAGACGCCATTGCCAGCAGGTAAGGGCCCATCTTTGGGCAAAGAATACTTCTGAGGACTTGGTGAGTCACAGGCTGGTCCTTCCACAATAGCTATGGAGCACCCCTTCCGGTGGGGATCTGGCCTCAGGGACCAGGGACACATTCCGCTAGCCCTAGGAATGAGGACGGCTGGGGGAGGTCCAGCCCAGGACCCTCAGAAGTGGGTGCAAGGCTTGGTGAGTCAGCCTGGAAAGGAGAGAATTAAAGAGGAAAATAAAGGGAGCTGGCACCCTATTTGAGGTGGCTGTGTGACTAAGTCGGGGTGCCCTCTGAGACTACTTTCCTAAGAGGCGGAGCTAAAGGGCTCCTTTCTTCAAATTGAGAGATAATTGACATCAACATTGATATTTGTATGTATTGTGAAACATCACAGTAAGTCTAACTTCCATCATCTCACATAGTTAACAAATTTTTTGTGTCTGATGATTAAGATTTACTCTTAACTTTCAAATACAGCAGAACCTTTAACATTGTTTCGTTCAATGTTTAGTTTTAACACTGATGAGGAAAACAAAATTGCTTCCAGGCGGGGCCACTGTCTGTGCAGAGTTTGCAGGTTTTCCCTATGTCTGTGTGGGTTTCTCTGGGGACCCCAGTTTCCTCCCACATCCCAAAGGTATGCATGTGAGGTGAATGCCGTGTCTGCATTGTCCCCACCTGAGTGCAGGATGTCCTGTGCAGGGTGGGTCCAGCCTTGTGCCCTGAGCTGCCGGGAGAGGCTCCAGCCCCCCGTGACCCTGAACTGGGATAAGTGGGGTGGAAAATAATAATGTAACTTGTTTTAATTCATCTTTCTTAAATGTATGTGTAGCTCACATTTCTTCCAATGTTTAATATTAGAAGTGTTTGGGGTCTTTATTCAGAAGTTTGGTGATGTTTTTGTTAGCAGAAATATGCCATAGGAGCTTAACTCTTGTTTAAGCTCTCCTAGGGCAGCAATTTTCAACCAGTGTGCCGTGGAGAATTTTTTTCTTTTAAATATATCTTTATTGATTTCAGAGAGAGGAAGGGAAAGGGAGAGAGAAATAGAAACATCGGTGATGAGAGAGCCATTGATCGGCTGCCTCCTGCATTCCCCCAACTGGGGATCGAGCCCGCAACCCAGGCATGTGCCCTGACGGGGAATTGAGCCTCAATCTCCTGGACCGTAGGTCGATCCTCAACCGCTGAGCCACGCCCGGCTGGGCGAGAATTTTTAAAACATGCAATACCTGACTATTAGGGGCACTGACCTCTTTCCCCTTAGGTCAGGGGTGGGGAACATCTGGATATGGCCTGCAAAATCATTTGGTCTGGCCAATGTACTATTTCTGTGAAAAATTCCGTTGGTATTTTGATAGGGATTGTATTGAATCTGTAGGTTGCTTTGGGTAGTACGGATGTTTAAACAATATTAATTATTCCAGTCGATGAGTACAGAATGTCTTTTCACTTATTTGTATCTTCAGTTCCTTTCATCAATGTCATATGATTTTCAGGGTACCAGGTGTTTCACCTCCTTGGTTATATTTATTCCTAGGTATTTTATTCTTTTTGATGCACTTATAAATGAGATTCTTAATTTCTCTTTATGATAGTTTCTGTTAGTGTATAAAAACAAAACTGATATTTGTATATTGATTTTGTAGCCTACAACTTTGCTGAATTCATTTATTCTAACAGTTCTTTGGTGGAGTCTTTAAGATTTTCTATATATACTGTATTATGTTATCTGTAAATAAAAAGTTATGCTTCTTCTTTTTCAACTGGACGCAGTTTCGTTCTTTTTCTTCTCTGATGGCTGTGGCTAGGACTTCTAGTACTATGTCTGCATAAAAGTGGTGAAAGTGGACATTCATCTCTTTTTCCTGATTTTAGAGGAAAAAGCTTTTCGTCGTTGAGTATGATGTTAGACGTGGGCTTGTTATGTTGAGGCACGAGTCCAGTACGCCTACTGTGTTGAGGGTTTTTATCATGAATGGGTGCTGAATTTTGTCAAATGCTGCTTCACCTATTGCGATGACCATGTGATGTTCTATCCTCCATTCTGTTAATTTGCTGAATCACACCTATTGATTTGCATATGTTGAAAGATTATTGCATCCCCAAAATAAATCCCACTTGATCATGGCATATATGATCTTTTTAGTGTATTGCTGAATTCAGTTTGCTAATATTTTGTTGAGGATATTTGCATATATAATCATTAGGGATATTTGATTTATCATTTTCTTGTAGTGTTCCTGTCTGGTTTGGCTATCAGGGTAATGTTGGCCTTGTCAAATGAGTTTTGTTGTTGTTGTTATAAATATGCTTTTATTGATTTCAGAGAGAGGGGAGGGAGAGGGAGAGAGAGACAGAAACATCCATGATGAGAGAGAATCATCAATCTGCTGACTCCTGCATGTCCCCTACTGGGGAGTGAGCCTGCAACCCTGGCATGTGCCCCGACCAGGAATAGAACCATGACCTCCAGGTCCATAGGTCAACGCTCAACCACTGAGCCACGCTGGCTGGACTTCAGTGAGTTTTTAAGTGTTCCCTCCTCTTCTATTTTTGGGGGGGGGAGTTTGAGAAGTATGGGTATTATTTAAGTGTTTTATATTTTTAATGAAAGTATAGTTGTCATACAATGTTCTTCTTTAAATGTTTGGTAGAATTTACCAGTGAAGCCATCTGGTCCTGAACGTTTGTTTGTTGGGGGTTTTTGTGTTTTTTAATCCTTACCCAAGGATATGTTTATTGATTTTTAGAGAGTGAGTAAGCAGGGGGCAGGGGGGAGAGCGAGGTGAGAGAGAAACATCAATCAATTGCCTCCAGGACGCGCCCTGACCAGGGATTGAGCCCACAACCTAGGTATGTGCCCTGACCAGGAATCGAACCTGCAGCCTTTCCGGGTGCGGGACAGTGCTCCAACCAACTGAGCCACCCAGCCAGGGCTGTTGGGAGGTTTTTTATTACTGCCTCAATCTCCTTACTACTAATTAGAGGAGATTTTCTGTTATTCATGTTTTAGTCTTCGAAATGATTTTTAAGGTAAACACACATCCTGATAGTACGATTATCTGGAGTCTTCAAAGCCAGGGCTCTTAACTGCTCCATGGGCTCTTAGGTCCATCTAGGCGTTGGGTCTGTGACTGTTGGAAGGAGGTTTGGAAGCCAGTGCAATGATCTCTTGAGGACTAAGCAGTGTGCTGGGGAGAGGGATCTGAGAGAGATGCCAGGTAGGCAGGAAGCCCTAATTTAGTCTCAGCAAAGGGAAGGCCCATGAAAGGAGGGCCGGCCAGCAGGACTCACCACCTTCACGAGGGTTTACCTGCCTGAGTACCTCCTGGACCTAAGCAGTCCATGACTTCAGACTCAAGTTGACATTCATTTGAGGCACATGGCCTAATGGATATTTGCTCCCATTAAACAATGAATGGGTTAACAATGAGATCAAGGAAGAAATAAAAACTTCCTGGAAACAAATGAAAATGAACATAGAACAACCCCAAATCTATGGGACACAGTGAAAGAAGTCCTCAGAGGGAAGTTCATAGCACTGCAGGCCGACCTCAAAAAGGAAAAATCTTCATTCTAGAAGATGGCGGTGCTCTGAGAAGAAGCAAAGCACCCTTGCTCCCAGCCACAGACTGGATTTATTGCTAAAATACCGTGTAACCAGCTTGGAAAAACGAGAAATATACCTGAGTGGACTTATTTTGAGTAAGAAGCACTGAAGAAACATCATAGGGTCTTGTAAGGGGGGGTGGTAGAAAGGGGGAGTCCCCCCTGACCCCAGTGCTGGGCTGTGAGGCGTGAGGCTGCAAAGCTCCCCCCTCCGGGAGTGTGAACTGGTATCCAAAAGCTGGGATCTCCAGCTCTCAAACCCGGGGCGGAGGAGAAGGGAAGGAGAGCCCGTGCAGGGCGGGCAGAGGGAGCATGGGCAAGTGTGCCTGCGAGGAGGGGACTGTGCCTCCCAGTGAAACTAAGGGCCTAACGGTGGCGGCTGTGACAGGAGACCTTCACCCCGCACCCTGATCGCAGGAAAGGCTGTCCCCAGGGTGTGGCTTCCCGATAGAAAGAGGCCCGAGGGCTGCACGCAGCAGCCACCCACAGGCCTTGTGTGCAACCCCAGGAAGCATTTAAACTGTGTGGTGTGGGGAAGGGGAAGAGAACCCTCCTGCCGCCAGAGAGAGGACCGGAGGAGCCACTAGGGGGCGGATGGGGGTCTCCAGCCGCCAGAGCTGCCGGTGCCGTGAATCGGAGATTTTTGACCTGGGCCGAGGGGAGCCTGGATAGCACACAAGGAGCTGCCCCGCTTCACTGAGATCAGCTGTGCAGGGGACCTGCATGGGGCTCTGCATGGGGCTGACTTTGTGACCTCTCCGGGGCCTCGCAGGGTGGGTTCTCTGCCTGTTTGTTGCTTTGTGCGTTTTTGAGTTTTTGCTTGCGGAACGGGCCTCCACCTTCCTGTCTTGCATTGGGGAGACAGTACAGCAAAAGCTGGGATTTGTGTCTGCATTGTGGAGAGTTTGAACTGAACGCCCTGTGAGCTGAGCCAACCAGATCTGGGCAAGGAAGGGCGGCGGAGCACGCCTACCTCTCCTGCAGGCTAAGAGCGCCACCCCCAAGAGGAAAGGGGCCGGTTCATCTCACTGAAGCCCCAGATAGCCTCTGCAAGGCACAGCCCTGAGGGGAAGGGAGACCAGCTCCCAGGATGACAATAACAAGAATAAGACTCTCAGGGACTATTGTTTGGGAACTGGAGGAAAAGCTTAAAGCCCCTGCTGGGGGCTGGGCAGGCAACGTGCTCACCAGAATCACTGAGCCCAGGCCACTGAAACTGCCCACACAGAAAAGGGAACAGACTGAAGTCAATCTGAACCTGCAGCAGGCCAGTGCATGGGGAACTAGAATTGGAGGGTAGGCTAGGGACTGAGGAGCTGGCTGTGGAGCAGTGAGTGCCTGACTTCCCCACAGTGAGCGCCTGACAGCGAAACCGCTAAGTAAGGGGAGCAATATCCTGAGCTACACTAGCCAGCCTGCACCCTAAAGACTCTTCAGAAGACTCTGGAGTAAGGCCCGTCAGCCACAAGGGGGAGGCAAAATAGCTGACCGGTGGTTCTGGTCCACAGAGAGCCTCAGATCAGCAACTACCTAGGGACACCAGAGCCAAACCTAGACAGCTCCTGACGTTGGCTGATACACAAGTACCTCCCAGGAGACTTGAAATCAGCACACAAAACAGTGGGCCTCAGACAACATAAGCTGCCCAGAAAAACTCACCTGATTGACTTTTTTTTTTAGAAAAAAGAGGAAAAAATAATTTCTTTTTAAATTTTGTTTTTTCTTAATTTTAAAAAATGTGTTGCTCTGCTTGTTGTTGTTTTTGCTTTGTTTTGTCTATTTTTTTGCTTTGTTCTATTATCAAGATTTTCTTGATATTCTTTGCTTTATTGCTGGGATATTAACAATATAACCAATTAGTTTATTGCTTTTCTCTATTGTTCCCCCCATATCTATTATTGGACTCTTTCCCTGCCTTGGGTTTACCTCTCTCTCTCGTCTTGTTCCGTCAGCACAACTTTTTTTTTTCTCTTTTCTTTTCCTCCCCTTTTATTCTCTGTCTTCCTGTCTTAGTGTTTGTTTGTTTGTTTGTGTCTCTCTATTTAATTTTTATTTTTTATTTTTCAACCATTTTCCTATTCCTACTCTCTACCCTTAATTTTTTGCTTGCCCTTCTTTCAAAATCTTTTCTCTGCCCCTTTTATCTCCCAGTAGCTTCTCTATTTTTTACTTTTTATCTAATTTTATTATTTTAAAATTTTTCTTTTACTATTAGCAATAATATCCTTCTCTCTCTCTCTCTCTCTCTTTGCTTTAGCATTTGTGTTCTTACTTCACTCTCCCAATTATACTTTCACTTGGGATGTTTTCATTGTGATTGTCAGGATATTTTGTAAGCTACTGTTTGTTTCCTGGAAGTTTAGTTGTGTTTTGTTTTGCCCTGTCAGCCCCGTACAACAGCTCACATGACGTGGTTGTGGCTGAGCCTCACAGTTAGCCAACCTGAGAGGAGAGTCCTCCCATGAATGGGTCAACAATAATCTAGACTCAATCACAACAGGAGAGACCAAAGAACCCCTAAAAGGGACACCCACAAAAGGGATACACCTACAGCAAATAGCTCAGAAGTATAAAGAAAACACCTCTGGGCCCCACTGGACATACACTACAAAATCCCACCCACAAGACTGAGACACGGCAAATATATCCAATATACAGATACAAACACTAAGAGGCATTAAAATGGGGAGACAAAGAAACAACTCCAAAACTAAAGAAAAGGAAAAATTGCCAGAAAAAGACCTTGATGAAAAGGAGTTAAGTAAATGATCAGAAATAGATTTCAGAGTGATGGTTATAAAGATGCTCAAGGAAATTAATGAGAACCACAACACTTAATGGGAAAGTCCAGGAACTTAGTGAAAGCTTCACCAGCATTAAAAAATATATAGATATGATAAATAAGAACCAGGCAGAAATGAAGAATACTATATCTGATATCAAGAATATGCTGGGAGGATTAAAAGCAGGTTCAATGAAGCAGAGGATAGAATAAGTGAATTAGAAGATAAGGTAGAAAAAAATAATCAGAGCAGGAAAAAGAAGAAACACTTAAAAAGCATGGGGATAGTTTAAGGGAACTTTGGGATAACATGAAGTGTAACAACATTTGCATTATTGTGGTGCCAGAGTGGGAGGAAAGTCAGCAAGGGATAGAGAACCTGGTGGAAGAAATAATGACAGAAAACTTCTCTAACCTTGTGAAAGAGAAAGCCACAAAAGTTCAAACAAGAGGAACCCAAAGAGACCCACTCCAAGACACATCATAATGAAAATGGCAAATGTTCAGGACAAAGATAATATTAAGGGCTGCAAGAGAGAGACAAGCAGTGACCTACAAGGGAGCCCCCATAAGGCTGACAGCAGGTTTTTCAACAGAAACACTTCAGGCCAGAAGGAAGTGGCATGAAGTTCTCAAAGTAATGAACAGAAGAACCTGCAACTAAGACTGTTTTATCCAGCAAGGTTATCATTTAAAATTGAAGGTGAAATAAAGAGCTTCCCAGACAGAAGAAGGCTAAAGGAGTTTAGTACCACCAAACCAGCATTGCATGAAATGCTAAGAGGACTGCTCTAAGAAAAAGAAGGAATAGTGAGAGAAAGGTACTTCAGCATCAAGGGGGGAAATGGCATTAAATAAGTATATATCAATAATAACCTTAAAAGTAAATGGATTGCCCGGCCAGGCGTGGCTCAGCGGTTGAGCGTTGACCTAGGATCCAGGCGATCGGGGTTCGATTCCCGGTCAGTGCACATGCCCGGGTTGTGAGCTAGGCAGATGATCAATGACTCTCTCATCATTGATGTTTCTATCTCTCTCTCTCCCTCTCCTTTTCTCTCTCTGAAATCAATAAAAATATATATTTTTAAAAAAGTAAACAGATTAAATGCTCCAATCAAAAGACATAGGATAGCTGAATGTTTAAGAAAACAGGACCCATATTTATGCTGTCTTCAAGAGACCCACATGAGAGCAAAAGCTTCACACAGGCGTCAAGTAAAGTGATGGAAACAAATATTCCATGCAAATGGAAATGAAAAAGAGCTGGAGTAGCAATACTTATTTCTGACAAAACAGACTTCAAAATAAAAACCACAACAAGAGACAGAGAAGGTCACCACATAATACTAAAGGGATCAACCCAACAGGAAGAAATAACCCTTATAAATATATATGCACCCAATATAGGAGCACTTAAATATATAAAAAAATTCTTGATGGACTTTTAGGGAGAGAGCAACAGCAACAAGATCATAGTGGAGGATTTTAACTACCCCACTGTCATCATTGGACAGATCATCAAGACAAAAAATCAACAGGGAAACAGACCTTATATGACATACTAGCTCTAATGGATTTAATTGACATTTACAGAACCTTTCACCCCAAAGCAGCAGAATAGGCATTCTTCTCAAGTGTGCATGGAACATTCTCAAAAATGTTAGGACACAAAACAAGTCTCTACAAGTTCAAGAAAATTGAAATCATATCAAGCATCTTCTCATATCACAATGGCATGAAACTAGAAATCAACCACTATAAAAAAACCCTCAAAAATATTCAAACACATAGAGGCTAAATAGCATGTTATTTAAAAATGAATGGATTACCAGTGAGATCAAGGAAGAAATCAAACACTTCCTGGAAAAAAACAAAAATGAACAGACAACAACCCAAAATCTATGGGACACAGCGAAAGCAGTCCTGAGAGGAAAGCTCATAGCATTACAGGCATACCTCAAGAAACAAGAAAAAGCTCTAATAAACCATCTAACACAACAACTAAAAGTACTAGAAAACAGCAAGAAAAGCCCTGAGGAAGTAGAAGGAAGGAAATGATACAGAGAGCAGAAATTCATGACATAGAGACTGAAAAAACAATGAAACAAAAAAATCAATGAAACCAAGAGATGGCTCTTTGAAAAGATAAGATTGATGCACCTTTAGCCAGTCTCACCAAGGAAGAAACAGAGAGGACCCAAATAAATAAAATCAGAAATGAAATAAGAAATATAACAACTGACCCAACAGAAATACAAGGGATTGTAAGAAAATACTATCAGCAACTATATGCCAACAAACTGGACAACCTGGGTGAAATGGACAAATTCCTAGAAACATACAATCTTCCAAAGCTGAATCAGGAAGAATCAGAAAACCTGAATAGGCCAGTAACAACTAATGAAATTGAAGCAGTAATCAAAAAACTCCCAGCAAAGAAAAGTTTGGGACCAAATGGATTTGCAGGTGAGTTTTACCAAACATTCCAAGAAGAATTAATATCTGTCCTCCTCAAACTATTCCAGAAAATTCAAGAGGAGGGAAAACTCCCAAACTCTTTTTATGAGGCCAGCATCATCATAACCCCAAAACCAGATAAAGACATTACAAAGAAAGAAAATTACAGGCCAGTATCCCTGATGAACATAAATGCTAAAATCCTCAACAAAATACTAGCAAACTGGATCCATTAAAAAGATCATACACCACGACCAAGTGGGATTTATTCTGGGGATGCAAGGCTGGTATAATATCTGCAAATCAATAAATGTGATGCATCACATAAACAAAATGAAGGACAAAAATCATATGATCATATCAATAGCAGCAGAAAAAGCATTTGACAAGACAATTTTCCAGCACCCATTTTTGATAAAAACTCTCAGCAAAGTGGGAATAGAGAGATCAACTCTCAACAAAGTAAAGGCCATATATGACAAACCTACAGCCAACATCATACTCAATGGGCAAAAACTAAAATCATTTCTCTTAAAAACAGGGATGAGACAGAATTGTCCACTTTCACCACCCTTATTTAACATAGTACTGGAAGTCCTAGCTACAGCCATCAGACAGGAAGAAAACATAAAAGGTATCCAAATTGGAATGGAGGAAGTAAAACTGTCATTATTCACAGATGACATGATAGTGTACATAGAAAACCCTAAAGACTCCACCAAAGTACTACTAGATTTGATAAATGAATTTGGCAAGGTAGCAGGATAAAAAATCAACATCCTGAAATCAATGGCATTCTTATACACCAACAATGAACTTTCAGAGAGAGAAGGTAAAAAAGCAATACCATTTACCATTGCAACTAAAAAAATAAGATACTTAGGAATAAACTTAACCAAGGATGTAAAAGGCCTGTACCCGGAAAACTACAGGACACTGAAAGAAGAAATAGAGGAAGATATAAACAAGTGAAAGAATATACCATGTTCCTGGATCAGAAGAATTAATATCATTAAAATGTCCATACTATCCAAAGCAGTCTATAGATTCAATGCAATTACTATTGAAATACCAACGGCATATTTCACAGAGCTAGAACAAATATTCCAAAAATGTATATGGAGCCGAAAAAGACCCTGACTAGCAGCAGCAATCTTGAGAAAGAAGAACAGAATTGGAGGGATCACTATACTGGATATCAAACTGTACTACAAAGCCATTGTAATCAAAACAGCCTGGTATTGGTACAACTATAGACATACAGATCAATGGAACAGAACAGAGAACCCAGAAATAGATCCACGCCATAATGGTCAGTTAATATTTGACAAGAGGCTGGAGCATACAATGGAGTAAAGACAATCTCTTCAATAAATGGTGTTGGGAAAATTGGACAGGTATATGCAAAAAGTGAAACTAGGTCACCAACTTACTCCATACATAAGAATAAATGCAAAAGGATAAAATATTTAAATGTAAGTCACGAAACCATAAAAATCCTGGAAGAAAACATAGGCAGTAAAGTCACAGACAACTCATGTAGTGGAATTTTCACTATACATCTCCTAGGGCAAGAGAAACTAAAGAAAAAATAAACAAATGGGACTACATCAAACTAAAAAGCTTCTACACAGCAAAAGAAATCAGCCTCAAAATACAAAGAAACCCCATGGTATGGGAGAACATATTTGCCAAGGATGCATCTTATAAGGGGCTAATTTCCAAAGTGTACAAAGAACTCATACTACTTAGCAAGAGGAAGACAAACAACCCAATTAAAAAATAGGCCAAGGACCTGAATAGACACTTCTCCAAAGAGGACATACAGATGGCCAAGAGACATGAAAAAATGCTCAATGTTGCTAATCATCAGAAAGATGCAAATTAAAACCACAATGAGGTATCACTTCACACCTATCAGAATGGCTCCATCAACAAGTCAACAAATGACAAGTGCTGGTGAGGATGTGGAGAAAGGGGAACCTTAGTGCACTGCTGGCGGGAATGCAGACTGGGGCAGCCACTATAGAAAACAGTATTGAGGTTCCTCAAAAAATTAAAAATGGAGCTGCCTTTTGATGCAGTGATCCCACTTCTAGGAATATATCCTAAGAATCCCGAAACACTAATCAGAAAGAACTTATGCCATCCTGCTATGTTCATAGCAGCACAATTTACAATAGCTAAGATCTGGAAACAGCCCAAGTGCCCATCAGTAGATGAGTGGATAAAAAAGCTGTGGGATATTTACACCCTGGAATACTATGCAGCTGTAAAGAGGAAGGATCTTGTACCCATTGGGAAAGTATGCAGACCTGGAGAATATTATGCTAAGTGAAATAAGCCAGGCAGAGAAAGACAAACATCACATGATCTCACTTATACGTGGAATCTAAAGAACTTAATAAGTTGAACAAAATAGGTCCAGAGGCATGGCTGCATGAAACAGACTGATAGATCGCAAAGAGGGTAGGGGTGATGAGAAGAGATTAACCAAAGAACTTATATGCATATATGCATAACCCATGGACACAGACAATAGTGCAGAGAAGGCCTGCGGCAGCGTGGGCACTGGGTAGAAGCAGGCAATCGGGGGTGTGGATAAGGGGAACATTTGTAATACTGTCAACAATAAAAAAAATAATATTTGCTTCTGTGCCGGCCTGGATGAAAGAGGGTGCCCACACTTCTCCCAGGCTTGGTCCACCCATCTCCTCCCAGGCTCAGCCCATCTTGCCCTTACCCCTTGTGACGGCAGCACCTGCAGACCAGTCAAGCCTGTGGTCAGTGTTTACTCACAGTCCTCACTCTAGTTCTGCCACCAGAGGGCAGCAGAGAGACTCTAAAGGATGCAGCCTATGGTTCCTAAGGAGACAAAATCAAGTCTCAGCTTTGTCCTTAAGGGACCCGGGGCTGGGACTGTTTCAGTGCTCAGGTTGCTGTGCAGAAGGCCCCTCAGTGCTTCTGTGCTCTGGTATAGGGGCTGATTGGGCAGCTCCCTATATTGTTTCAAGACCAACTTTTGGGATGTACTTGGTTTCTAAACAGGACTGGTCTGACCACCCCAGGTCCTGAGGTGGCCCAAGGGGAGCTGCTGTGGTCAGCACTGGGTCTGGGGACATCCTGGACAGCGGGGCTTGTAGGCATTCAGACTCTTCCTGTCTCCGTAGCTTGCCAAACCTGCAGAGTTTGCCTGGAAATGGGGGCGACACATTTTGTTTAAACCTTTCCCCCTACATTTCCACTCCTAAAACAAATGTTTCTTTTTTATAACCAGTAGGGGTTAGAAGAGCCGAGACTCCGGCTGGCCTCCTAGTCCCGCTGTCCCTGTCCAAGCAGACTTGGGGTCTTCCTCCCCAGGCCCTGTGGCTCAGTCTGTGGGTCTTCAACCCTCAGGCAGTGGAACAGGGGGGCTGTGTGCTTGTTCTGGGCCTGCAGCACAGGCAGGCGGACAGAGCCATGAGTGGGAATGAATGTGGCCTAGGTGCGGGTGGGCAAGGGCACATGGACACTGCCAAGAGCAGCAGGACATGCCAGCCGAGTCAGCAGAGCCACCTCTCTTCATTGCCCCCCTTTCCTCTCTCTCTCTGGCACCTGACATCCAGAAACCCCGGTCACCACCCACGTTTTGCAGCGCACGCACCCACGGTCCGGCCACCGAGATGCCAGCGCCCAGATTGCCCACTGCTCTCTGCTGTCTGTGTTTTGTTCTCCATTTGTCAAGATGTCAAAGCCCACACATAAATTCAAATGCATCGGTCAGGGCAGGCAGCGGAGGCAGGGGAAGGGGGTGGGCATGCTCATCAGCCGGGTCACCTGCTCTGGCATTGTGGGTCCTGGATCAGTCTCAGCAGAGAGTAAGACATCGGGTGCACACTCGCTTTATGCGGGAAGGAGGAGGGAAAGGCTCAGCGTCACCGGGCCCACCCTGACAGCACACGATGGCCTTTGCGTCTGAGGAATCTCAGAGACCTGGGTGCTCTGGCCTCCTTACCAGGAGAGCTCGCTCAGAAATGATGCTCATGGTAGAGAAGGAGGGAGGGGAGCAGGATGGAAATGACCACACCCCTGCCTCTCAGTATGGAACATGCTGTGGCTGGGCTGTGGCTGGGCCTGGGGACAGGGCTATGAAAGCTGGTGTAAATTTTGCTCTCAGGAGCCTATGGAAACGCTCTTTAGATGGGCTCCGATGGACACTTTGATGGCGGAAATGATGGTCAGACAGGTGCACGTGATGAGAGCAAGCGCATGCCTCGCTCGGCAGCAGCTTCCTCGTGGGTTTCTATAATTGGAAGGAAGCAGAAGCTGATAGGAAACACACTGCCGTTAGAGTGACAGGTGTGCACATTCCACGCGGTTTCATCAGGCGCTGTGCACTCGGAGCATCAGGTGCATTTCCTGAAGGAACGCTTTCCAGCATGAACAGTACCTTCCTCCTATTTATTGGGCTATGAATTCCTCTAACGTTTTGCCAATTACTCTCCCGGGGCTCATTAAAGCTAATCAGCTGAGTAAATAATATAGAATGAAGACAAAAGGGATCAGCAATGAAATACTAAGAAATAAAAAAAGCTTTGGTGCCCTGTTATAACCTGGTTCTTTACTCTTGATGCATGAGCTCTGGGGGAAGAAAACACCCTTGTTCTGTAAGTCAAACAACTGCAATTGAAAAGATTCAGAATTGATTTCCAAAAGATTAAAAGAAACACACTGTATACAAAGTGTGGTGAGCGGAGAAGCGCAGCCAGGCCCAGTTGCCGGTGATTTCCTTTCCGGTTGTGCCACAGTAACTGGCAAATGAAACTCTCTCCTGTGATTCCAGAAGCCACAGCACTCCCTGGGTCACAAACACAGGGCCCAGGAAGGAGGCAGAGTGCGGAGCTCACATGGAGCCCGAAGGACACAGGGCTGGACTGTCCCTCATTGCAGGAGCTGTGGCCGGCAGGTGCACGCACTTCTGACAGTGTGGCTGCTTCTGGCTTCCCTGTGCTCCAGCCCTTTCTCTGCAACGTGGGCTGCGGGGATGAGTGACTAATGGGGGTGACGCTGAGCCCCGGAAGTCGGCGGGGAGCCGGGATGATTCAGCTCCTTCCGTTCGGCATCTGGCCCAGGAGGCGGTTTGCTGCTGTGTGCAGCTTCCTTGCCCTCGGTGTGACACGCACCTGTGTGCACAGGGCTCCGCTCTGGCCCCTGGTGGCGGAGGAGGCATTATGGGCCGGCTCTCAGGAGCGGTGAGGGCGGCAGCCCTGCCTCCCCGGTAACTCCAGGGCCTCTGCAGCCGGTCAGTGTTTCTGCATAAGGGGCAGTGGGACCCACTGCTTGGCTCCAGCACCAACAGTAATAATACTGTGAGTCTAGTGTGAGAATCAGGGATGGGCTGACCCAGAGTGGGGCCTGCTGCCTCCTCTGTGGAGAATGTTAAGGGCAGTGGATTGGTGCCCACTGTGGATTTGTGCAGAGGATGGGCAGGGAGGGCCAGACAGTTTATGAGCTGCCCATCCCAGTCCTATTTCTGCACAAAAGTCCTATCAACCCTGCCCTCTTGTCAGCACCCAGGCTGTGTGGAGAGGAGTGGATTTTACTTCCCCAAGGCCTAGACCAGCACTGCCCAGTGGACGTGTAATGTGAGGCACAGATATAATTTCAAATTTTCTACTAGCCACATTTTTAAAAAAAGTAAAATGAGTCCAGCCAGGTGTGGCTCACCAGTTGAGCATTGACCTAGTATCCAGGAGATTGCAGTTCGATTCCTGGTCAGGGAACATTCCTGGGTTGTGGGCTCGATCCCCAGTCGGGGGCCTGCAGGAGGCAGCCGATCAATGACAACTCTCCTCACTGACGTTTCAGCTCTCTCTCCCTTTCCCTTCCTCTCTCTGAAATCAATAAAGACATATTTAAAAAAAAAAAAGTAAAGTGAAACAGGCTACACATGTTAACATACTTTATTTACCCAATACATCCAAAATACTGCTACTTCAATAGGTAATGAATATAAAAATTATCAATGCAATGGGTTATGTTCTTTTTCCCACACTTACCTTAGAGAGCCAGTGTGCTTCATGCCTACAGTTCCTCTCATTTTCTCAAGAGCCCGAAGCCCAGGGCTAGGGGCCACTGCCTCCCTATACAGTGCAGGTCTTGGCCGGGCCTGTGATGTCTAAATTGCTCTCGATGGTCCTAAGGTTGTCTAATACCACAGACCCATGGCTAACAGAGGTGTCCCCTCCCCAAGCAAAGTGTGGCTCCACTGAGAGCGGGGCTGAGGCAATGTGGGGCTGCAGGCAGGGCCAGACTGCATAGAGATAACCAAGTAGGAAATATAGAACAACCCTGTGTGCAGGTGAGGGGTGGCTTATGGGCAGAAATAGTTTTCTCTGTAGGGGAAAGCAGTGTGCCCACATGTGTATGCATATACTTGTGTGCATGTTTGTGTGTGAGCATGCATATGCATACATGCATATATGTGTATACATGCAAACTTACATTTATGTGTACATGCATGTATGCGGGTGTGTTTTCATATGTGCATGCATGTGTGTGCATGCATCTGCATATGTGTGTGAATGCATGTTTGTGTGCATGTTTGTATAGGTGCTTGCATTGTGTGCTTGGGTGTGTGAGAGAGAAAGAGATGAAATGTGAGGAGTCCACATTTATAGTACTTTCTATTTATTTCTCCAATAAAACATTTTTGGGAAAAGGCATTGCACTAAGTGAGGCTACTTTGGGGGAGAGCGCTCTAGAGCAACCACTAATGCTCAGGGCACCAGGCATTTCATACTTGAGGATCCCCGTTGCTCCCTCTGGGCAGCAAGATCCCTTTTTTCTCTGCAGCTTAATGTCAAACTACTGTGATGCACAGACCTGGGCTTGAGGCTTAGGAGAAGAGGGGCAGCTCCTTGCAGGACAGCATGAGGCTCTGAGGGGGTTCCCAGTGCCAGGAGCTTCCCCTCTGCCAGCTCAAGGAATGAAGCTCTAGGACATCTGGTTGAGCAGCTCCAGGCTGCTTCATAAAGGGGAGAAGCGTTGGGCAATGGCCTGCGGTTGGGGGAACAGGTATCCTTTCCCAACTCCCAGCTTGGCTGAGGAGGCCAAGGGATGAGTTAGGCATCTGAGTTCTGCTCTGCCATTTAATAGCTGTGTGACCTTGAGCATGTTACCTGACCTCTCTGAGCCTCAGTTTAATGAGATGGCAAATTGAGCCTGTCTGCTGGGTCTTTTGAAAGGGCTGAAATTGTGCATGAAAATGCAGAGAGCAGGATCTACGGGACTCGATCCATTTGCCCCCTGTCTGGTATGTGTATGTGGAGGCAAGAAGGCCCCCTCATCTTAGCAGGGGGAGCTCAGTGCCACAACAGGCTTACCTGCCTCACCCAAGCCAGGCCTGGCCACCGCTCCTGCCTCAGCCTGGTCCCAAGAGTGTCAGCCCACCTAACCCACACAGGGACCGATTCTCTGAAGGGAAGATGCTGTTGATCTACCAAACACACCCTCCTCTTCTCTGAGCATTGTCCCCCATCCCACCTCTCAGACAATGCCAAAGTTGCCATGTTTGATTACGTGTCGCCTGAGACAGAGAAAAAGGGAGAGACGGAGAAATAGGCAGAGACAGAGAGATGTAGAGACAGAGAGAGAAGGAGAGACAGTGATAAAGAGAGAAGCAGAGAGAGAAAGACAGTGACAGAGAGAGAGAAACAGAAACAGAGAGGCAAAGAGAGACAGAGAGAGAGAGATGGAGAAATAGAGACAGAGGCAGAGAGACAGACAGAGTCATGCAGACTGTCTGTGTAGACCTGGACCTGCCCCGTGCAGCCCCCCAGGATCAGCTGCAGGCCACAACATCAGACCCACTCTCGGAGAGACAGGCCACCGGGCCTGTGTGGAAGCCTCATTCCACTGTGTGGGCTCCTTCCTTTCCTTTCTGCTTCCTGGGAAATAGAGCTTCTGCAAATTTATTTCAATAGCGGAATTTCTGATTCACTGGCAGTGAGCCCTCAGCGAGGCTCTAAAAATGGCATTTCTGGGCACTGACTCAGTGGTTAGGAGGCATTTGGTAGGTTCGTTCCTGCCGTGGAGGAAGGAATGACTCATCCTCCTGGGGATTGGGAAGGTCCTTTGATTGGGCCACAAGAAGGGGGTGTGCACTGCAACAGTGTGCAGAACACTAGAGGCTCCGATGCTCAGGGATGCGAGGGGCCGCCACTGTGAGAATAAGTAAAGGGGTCAAATGTCAAGGGACCATGAATGGCAGGAACAGTGTGTGATTGGAACCACCGCACGCCACAGGTCTGCATGTGAGTGCTGGGTGGCCAGGTTCCACAGGACACACAGCACCCAGCTTGACACCTTCTTTCTACAACAAGAAAGAGCTTCTTGGCTTCTGCCCTCTCGGCAGCCCTGGTCATGGACAGAGCGGTTCTGAGTGCATCCCTGGCTGCCCGCCAGGCCTGGAAAGAACTGCAGATGGCTGAGGTGGGTGAGACCACACCTAACTCATCAATAATCCAGGGGCTGAGCTGTCTCTCCCTGGCTGAGCCTGCTGTCGCCTCGCTCAGGGACCCAGGTGAGCTCTGCTTGGGCTGCGAGCTTTGATTTCTGAGAAGAGAGTGAACCTTCTAAACCCTTCTGGCTGCAGGACACCTGAAGGAGTCTTGTGGCCTGTGTCTGGGATTGACAGCTGCTGTCTTGGAAATAAGTCGAAGGCAGAAAGCTGAGCCTAGGCAAGGCCTTCTCATTGATGCCACACTTAAGTCCCGTGGGGAGCTCACTGAAATGCAGGTCCCCAGGCCGCTTACAGACAGCCTGGCTCTGCGGATGAGCAACAGCCCAGGGGCCTGAGCTAGGACCACAGGCCATCCTCTGAGAAGCAAAATGCAAACGGCACCTTTAAACCAGAGGAGCTGCACTAAGAAGTGGCTGAAAACCAAAGACAGGGTTCACATTCAGAAGTTAGGGCTCCTGGTCAGAGCTGGAAGGATGTGCCCTGTGCCCTGGCCCTGTTCTTGGGGTGGCCTCACAGGTGGACTTTGCGTTGTCCCTCCTCCCCTCCCAGCACTGCCCCTGTAGCATCGCCTCCCCTCCCACAGGCTCTCAAGGACCAAAATAGGTTTACTTCCCAGAGCTGGAGCCTTAACGCCCACTGGGCTAACCAGAAAGGGAGGGCTGGTGATGGGTCGGGTCTCACAGAACAGCGGCGGCACCAATGCCTGGCCAGGCTGGCTGCTGGCCCTGTTCCACACGCCGCCGGCCCCCCGGGGCCTTGCCCACGTCTGCTGTGTCGAAGGCGCTCAAGATACCAGCTGAACTAACGAGTAAACGAGTGCATCGATGCACAGATGAGACTAAGGCGGGAGAGATGGCCTCCTCCTAGAGGAGGAGAATGAACATTCAGTGTCCGTAGCACCTGATGGGGCCTCACCTCATTTCGCGCTTCCTGTGGAATCTGGTGTCACAGCCAGGCTCTGCCGGCCAGTGCAGATACAGGGGAAATCGAGTTGGGGGGGCAATTTAGAAAATAGGATATCACCCTGATGGTCTCTGTCGAATGGAAAGCTGCAAGGCTAGAGGCCAGCGGTGGACAGAGGGCCCTGGAATTGCAAAGGTATCTAGAGATGCTGAGAGTGCTGCAAAGGGTTTCTTCACTGGGCTTTTCACCAAGCAAAGGAGTGCTGGTGGGTGGGGCTGGCTCCTCTCCCCTCCTCTCCTCCCTGCCACCTCCATTTCCCCCTCTCTGCCCTTCTCTCCCCATCCCTCCCCGCCCTCCCCTCTCTCCCAGTCCCACACAGTTTGAGCAGCCTGGGGCTCTGCCTTCTATTTTAGGCAAAAGAGCCCACATCCCTTAACAGTTCTGCACCAAGAGCTACTCGGGTCCTATTTTCTCTTCCATTTCTTGGGGACACCTCCATTCATTTTGTTTTTCTCCATCCTCAGTACTTGAGTATTTCAAATGCTGATGCCATGGGGCAATCCCTGATCTACTTTCAACAAACGAATGATTTGGCCCTGGAGAAAAAAGCAATCTTCTTAAATTAAGGGATGGCAGATGGGCTTTTGTCCACTGAAGAAACCCATCCAAACTACAGCCAGCCTGAAGCCAGAGGTGCTCCCTGCCTCTGTGGCCACAAGCAAAGGGAGCGAAAGTTGTGAGTGATGGTTGTGACAGGGTCTCTGTTGTTTCTCCTGTGAACCCCCCCTTCCTCCTGAAAGCACTCTGCAGACTCCCGAGCTTTCCCACCCAGATGCCACCAGCCAGCGTGGCCTCCCGATGGTTCAAGGTCAGCTTATCCATAGACCTGCAACACTGCCCCGGGGAAAGGACCAGCCTCGCTTGTCTCAGCCTCCTCTTCTGTGGTCAGTTCTGAGGGGACTGGGGTAGGATCAGGGGCTTTGATCTCCAGAGCCTCCACTGCCGGCCACCTAGAAGCCCCACAGCACCCCACACCTTAGCCAATACAGGCGACGCACGGATGCCCGAGCGTGGGCAGAGCCGCAGCTGGAGTGGAGTCACTCCGGGGTGAGCTCACTCACCAAAAGGGAGATTACCTGGACGGCCTGTCCTCCTGGGCCCCTGAAAAGGGCCTAGCTCTTTCTTTAGTCACAGAGACAGAGTGTGAAGGGCTGCAAGGACCAACTTGTCATAGTGAATGATGGCCCTTATCCAAGTGAGGCAGGAAGGGAAGCACAGGGAACAGAGGCCTGAGCTCTACCACTAGCCCCTTTGCTGTCTTGGCTGGAACATCGCAGACACGATCTGCAGTGACCTGCTGTTCCCCTGCTCCCCCCGCCGCCCCCAGTTTCTGTAATTGAGAGGAATTGCTATCTGGAGAGGAGGGGCAGGACGGGCCCTGTCGGCAGTAACCCCGCCAGCGTCAGGAGCCACAGGCCACCTGATCCCACTCCGCTTGCCCACTTTCAGTAAAAACCTTCCACCCGGACCCCACTGGCGCGTCTCATTCTCCGAGGTCGCCCTCTCTCACTTCTCAGGAGAGTGCTATCGCTTTAATAAATGTGCTGTGCTTTGCTCAGTCCTCCTGTCACGCCCTCCAATCCCTTCTTGTCCTGTGACGAGGACCTGGATCGGGTTGAGGCCTCGCCGTGTGGCTTCACAAGCAGGCCCCTCTTCTCAGAAACACTGACGTTCAGGGTTGGGAGGGTCCCTAAGGGCCAGCCTGTGCCTCTCAGCTCAGCCTGTGCCACCAGCTCCTTCCACGTGTGAGCAGCTCAGATGAGGACACCGCAGGGCCAGGCGTCCCCTCTCCCTGAAGACAGAGGACACTGTTGGGCCAGGCGCCCCCTCTCCCTGAGAGCTGCCGTATCTCCATTTCCTAGCTCCTCGCACTGTCTCAGTTCTGTCACCTACTGTCTCCTGCCCTTGAACTGTCCCTGTTTCCCAAATTCCATTCCTTTCCTTTTTCCTTTCCTTTCCTTTTTCCTTTCCTTTCCTTGCCTCCCTCCCCTCCCCTCCCCTCCCCTCCCCTCCCCTCCCCTCCCCTCCCCTCCCCTCCCCTCCCCTCCCTTCCCCTCCCCTCCCCTCCCCTCCCTCACCTGAGGATATCTTCTCCATTGCTTTTCAGAGAGAGTGGAAGGGAGAGCGAGAGAAACATTGATGTGAGAGAGACTCGTTGATTGGTCGCCTCCCACATTCACCCTGACTGGGGCCAGGGATCGAGCCTGCAACTGAGGCACCTGCCCTTGACCAGGAATCAAACTCCGGGACCCTTGGGTCCTTGGACGGACACTCTAACCACTGAGCCAAACTGGCTAGGGCTTTCTTTCTTCTCTTTTTAAATTTAAGTATAGCTGATGTGCAATATGTGCCCATGCAGTGATGTGCCCTTTTTATACCTGATAATGGGAGCACCTTACTAATTCTAGTAATCATCTGTTACCACGTAAACTTACCACAATATTATGGACTATATTCCCCTTCCCCTTTCACCCGTCCCCCACCCCCTCCCCTCTGATAACCATCCCTTTGGTCTCTGTTTCTATGAGTCTGTTTCTGTTTGTTTTTGTTTGTTTAGATTCTTCATAAAGTGAAACCATACGGTATTTGTCTTTTTGTGTCACTTAGTTTAACACCCTCTGCATATTAAGAACCCCCAGGTCTTATCTGCCGCCAGGAGGCACACCTCTCTCACCCCACATCTGTGCAGTCGGGGGTAGCTCAGTGCAGAAACTTACCTGCGTCTCTTTAAGTTAAATCTCGCCAGATTCAGTCTCTTTAGCTCATGAGGAGCTTTTCAGAGATGGTGTCAACCTCAGCCATCTGACACCGCCTCAGTTTCTGCCCTGAAGGGCTCCAGGGGATCTTCCCCTGTCACCTGGCTCAGACACAGTTACCTGAGTGCACCTGGCTCGGGGCCCAGGGCTGCCCCAGGTGACTGCAGCCTTTAATTAACAGTCAGCCTGCCAATCAGCCCCTGTCCTCTCCTTCCCGGTGAGTGGTGACAGTCAGAACGTGCACCCCTCAGGTCATTTTCAATTTCCTACTGGCCACATTTAGGGAGTAAAAAGAAACAGGTAAAATGAACTCTAATAAAATCTTCTATTTAAACACCACATCCATGATACCATTTCCACATGGAAGCAACATAAAAATATCAATGAGAGTTCACGTCATTTTCATTCTAAGTCTTGGAAGCCTGGTGTTTTATGCCGACAGCTGTCTCACTCGGGATCACCATATTTTATGCTCCAGGGCCCTTGCGCGTCCGGCCCACACCTGCCCTCTTAGCCATGACTCTCTTCAGCCCCGACCATCCCCGGCGTCTGTCCCCAGAGTCTCTCCCCAGGCCCTCTCCTTTCCCATCCCTACTTCTGCTCTCACCCCCAGTGCGTCCCCCAGCAGGTCTTGCTCTGCCTGCCTGTGTGTGTGTGTGGACAGGTGCTAGGTGAGGACTGCCAGAGCCTCTGAGAGGTGGGGTCTGAGGGGACCCCGCCTGGCAAGCAGTGGGTCCCCGAGTGACAGTGGCTTTGTCTTTTCCTGTGAGCAGCCCAGCCCAGGTCTGTTGGTCACCTGGCACGTGGCCAGAGCATGGAGGAAGGCCTGTGGAGCTGCCAGGAGCTCTTGTACCGGGCACCCAGGGCGGCCTGGCAGAGCAGGGGCCAGGCAGCACCTTCACCTCCACTCCTTCCTCGTGCAGTGGATGGGCCCTTGAGTCCCCCCGCCAGCTGCCAGTGACGGTTTAAAATGCACAGGCACATTGCAAATGGTGCCTTCCACATGGAGAAAAATTTTGGTTTTCAAATCCATTCAAATTATCATAAGCAGTGCCAACAGTTTGCATTTCCACCAACAGTGTGCAGGGCTCCAGTTTCTCCACGCCGTGCATGCGGGCAACTATCGAGCATCGTGCATTTCAAATCTGTTCAGAGGGCAGATCTTGTGGCGAGTGTTCTTACCATAAAGATTTTTAAATTCAAAAGAAATGTCCACATTACAGGATATTGGGAGATACAAAAATCTTAGACAAAATTCCAATGTTTAACTTTAAAATGGTTGTGAAAGTGGCTCTAAGTTCCCTCAGTCCCCTCTTGGTGCACTTTCTCAGTGCCGAGTGGGTTCTGAGAGTTGAAAATGCAACGCGTCATTAGAAAGTCTTGGGAGTGAGTTACATGTGGCCACTTCAAGGATAAATCCTGATGTACAGAAGTTATGTTTTCTAAAGCAAGTTTCACAGTAAGATTTTTGGAAAAGATTTCATTTGAAAGTTTTATGCAAAATCAGCATTCTTGTTATCATGGCTACACAATTATAAAGAAAATGCCAGCTCCATATCATGCCACCAAAGTCCCGTCTCCCTAAGTCGCCTCACCAATAACACCGTTGTCTGACTGTGGAGGTCGCTGGACAGCACAGTGCTGGCCCCGGCCTCCTTGTCACCAAGCTCAGCACCTGCCCCTCAGCAGATTTAATCGGACTTTTCACCCCTTTTTGTGGTGAATATGCTTTTAAAAAAAATCAAAATTTCAACTGCCATCTCAAGTCTTAGAAGCAAAACTAAGCAAGTGACTTTAAACAGAGGTCTCTGCAGCTGGGGGATCTTTCGAGCCTGTTGGGTCAGCTCCACTCTTTCCTCTCTGTCCTTCCCCAAACAGCCGGTGCATCTGTGACCCTGTGAAAACCCCTGGGCGGGGTGGTGATTGCTCTGCCTGTCATAAGCATAGCCCTACTGGTGTGAAATGTCACTCCCCCTGCCTGCCTGGGTGTGGTGAGGGGTGGGAAGAGGGCTGGTGTGCTGGCCACCCCACCTTCTCTCTCATAGCAAAGCAGAGAAGTGCCCATTTATTTGCTGGCACTGCGAGCTCTTCTGATTCCCACTGTCTGGGTGTCACTGAGATGACATTGCCGGGGTGGGGGCTGGGGGACAGTGAGGGAGCAGCAACGCTGGAATTGCTCAGGCCAGAGTTTGTTCACTGTCTCACTGCACATACAAACACAATATAAAATTTCAGACATACAGACACAAAAAGAAAGCAAATTAAAGTGAAAGTGAACTTCTGGGTGTAAACATAGGAAAAATGTTAGAGGTCAGATGTGCCCTAGAATCCGCCAAGGTAGTTTCACAGTAGACTCTACCAGATGGTTAGTGGCAGTTTCTATAGCTGTCAATGCAAACAGAGAGGCTTTACCAGTATTGACATTGTACAGAAAGCAATTTCCCTTTTGCAATACTTTTGGAGACATTGCTGTTTAAACTTGGAGTGAGAAGATGGTTCTGGGGTGGTTCCAGGTACCCAGGGCAAGCAGCTGCCTCAACTCCTTTTTTGGCAGGAGGCAGAAGATAAATATGTGAAGCATAGGACACACACAGGGCAGCCACGGGTGAAAGAGAACTTGGCTGACCGGAGCCAGAGCTCAAGCAGTCTCGCTTGGCACTTGCATTTCTCCATGGATCACGATGAAGACTCGGGGGTGCACCCTGTGGTTTAACGCTTGGCAGAGGAAGAGCTGTGCAGGTGGGTGGTCCTGGAGCCTTGTGTGCAGATGGAGCACAGAGCTGGGAGAGGCAGTGACCCCCGCCTGGCCCAGCTAACAGGACCCAGGCTCCCTTGGGGATGCCAAAGTGGGCCTGGATGAGGTCTGGGAGAGAGGTCTGGGTCAAGGGTATGACCCCCGCTCTTGAGCAGAGGTCACCAGGCAAGCAGTACAGTGGACTGGGAGCTGTCTGCATGAGACCTGACCATCCACTAGCTGCAGCATCACTGAGCTTCGACCCAAGCTGCAGAGCCCCAGCTGGAGTTGCATTTCTACATCCTCAACAAATCTGTCTCCCCATTTGTGTTTGTAAAGTCCAATGGGAGGGTGCAGCATGTGTCCTTTCAGAGATTCTGCATACAAATTAAATGCTCTGATATTTGCATTTAAAACTGCAATGCACAGTGTAAAGATGAATGGTAAAATTAACGCTAATAATTTAAACGTTTAGATCTTCTTAGAACAAGGATAAATAGCAAATAAAAATATGACAAGTTGAGAAAGAATGATGGAAGAAAGAAAAGCATTAAGTACAGCTTTCACATTTCCCCTGCCTTTGAGTGAAGGGCTGCGTTTTCACAGTGGACGAAGACATTTTTCCGTAGAGTCCTGGTCCGGGTGTTCGTGGATGGAGACACACCCACAGCACATCTCACGTGCACATAGGAAAGGGCCTGAGGCTCGCTTTCCAGAGCTGCGTACTCCTAGTGCAGATTCACTATTCCCGCTCTCCCGGGGTGTCACCTTACCCGACCCCGTGCCGATCTGAGGATCCAGAGCACGTCAGAGCCAATGCTTGACCCGAACCATGATCACTGTGAAAGGAGCTTCTGAGAGACAAGCGTCACGTAATGTTGTTTTCAAAATGAAAATAATTTTTATTTATTAAAAAAGGAACACAACCCAAGTGTCCATTGAAGTGTAGATGAGCAAACACAACCTGGTTTATTCATACAATGGAATATTATTCAGCCTTCAAAAGGCTACAGCATGAATGAACTTGGAGGGCATTATGCTGCGTGAAATAAGCCAGTCACAGGACAAATACTGTGCGATTGCACTTACAAGGGCCCAGAGGAAAGGCCTGCCTCAGGATAGTCATATTCATAGGCATAGAGAGTGGAGTGGTGGCTGCCAGGCGAGGGGGCAATGAGGAGGCAGTGTGTAGCCGGGACAGAGTTTGAGATAGAAAGTTCTGTGGATGGGGCGGGGGAGTTACACAACAATGAATGTATTTAATGCTACTGAACCACTCACAGTAAGATGGTAAATTTTCTGGAATGTGTATTTAGCACTATCAAAAACAGTAACGCATGCTCATTGTGAAAATGAAAAGCAGACACCAGGAGAAGCTGTGGGTGGAAGGGTGTCAGAAGAGCCCACACAGGCACCCTTATGTCTGACACACCAGGTCCTGCCTGAGAAAGCCAAGGTCCTGGGCTCCGCAGAACACGAACCATCAGCCTTCTGTGGGCCTGGGGTCCCAGGCAGGGTGCTGGGGACTGCTGGAGATGCTGTCCCTATAGAAACGTCTCCCACTATGTGGCTTGAGTTACCATTCAAGAAAGACCAAAGAATTTATATGCATATATGCACAACCCAGGGACACGGACAATGGTGAGGAGAGGGATTGGGGAAGGGGATGGGACGGGGTGGAATGGGTCATTGGGGAGAAAAAGGGACATCTGTAATATTTTAAACAAAAATAAAATTTTTTTAAAAAGAAAGACTCACATAATTCTGGGTGTTTAAAGACATGGGCACTGGATATTCTCATTCACACTGAGGTGCAAGTATGCAGTTCCCAAAGGGCCCCGAGAAAAGACCTGCCTCCAGGTTTCAGCTTTACAAAAAGCAGTTTCCTCACAGCTGCTCTTTGGGAGACAGCTTCTAGAGGACTTTGAAATTACAGAGAAACGAGAGTCTTTAGCAAATAATAGAGGAGCTCGGCTAAGGTGACATGCTGTGACAGTTCCAGCTCCTCCTCTGGTCTCATAAGTTTACCTTTACTCAAAACTGTCATGATTTCCAAAGCATCTGGTGCATTTAATTTTCCCACCAGCAATATATGAGTTTCCAGTTGCTCTCCATTCTTATCAACACTTGGTATTGTCAGCCTTTTTAATTTTAGCCACTTAGAGGCTATGTAGTAGTATCTCACTGTGGTTTTGAATTGCATGTCTGTAATTTGCATAAAGTTAAGCATCTTTTCTGGTACTTATTGGAAAGTTGCATACTTTATTTTATGAAATGTTTGTCCAGATGTTTTTCCCATTTGAAAAAATTGAGTTGTCCTGCTACTGAGTTGTAAAAGTTGTTTATAGATTCTGGTACAAGTCCATTGTCAGATATGTATTAGATATTTTCTTCCAATCTGAGTCTTGCTTTCTCATTTTCTTCATGGAGTCTGTCAAAGTACAGAAGTTTTTATTTTGAAGTCAATTTACCTTTTTTGTTTTTTAGTTGTGCTTTTTATATCTATTTTCTTTGGTTACCTTTAAGATTTTGTTTCTTATTACTGATTTCAAGTATTTTCATTATGATAGGTCTAGTGGTTTTCTTTGTGTTACCCCTTCTTGGGAGTTTATTGAGTTTTTTGGATCTGTAGGTTTATACAAAATTTTATCAAATTTAGAAAATTACGTCATTAACTATTTTCCTGCAAACTCCCTCCCCCTCCACACACTCTTTTTGCTGGCCTTCCAGTTACATATCTGTTAGACCACTGGATGTTGCCCATCAGTGCACTAAGCTTCTGTTCATTGTTTTTCAGTGTTTTCCTCTCTGTGCTTTATTTTGGATAGCTTCTTTTGCTGTATTTTCAAGTTCTTATCTGATAAGAACTGATCTTATCTTCTTCAGTGTATAATCTGCTCTTAATATCATTTAATAACATTTTAATTTTAGCTATTGTAATTTTCATCTCTAGAATTTCCACTTGGTTATTTTTTTAAAGATTTAAACAATTTTATTTATTGATTGATTTTAGAAAGAGAGGAAGGGAGAGAGGGAGAGAGAGGGACAGAGAGAGAAACACTGATTTGTTCCACTTGCATTCATTGATTGCTTCTTGTATGTGCCCTGATTGGGGATCGAACCCACAACCTTGGTGTTTCAGGATGATGCTCTAACCAACTGAGCTACCCAGTCAGGGCTGTTTCTTTATCTTTTATATCTTCCATCTCTCTCCTCATTAGGTTCATGTGTTCCATTACATTCTTGAGCATATTGAACATATAATAACTTTTATGCTTTTGTCTGATAAATTCATCATCTCTGTCATTTCTAGGTCTGTTTCTACTGACTGGCCTTTCTTTTGATTATGTTTTCCATTTTCTTGCCTTAGTGCATGTCTAATAATATTTTTTATTGGGTGCCAGCCATTGTGAATTTTAGATACCCACTTACTAGATTGTGTTGTATTCCTTTAAAAAATTTTGAAGCTATTGTCGGTCTTCCTTGATTCTTTCAAGGTTTGTTTTAAAGCTATCATTTAAGGCAGGTCTAGGCTAGTCTTGCCTCTTCTGTACTCTGCCTCACAAATTTTAGCTGCCTAAGTTTTCCCAGGCTCCAATCTCTATCTCCTCGACTCATTGAAACCCCCTGACTCTGTTTTGTGCCAAGATCACAAATTGCCTCCAGGCTGAATCTAGGTTGCTTGAAGAACTCATCTCCATTGTTTCCCTTCTCTTATAAATCACAGTCCTGCATTGTCAGTTGTTCAATATCTAAAAACAATTTTATGTACTGTGGCTATTTTGCACATGGTTTGTTTAAAATATTGTCTAATTTTCTAATTGTTACACGAGAATGACAAGTCTGGATACTTATTCTCTTATAGCTAGAAGTGGAAAACTCTGTTTTAATTTTTAAAATATTATTTTCTTAATTATGAAAATAACACATGTTCATTTTAGAAAATTTAGAAATTACAAGTAAATATGCACACAATAAAAGTCACACATACTACAAAAATAACCACTAATATTGTGGTGTATGGCTTCCTGATAGCATCCCTATGAGCACATGTATATGTGTGCTAGCGTGTATATGTATACATACTGTGTTTTTTAAAAACAAAAATACAATATTGCAATACTATTTTATAATCTGATTTTTTATTTAATCTTATATCATAAATAGGTTTCCATGTTTTTAAAGTCTTGAGACCATCTCTCTGACCTCTTTACTTATATATACCCCTCTGCATCTACCTTCCTTCCCTACTTCTGCCCTTTCCTCTACTATAATCCTTCCTCAAAACTTCTCTGTAGAATCTCTTCCACCCTTAATGCCACCCTAGACATTGCAATGTACACAGAGAAAATAGAGATCACGGTTTCTGTGCTTGAGAAATATAATATCACCAGGAAACAAGGCATAAGTACTGTGCCCACCTGCAGAACAATGGCAGAGAATGGAGAGACAAGTACCTTGTAGAGTGGGATTGCCTGTGTAAGTGTAGAGCGGATATGGAAATGGAAAGCCTTATTTAAAAAACAGTTACAGCCCAGCCGGGCGGGGCTCAGCAGTTGAGCATCAACCGAGGATCCAGGAGATCGAGGGTTGATTCCCCACCGGGGCACATGCCCGGGTTGAGGGCTCGATCCCCAGTGGGGGGAGTGCAGGAGGAAGCCGATCAATGACTCTCACATCATTGATGTTTCTACCTCTCTCTCTCCCTCTCCCTTCCTCTCTCTGAAATCAATAAAGATATATTTTAAAAAAAAAAAAATAGTTACAGACCAAAAGAAACCCCCAAAATTCTGAAATCTCTCAAAATTCACCTCCTTAGAGATTTTACAGTATTGGACTCATATAAGGAGTCATTATTTTTGTGGGCTATTTAGAGCTTTGACTGGCTTGCTGGATAATTTTTTTCTCTTTGCAGAAAAGATTGCTGTGCCCAGCTTGAGCGTATCTGCTGGGATCCGTTGCTAAGGACAGCCAAAACAAATCCATACACTAATAACTTGTCCACTCAAAACACAAGGCAGACACAGTCTGTTCTGGATGCTGCGGTATTTTGATTACACACAGTTATTAGGATTTCTAAAAGTGTGAATGTGAGCCTTTAACTTGTGGGATGGTAATCACAGGGGGTAAATTAACTATAATAAAAATCAACCTCTCAATTATGTAGGAGGTCAAGTAAGGCGAAGGGTTAATTTTTAGACATCTTCCTTTCTTGGGCTATACTCTTTAATATGCCGATTAAATTAAATTTCTATATTTTTATGATGAATAATTTCACATTTTTATCTCATCAATAGGTTTTCATATTTTAAAAGTACAAAAATTTGAAAATCAACTTTGCAAATACAAACAGGTCTGTTTTTGAGCTCTTTTTTCTGTTCAGTTGGTTCATCTATGAAGAAATACGGCAACACTGAGTTGATTATTATAAGTCTTGATATTGGGCAAGTCTTCCACTGTGTCTTCCTTCAGGAGTGTCTTAGCTATTCTTGGTTCTTTGCCCTCCACAGAAATTTTGTGTTTAATTCATCAGATTCCACACAAATCCACCTTGGGGTTTTGATTGAAATTATATTGGGTCTATATATCAATTTGGGGTAAAATGACATCTTTATGCTCTTGAGTATTCCTAGTCATGAATAGACTGTTCTATTTTAAGGCATTCTTTTATGGTTCTCAAGTAAGTTTCAAAATGTTCTTCATAATGGTCTTGCAAATAATTTTTACATATATTTGGAGCTACTAGCGATGCGCCAAAGACATTTTTGCCAAATACCAAATAACCAAGTGTGAAAACAGATATTTGGTCAATGTCATGGACAAAGGTGACTGTCAGAAAATGAAAAATATGCCTGAAATACATACATAAATATAAAACATTATCAGAAAATTTATTTTATGAAAAAATTTTAATTTTTACACTAAAATTTTAGTATCAAAATTTTAAGTTTGATATTATAATGCAGAAACAATCGGTTCTCAGAACTGACAGCTGTTATTGCTCCTGCAGCTGGTAAACTTCACATCTGCAATGAGGTGAAGAGAAAAGCGAGATACTTTTTAAAAAAATATCTTCACCTGAAGACATTTTCACTAATTTTTAGAGGGGGAGGGAGAGAAAGGAAGAGAGAAACATCTATGTGAGAGAAAAACACCAATCAGTTGCCTCCTACACACACCCTGACCAGAACTGGTGATCACACTGTAACCCAGGCATGTGTCCTGACCGGGAATTGAACCCATGACGTTTTGGTGCATGGGACGACTCTCCTACTGGCTGAGTCCCCCTGGCCAGGGGAGCCAGATACTTTTGAGGTATATCATTTTCTTCTCTAAAGCTTTCATCTTCATATTTTTTAATGTATTTACTGACTAGATCTTTTCTTCCCAGAGAACTTTTGGAGTGGCAAACAGAACAATGTACTTTTAATTTATCTTCATGAGATCTGAAGGATTCCCAAACAATAATTTTTCTCTAAGATCTCATGATTTAAGTGAAATTAACTGAAAATTAAATGGAGGTTTTAAAGATTATTCTGTTTAGTGTAATTAGTGTTTAATGTGCCAAACAATTCTATGATGACTAAAATAATTACATAATCTAATTCTTAGTTATTATGCTTGTATAATTACATAAAGTTTTAGGAATGTTTCTTGGTTCAAAAATGACAATGTTCTTCCTATATTTACCTACCTAATGCATTCTCTTAACATTCCTATTAACTTGAAGTCTTTTTCCTTATTTATTCAGCAATTTAGAAGCTCTTAATCACTGTTTGTCTGCTAAAATCAACTGCTCTCACAATCATCATTAATCACTGCAAAATTTTATTTCTGCAATAATATACTACAATCAGCACTTCAACCTGAAAAAAAGCTAAGATTTTCCCTCCAAGTTACATATAAAATGTATATCTGTATTCATAAAGTAAATATTTAGATAGTAGCGATAAAATCTAATAACTTGCTTTGTTTGTATTGCTAATGGTAACCTGCACAGCCATATGATTATACACAGATTCAGGGATACAAGAAATGACATTAACCTAAACATTTGACCTTCCCACATCTAAGCCAAAGCCAAACAGCAGATGTGGCCCAAAAACAGAGGTTAAAGATCAACATCAGTGCTTGGTGCTAGATAACTTTCCCTTAATTGCTATGATAAATAGCATTTTTAAATAAATTACATTTTCTACATATGGTTAGTGTACAGAAATTGAGTTTTGCATATTAATTTTATATATAGCAATATTGCCAAACTTTCTCCTGAATTTTAATATTGTGTCTCTTATTTTGGGGGCCATTGTGAAGACTACCATAACAGCTCTGAATAATGACAATTTGTCTTTTTCTTACAATGACTTTCTTTGCATTGCTTTTTCTTTAGTGTGAGGGCCTCGACAATGTTGGACAGAAGCAGAGCTAGCAGTTGTTGTCTTGTTTCTGATTTTAAAAGAGAATGCTTGCAACATTACCTCATTCATTACAAAGTTAGCTGAGTTTTTCAGAGGTACCATGGAAACAAAATTGGAAACCTCATGTCTTTTGATTCAACAAGTCACATTTTTAACAAGTTCCATATACTTAGATTCAGCCTGGCTCAAAAAAAGCAAGTGTATGCCAGAGATCAGGAGGCTCTTACTTGTATTTGTTAGCAGGAACCTTGAGAATATTAGGACTATTGGCTCAGTAGAAGTAACACAGATAAAGTTTGCAAATATTTGTGAGACATTTAAAGATACCAAGAATGTAAATCTTCATTTTTGATTTTTAAAAAATTATGGTGAAATACATATAACAAAAATTCACCATATCCAATAAATCATTGCTAAATCCAATATTATGAACCTTTCCCCCTATGTTTTTTTTCCTATGAGTTTTATAGTTTTAACTCTTCCATTTAGGATTTTTGACCCATTTTGAGTTGGTTTTTGTATATGACATATGTTAGGGTCCTACTTCATTCTTTTGTTTGTAGATATCCAGTTGTCCAGCACCATATGCTGAAAAGACTGTCCTTTCCCCCATTGAATGGTCTTGACATCCCTGTTGAAATAATTTGACAGGACCTCTCTATTTTATTCTATTCCCTTGGGGATCTCTATTCTATTCCATTGTTCCACCTGGCTTTTTGCTAGTGCCACACTTTTTTGATTACTATAGCTTTGTGGTAAGTTTTGAAATTAGGAAATGTGAGACTCTCAACTTTGTTCTGCTTTTTTAAGATTGTTTTAGCTATTTGGGGTCTTTTAACATGCCATATAAATTTTAGGATGGATTTTGCTATTTTTGCAAAGAACATCATTGAGATTTTGACATAGATTGCATCAAATCTGTAAGATAATGTAAATCTTAATTCAAGATAGGGTCAAGGCCCTTTTGAGTTAACATTTATACCTGTTCTAGATCTTATGCTAGTGCCTTGGAGAATTTATTCTCTAGAAGTTCTTTTTTGCATCATCTAGATTTCAAATACTTATTTTCAGATACTTAACCTCCTGTAGAATATAATGACCTTGGTGCTATATACACTAATTACTTGCTTGGAGAAACTGCATTTTCTGTACTATCTCTTACCTTTAAGAAGATTTGTAACCCTTTGATAATGACAAAGTTTCAAGACCTTCGCCTGGGTTTCTCACTTCAAGCTTGTTTGCAATAAATTGATAACTTGTATAGATTCACTTCTTAAAAGCACATGGGACAAATTTCTAATTATATTCTTTATCATGTAAGGGAAGCTCATACACATTTCAAGTTTGCTAAGAGTTTTTCTCATAAGTGGGTGCTGAGATATAGCAAATCATGATTTAGATAATCATGTGAGATTTCTCTCTTTTAATTTTAATGGTGGTAAATTACATTAATTGATTTTCTATGTAAAACCAATTTGCAATCTTAGGATAAATCTAACTTATTCATGATAGAGTACCTTTCTTTTACAATGCTGAGTTCTGTTGCTACAGTTTTGTTCAGGACTTTGCCTCTGTGTTCATAAGTGATGAGGTTACTTGTCCTCAAAGATGAACCATGTCTCCTCGAATTTGCTCCCTTGTGTGCCCTTCCCCTCCAAATCTGAATGGGTCCTGAGGCTCAGTTCGAACAACAGAATGCTGCAGGGTTAATGCTGTGCTGGCTCTGGACACACATCTAAGAAACGCCTGGTAGGCTCAGCATTCTCTCTTTGGAGAGCCCTTGGATGCCATATAATAAGTCCTGCTAACATGCTGGAGAAATCATATAGAGAGGTTCTGAGGTCATTTGAGAGAAAGGCCCAGTCTTCTGTGCATCCTCGCTGGGTGCAGCTTTCCAGCTGTCACCACCCAGGAACCACATCTATGGTGAAGACATCTGGGACATGCCTAGCTGAGCCCCATAGCCTTACATGGAGTAGAAGAACCACCCATGTGAGTCCTGTCAACTACAGATCAATGGAAGAGAATAAATGCTTTTTAAGCCATTAAGTTCTAGAGTAGTTTGTATGCACTAATAGTAAACCCAAACACTGTTTTCTTTTCTTTCTTTTTTTGGATTAAAATGAAATTAACTTCATAAAAGAAGTTGGGAATATTCCTTTTTTTTTTTTTTTTCTATTTTCTGCAAGCTTATGTAAGGTTAGAATGAACTGTTCCTTGTATGTTTAGTAGAATCTGTTGATAAAACTTTGTGATGTTTACTTTGTGAGAAAAATTTTTAACGGTTGACTCTCTTTGTTTATTGATTAAATCTGTGGATTTCAAGACTCCCTTGTGTACGGCAGTAAAGTCATTGGGTGCAGCAAGAGTTTTCAATTACAGAAGGAAATACATTGAGACCTGACATCTGTTGGACACTGTACATGCTTCTCACTTGAAGTAGTTCATGGTTTCAGCATCAGGTCACACTGTATTCTTATCAGTGACGTATCTTTTTGTTGTTGTTAACCCTCACCCAAGGATTTTTTCCATTGATTTTTAGAGAGGGTGGAAGGGCGGGAGGGAGGGAGGGGGAGAAAGAGAGAGAGAGGGAGAGAGAGAGAGAAAGAGAGAGAGAGGAACACATCAATTGGTTGCCTCCTGCACGTGCACCGACCAGAGCCTGGGATGGAACCTGCAACCCAGCTATGTGCCCTTGACTGGGAATCGAACCTGTGACCCTTTGGTGCACAGGCGGTCCCTCTAACCACTGAGCCACACCGACCAGGGCATGATATACCTTTATTAGGTAGGTTTAGAGGTGGAGGTTCTGATCAAAAGCATGTGGAAATCAATGGAACAGAAAATGACGGTGGTTGTATTCAATCTGATTCCACTGTTCAAGAAGCTGTGTAGTGTCCGGTGGGCACCCTCATTCCAATAATAAGTAATTATGGTTTAAAAAAAATACTTTTTTTTCAACATATGCATACTTTTCTTAACCAGCAAGTAAGTTGTTAGGACATATTATGTGCTTCCTCTCTGTTATATTTGCCCATCTGCTGGAGGTTTATGAATTTTATTGATCATTTCAAAGAACAGCTTTTGATTTTATTGATATGCCAAGTTTGCTTTCTATTTTCCATTCATTGATTTCTGCTCTTCTCTTTTTATTTACTTTCTTCTACATCCTTAGGGTTATTTTTGCCCTTCTTTTTTCATTTCTTAAGGTGTAAGCTTGGATTATTCATTTGAGAATTTTTTTTTTTCTTCTAATATAAGCTTTTAATGGGCTTCTCTTGTTACTCTCAAGTGTAGTCTTCTGTTTGGCTTTTGGAAGTTTGTCTACGATGAGCTCATTCGTCATGTTTATCCAGTTCAGTGTTTATTGGTCATCTTGAATTTGTCAAGTTACATCTTTCATCAGATGGAGAATTTCAGCCATTATTTCTTCAAATGCTTTTCTGTCCTATTCCTTCCCTTCCCCTTTTTGGTCTCCAGTTACACATGTGTAAAGATTGTTTGATATTACCCAACAGGTCCCTCAGGCTCTGAGCTTTTCTTACCCTTATGTTCGCTCTACTTCTCACTATGTCACTTCTATTTATTAATCTTTTAAAAATCCTCATCTGAGGATATCCTTATTGATTTTAGAGAGGGGGAGAGAGAGAAAGAACATCGATTGGTTACCTTCAGTACATGCCTAGGATTGAACCTGCAACCTAGGAATGTATCCTGACTGGGAATCGAACCCAAAACCTTTCAGTACACAGGACAAAGCTCCAACCAACTGAGCCACACCAGCCAGGGCCTATTCATTGATCTTCAAGTTTATGTATTCTTTCTTCTGTCTTTTCATTTGCCTGTTAAGTCCATCCAGTGAATTTTTTATTTCAGATATTAAATTTTTTCGGTTTTAGCTATTTTGGTTCTTTTTTTTTTTTTCTAATTTCTATTTTCCTGTGAACATATTTTGTTTAATTTCACTGAGGATAGTTAAAATAGGTAAAATCTTTGCCTATTAGTTCCAACATCTGGGGCATCTCAGGCTTTCGGTCAGTTTGTGTTCTTTTCTCTGGAGGGTGAGTTCCGTCTCCCTTGGGTTGGTTGGTTCGTATAAGAGTTAATTTTGTACATCCTGAACATTGGAAATGTTAAGTTGTCAAGGCTCAGGATTCTGTTCATTGTCTCTGGCAGGCGTCCTTTCTCGTCTTGCTGGGCCGCAGAAATGGCCTCAGTTCAGACCTCTCTCCGGGAGATATCCTTAGAGTCGGTCCCACACACATATAGTCCAGAGGCAGACAGTCAGGAACTGGGGATTCCCTCTCCTGGTTTCCCTTCTGAGATTCTTTCTCTCTGCTGAGGTGGTGATCTCCTGGATTCTGTTGTCTACTTCTCCAAGGCCACGACGAGTGGAATTTTCCCACCCACAGCCTTAGAGCCCTGGGCACCACGCTTATTGTCTCAGGCCTGTTTAAAGGCTACAGGGACAGGCGCCGGCTTGTACAAGTGTCCTTCCCCTGTGTGGACGCCCCCAGACTCTACACGCTTCTCATCTCAGGACTAAGGGAGCTGCTCTTATTTGATGTCTGATGTTATATTTGTTTCCTGCAGGCATGTGGTCTCTAGGATCTTATTAGTCATTATTGGCAACAGAAGGCCTTCCTTATCTCATAAAATGCTTTGTAGTTTCTGTCACGTGTGCAATTCATCTTTTTCTTTAAAAATTTCAAAGACGCTTTATATTTTTAGGTCCTGTCAAGAATGGTATATGCTTGTGCATGCTTCCTCTCTGCTTTTCTCTCTCTTTCCACATTTCTAACTAGTCGTTGTTGCTAGTGTATAGGCGCTATTGAACTTGAAAAATCAATTTAACATGCGGTCGCTTTCCCAAAAAATTTATTTTAATCTGATTTCTTTTTCTTTTCTAGTGGAAAAATTATAGCCTCTGTAAATAGTGATTGAATCTTTTATTATTTCATTTCCCTTCTTATTGGAATATCCTGGAGGTTTTTGGGTTTTGCTTCTTACACTTCACTGACATCTCCCTCCCGGCTCCACATTCCTCTCCCAGGGCCACGCCTGACCTCTGGGAGGGCGAGGTGACAGTGCGGAGGAGACATCAGAACTGCTGACCTGAGACCCACTTTCCTCCTCCAACTTGACTCATTAGTTTAGCCAAAATGGCCAGAAAGAACAGGCCTAAGACAAAGCCTTGGAATATCTGGGGTGAAAACAGTGAGAAAGGCTTGCCAGCAACACCTACTGAAAATAGGAGGGTGGAATTAATTAGATTTTGATTTTGTTAAGGACAAAGTGGGGAGGTATTTTATTCCTAAATTCTTCAAAGTACAATGGAAATACTTTGACATCTTTTGGCTGGAGCTGCAAAGCAAAGCAGAAAACTAAAGAAATTACAGAGATAAATCATATAAAAACTGCCCTTGGAATAACCAGATAATTGAGAGCAAAGTGAAGATTTTGTTTGCTCAAATTACCTGAAAAATTGTTTTATCTTCCATTTTTGCCATTATGAATAAAACAATGGTCTAAGGAAGGGAAATTTGGTCCTTGTTTTCTTGGGGGGGAAAAAAATTAAACATCTTTTTAAAAAGAACCAATAGAGAAATAGAAAACATACATGAAGAGGCCATTCATTGAGACTACAAATACCCCTGTACACTTAGAAATAAGCTGTCCCTCACTAGTAGTGTGGGAAATAAAAATCAAAGCAATGATTAATATGATTTTTTGGCCTACTAGTTAGCAAAAATTGAAAAATTGGATAGAATCCAGCTTTAATAGCTTGTGGGGAAATAGATGTTTGTGTCCGACCCTGGAATGGCTGTAATTAGCTCACATTATTTGGAAGGTGTGGCAGATAGCACCAGGCTTGGCTTCCCCGAGTGCAGGCGAGGTGACACGTCAAATAAACCACGGCTTGGCCAGACCCGCTCCCGAGCTCCTGGACAGCTGGGAAGTCACCGCCCACACAGTTGTGCCAGGCCTGCCCCGCGCCTGTGCCTTCTGTCCTCGTAGCTGCACTGACCACCTTGGAGCGTTTCATTGACCGGCACCCCGGAGGCTGTGCTCCTGGAGAGCAGGGCTTGAGTGGTTCATTCCCGTACAGTGTGTCCCCACTTACTTCATCCGTAGCTTCTTGGAACTGCAGCAAAATGACAAGGACCCCGATTTTACCACAGGTTAATGGATACAAACAAGAGTTAAGTTCCTATGGCATCTCATCAATGTTATACCAAAATGGCATTGAATGAAACGACGTTTCTCGAGGACCTGCTGCATTCCCGGGCCTGGTGCTATCTGCTGCTCAGGGAGATGGCAAGGAGATGTAGCCCCTGGATTTAAGCTACTGGATGAAAGGGAGCCCAAAGGAAAGTCCCTGCCCTGTGAAGTAAGCCCCGTCCCTCAGAGCAGCACCCGGAATATTGAGCAGGTGGCTTTGGGGTTGCAGTTAGCTGGCCTATCGTCCAGGTGTCCAGCCACACCCTGGGCTTCTAGGAATCACCTACAGATGGCCATCTCCATGCCAAGTGGCAGAATCTGGGGCCTGCACTGTCACCTAGGCCCTTCCTCTCTGGCGAGCCCACTACCAAGTGCCCACGTCCAGCAGGATCAGCACAAGTGGCTGGTGCAAGCTGAGAATCCTAATGCACATCATATAAATGTTGTGACATAGGGACTGTGTAAAATAAGCCCTCATGTCCTAAACCTGCCTGACCTGCAGTAAGTTAAAGACACCCTTTCTCCCAAACTGATACAGTCATGCTCTGCATGATGACACTTCAGTCAACAGTGAATCACATACACGATGGTGGTCCCGTAAGATTAGTATCATGGAGCTCAAAAGTGAACGTTTCAACACAGACACACAGAGGGAGAGGCATTGTGACAATAGAGGCAAAGATAGGGTGACAAGCCAAGGGACACCAGCAACCCCAGCAGCTGGGAGAGGGGCCTGGGACAGCTTCTCCCTCAGAGCTCCAGAGGGACAGTCCTGTCAGCACCCTGATCTCAGACTTCAGCCTCCAGAACTGAGAGAGAATAAATTTCTGTTGTTCAGGCGGCCTAGTTGGTGGTACTTTGTTCCAGTTGTCTGAGTAAAGCAACACAGGACTGTAGGCATATAACACATATAGAATGCGGTTCCTATGACATCCATGAAGAGAGCATGTTGAAAACGGGGGGTGAGGGGAATGGGTGCTATCTAGGGTAGGAGGCAGGGCCTCTGATAATGGGGGGGGGAAATGAGGGTTGTGCTCTTACGGACATCCGGGAGATGCCTTCCCAGACTGAAGGACAAGCGAGCACAGAGGCACTTTGGAATGGAGAAGCTCCGAGTGCGAGGGGCAGGGCTGGTGGGATGTCACTCGGGCTGGTGTGGTGTCTGTAGTTGCCTGCAGTGTTCACTGCAGTAACATGCTGGACGGGCTGGTAGTCTAGGAGCGCCAGGCTCTGCCATACGGCCCAGGTGTCCGTCTAGGTTTGTGCAAGGGCATGCTATGACATTCGCATGACCACAAAATTGCCCAATGACACATTTCTCGGAATATATCCCTGTCATTAAATGGTGTGGGGCTGTACTCAAAAAACAGTGCAAAGTCAGGAAAGTGCCAGAGGATTTCATAGCAGATAAAGAGATACGGTTGTCTCAGAAAACCCAATAAATCTCTTCCTAAGTTTCCAATGGAAAATTATCTGAACAGTAGGCATAATAATCTTTTTTGTTTCAGTTAAATTACATAACCTCTCCTCGTCAGACTTGTAAGGCATTTCACAAGGAGTCATTTTAGTTCTAACAGCACATTAACACAGATATTTGACAAATCTGAATCAAATGCATTTCTTGCCTGGTGCTATTGAATGAAAAAGAGGGGAGAAAAACCATATTGACTGTTACTGCTACTTAGTTAATTATAAAAGAAATAATATTTCACCCAAGAGTTTTCTTTTGCTTGGCTTCAGAAAAGGAGAAGATTCAAACTCAGCTTTGAAAGTAATCCAGCTGCCAGGTTTCTTGGGACAGAAAGAGTTTGAGCCGCTGAATTCCAAGGAGTGCGTGTGTGTGACCGAGACCACAGGAAGAGAGCGGGGCGGGCAGAGGGAGCGTCAGCTATAGAGCTAGTAACACGCTCCTCTGATGGAAATCGTTTCTAAAGTTCCGTCTGCATATGTGGAAGGAGCTTTAGAAGGAACACAAGTCAGTCACTTACTGAGCGCATGAGATGTTACCGTCCCCAGGCGAGGCCCCTGGTGTGGCTGACAGGTGCTCCTGTGTCCCTGTCACCGCTCAGACGTGGAGGAGCTCCTCGCTGCGAGGACCTCGTGTTCTCCGTGGCACAGCACCTGCAGGCTACTGGGTGTTCGGTGGGCCCCACGAATGCTCATCATTTGCCATCATTTGGTTGGTGTGCAAAGCAGCCAGAAATGATCATAAGGAGTCTTAGGCCTGGTTTTGAAGTCCCTAATTCAGATTCCATCCCGCGGAGACTTCCAGGATTTCTGGCCTGTTTCTAAGGATGGTCTGCAAGACGAGGCTGCAAAGCTGGGTCCTCAATCAGAGCAAATGTCAGCAGGCCCCCAGTTACTGTGTGTGTGACAGTCCCATGGGTGCCATCACCTTATAAATATCACAGGCCAGGGCTCATTTCATGACAGTTTCCTAGAATATTACAGCTGAGAGCCTCTTCTAATCAAAGCAGTGCACTGCAACCCTTCTCTGCACAATGCGGGTAGTGTCTCTAGGAAAAGGCCCCCGGGGACATGGCCAGTGACACAGAAGCACGCTTGACACAGGCTGGGCCTCACTCTCTCTACCTCTCTACTTTTAGAGTACAGACCCTGTGGGAAGGATCCTGCGTGAGCCTTTGGAGACAACCAGAGCCAACTTCAGACACAGAAATGAGGCCGTGGGGGATCACCAGCCACATCTGTGCCCAGATGTCCAAATTACTGGTCATGGAATCAGGAGCCAATAAGTAAGCCACTGGGCTTTGGGGTAATTTGGGGTAGTTGCTACGTGGCACTAGATAGAGATTTGGGTATCTTTTTATAATTTGCAAGAAGGCATTAATTGAGTTAGCAGGGGACAAGTATATAGGGCTGCCACTTAAGAGCTCTTTAATAAAAATTTTGCAGCTAAAAATATGCTTGAAAAGCCTGTTTTGTTTAAATGTTTTGCTTGAATGAAATTTCTAGTGTAAATAAAAATGATGAACATTTCTGGGAAACTGAGAATTTATAATATTCAAATATAGTAAAATATACAGTACTGAAATCATGCTGACATGTTCTTTGGCTTGATGTTATACGTTCAGGCATGATTATTTGATTTGATCTTCTGGTTCAAAGATTGGCTCTTTAAATTTTTTCATTCTAGACGGAATACATTCTTTTTCTGTATCTTTTAAAAATTTCCCTCAACAGTTAAATATTTCAAATCCACCAGTTTTTGTTTCGTAGCTGAACATGAAACATCAGATGTGCACCTTTGTTTCTCTGAGGATATTAACCGTAGTTTTAAAAACGTCCTGCTCGAATTCTTATATTAACTTGTTGCTTCCTTGTAAGTTTTCTACCTGTTGAGTTGGTGGTTCCCCTTTGTGGCTGTCAGGCCCCAACTTCTGCTTCTGCAGGTGCTGCGGGGCGGGAGGGGCTCTCTGCCCTGGGTGAGTGGCTCCCTCCCCAGGAGCCATGCAGGAGTGCAGCAGTGTCTGTGTGGCCCCTGGGAAGTCTCCCCTGCATGGGCATCTTCAGGCTCTGCTCTGGCCTGTCACCAGGTGCCCCCCAGAGCACAAGGTTTGGGCAGAAGTGCATATTTGTCATTGATGAAATTTGCACACTTACATTGGTGTTGACCGGGCACACCCTTCCCATGTATGACATTGCTTTTTTCTTTCAAGATAAGTTGAAACATGCCACTTTGACTAGAAGATCATGCCGGGTCAGTGTTTCCACTGAGGCAGCGGGAGACGTCAGATAAAGGGCAAAAGTCACATAACAAAGGCAGGGAAACAAAGGTGCAGTTAGGGAAGCGATGTGACCAAATGGGGCTCCAGGAGGGACCAGCAAGGCATGGGGCAGGTGAGGACATAGGGTAGCTCCTGTGGGCAAGGACACAGTCGGTGCCCACTGTCCCTCATGCCTCAGGTCTCTTTACTAGCATTTTTCCTTTGGATTAAGAGGCTGTCAGGAATGCTCTCTTAACGTGCAAATGTCCCCAGGAGATAGACCCTTTCCCAGGAATTTGCATACAGGGCACTTATGTCCCCAAGTGACAGCTGCTTACAGGGGCACAGACCCCGGTAGGCTCGAGGGCCTGAGCAGCCCCAGGGACTCCAGGAGCCTGCGCAGTGCTGCTAACACCCATGACCAGGACAGAGAGGAGGGAGCACCCGGAGTGGGGCGGGCTGGAGAGTAGACTGCACTTTTGGCCAGGCTGTCACGAATTGTAGAGAAAATAGATTGGGGGGTGGGGGTGTCAGGAAGGCTTCGTTTCAGTGACACATGTCCAGTTAAAGCTTTTATTTGGTGACATCCACAATCAGTTCATTATAATGTGCCTGCCATCCCCCCCACCCACACACACACACCTGGCCTTGTCCTACAGGAGTTCCCGAAGAAACAGAGGGGGTGTGTCTCTTTCTCCTGTGATGCTGTAGATTTCTCAGCACGGGGAAATGCACCAGCATGCTTCTCTTAAAGCCTCTGGGACCCAGGTTTCAAGAACAAGAAAGCTTAAGGAAAATAATTCTCTTTACTTAACCCAGGACTTATATATAAAGTTTTCATTAAGATAGAATTTCATGTACAAAATTTTGATCTGCCTTGTATTTAGGAAACCATCAACACACAACACGTACTGGACTAAATCTCCTAGATTGATGAGAGGAGGCTGTTTTAACTAAGAATGGCCCTTTGTGGGATTGAAATGGCCTGCCTGTGACTCTGAGCTTTGTCCAGAGTCCCAGCCTGGGCCCAGTTGAGTTGATTGTTGCAGTCACTGCACCGTTGGTTTTATAGCAAAATATTGGACACTTTCACACTAAAGAAAAGGAGACAAATGAGTATTGTGGGGTCAGGAGGCCCATGAATAGCAGGACTCTGACTTTTCATCTGTATATTCCCAGAGCTGAGCACAGTGGCTTCTAACAAATAGTAGATGCTCAGTAAGTATTTGCTGAACATGCAAATGAGTTCATGAGAATGAATAAATGAAAACTGGGCTGGGAAGTCCATGTCAAGAATGTTCTATTAACACGCAAATATCCCCAGAAGGAGATGGACCCTTCTGGCTGCATGGCCTTTACTCCAAAGTGGTGAGGGTCACCTGACATACTGTCCAGGTAGATATGTGTTATATAATACAGGGCAAACTTAAGGCACTGTCATCTCTTGAAGCCCTTTATCTGCACCGATTCCAGTTCTTTGTCTGTCTCTCACCACTAGAATTTAGCTTCATTAGGGAAGCAACTTTGTCTAGTTCATTTCTGACCCTGGCATTTGGTAGGTGCCTAAAAATATTTGCTGAATGAATAAAATGAATGAATCATCATTTCCCTTAATTTCTTTCTGCCTTAGTTTTCATGTTTGCACCATCTTTTAGATGGCTGTTGTAAGGCTGAAAAGAAATCTTAAGTAAATAGCAATGTCCTGAATTAATGATAGTTGAGTTTTGAAAAAAAAGACAGAAATGGACAATGAAAAAGATTACCAAATTTACAATAGAAACGAGCATTTCAGATAACACTCAATAAACATAGGAGACAATCTCAATCTACGTCACTTTGATCCCATTTTCTATGAGCCCCTTGTATAATAGTCACTTCAATCAAACTGCTTAAACCATTCTGTGTGCAAATGTGATACTATCCTGTTGTTTGCTATTTTTTTCTGCTCAGCCTTCAATCCTTTTTGCAATGGTGGGCAGGCCTCTTCAGGAAACCACACTTACCACATGCAGACCAAACAGAGTGGTGGAGCTGACTTCCCCACAGTTCCTGGGGTGGGGCGGGGCTGTGCTGCAGACCTTGCCAGTGACACCATCACTGTACCTGTGTCATTGTCCCTGCAGACCTCACTGTACCTGTGTCATTGTCCCTGCAGACCTCACTGTACCTGTGTCATTGTCCCTGCAGACCTCACTGTACCTGTGTCATTGTCCCTGCAGACCTCACTGTACCTGTGTCATTGTCCCTGCAGACCTCACTGTACCTGTGTTGGATGATTGGTTCAGATCCAGTCAAAGCATTTGAGAAGGAACTGGACATTGAAGGAAAGGTGCTGAGGATAGAGCATGCTTTCTTTCTGGATCAGAGTGAAGTCCAATCCACAAACACAGGTAGAGATTATAAATGGAGATAAACCAAGTTTTGATGGTGTCTTTGAGATGCTGAGTCCCACGTCCCTGGAAGCTCAGACAACTCCTAGGCTTTCCCATTTCATGGAGTGATAATTTCCCATTTCCAGAACTCTATTTTCAGAAAATAATCAGATGTAGTCAAAAAAGTATAATGTATAAGGATGTTCATCGTGAGTTTATTTATAATGAAAAAAAATTGAAGCAAAGAAAAATGGATTTCCGTGTAGCACCACTAATCATCAGGGAAATGCAAATTAAAACCACAATGAAATATTGCCTCACACCTGTTCAAATGGCTATTATCAAAAACATAAAAGAACATTTTGGTGAGGAAGTGGAGAAAAAGGAACCTTCATGCACTGTTGGTGGGACTGTAAATTTGTACAGCCACTGTGGGAAACAGTATGGAGGTTCCTCAAAAAATTAAGAATAGAGCTGCCATACAATCCAGGAATTCCATTTTTGGATATTTATCCAAAGGAAATGAAATCAGTATCTCAAAGAGATCCCTGTACCCCCTATTCACTGTAGCATTATTTACAATTGCCAGGGCTTAGGAATAATCTGAGCCTGTTGACGAATGACTGGGTAAAGAAAATAGGGTATATACATACAATGGAATATTACTCAGCCATGAAAAGGAAGGGAATTCTGCCCTTTGTGACAACATGGATGGGCCTTGAGGGCATTATGCTAAGTGAGATAAGTCAGAGAAGGACAAATACTGCATGGTATAACTTACACTTGGAATCTAAAAAGAAAAGTCAAGTTAAAGAAATAGTAGAAGAGTGGTTGCCAGGGGCTGAGGGTGGGGAAAATTGGGAGAGGTTGGTAAAAGACAACAAACTACCAGCTATAAGATGAATAAGGTCTGAGGGTTAATGTATAACATAATGACTCTGGTTGGTAACACTGTGTTGTGTAATTGAAATTTGCTAAGAGAGTAGAACTTGAATGTTTTCACTCCAAAAACAAAAAGGTAAATATGTGAGGTGATAGATGTATTAATTAACTCAACGGGGGTAATCCTTTCACAATGCACGCATACCTAAAATCACAAGGCTTACTCTAAATACCTTACAATTTTATATGTCAATAATACTGTACCTAAAAGAGCTGAAACTTTTAAAACAAATCATGTGTTATACAAAACTAGATAATAACATCAACAAATATTCACAATATATAATTTTGGCTTTATTTGTGCTTTTTTTTTATGTTTAAATGTTGTTACTTGCTCAGAAAAGCAAGATTGCTTTTGCCGCAAAATAGAAATCTTTTTATATTTTATGATGAAATTAGTGCCTTGTTATAAATTTTAAGTAATTTGCAAAATCATGTAATTTGACTCCTGCTCCCAACCACACATAACTAGTTGTAGATAATACCCGGCCAGGTGGAATACAGGGCTGGTAATGCTGCTGATCACCAGGTAAGGTCTGAGGGGATGATCATCTTTAAAATGTTTTGATAAAATTGTTTCTTAAATTTTATTTTGGAAAACATAAGGTCGCAATCAGAAGTAGGAGCACTGTATTTGTATATTTCATTGATTATATAGTTGAACATTTAAAGATATTTACTAAATTCCTGTCACATTAGAAAGGAGTCATAGAAGTGTTCAATGTGGGAAAACACTTTAAAAAGCGAGTTAAAATGTGAATTTTTCTATCTGTTATATGTTGTTTGTTGTAACCTGGAATGCAGTCTTGGCCGATGAACAAAAATAGTTCTGCTCCGACAGCTCTGGGGGGGGGGGGGGGGAGCAGGGGTAGAAGGATTGAGCAAAAAAGAAAAAAAGAGAGAGAGAGCACCCATGGATGTAGAGAAAAGTGTGGTGATTGCCAGGGGAGGGTGGGGGGAAAGGGGAGGTAGAAGGGCACATAAAGGGTATAAATGGTGATGGAAAATTAAAAAAAAAAAAAAAAAGTTCTGCTCCATTTTCCTTCATCACCATTTCTGGAGCACCCATGACGTCTGGGCATTGTTACAGGGCACTGTCCAGTGACTGTACTCTGGAATCCTTGTCTTTAGTCCTGGGAATTGTCAGTGGAACCTCAGTATAAAACAGAAGCTTTAACAGCTCCAGTGTTCTCGGTATTTCTCTCTCTCTCTCTTTTTATTTACACAAAATGCCATTTTATCACTTAAATGGCACTGAGAATGACATACTTAGATTTATTTCTGACCACACTAAAAAGGTTCTTTCCCTTTTGTGTGTGTATTAAGATGATTGCTATCCTCATGTGGAAGTTCAGAAAATTAGTTCAAGACTCTGTAAAGTTTATCAGTCAAGATAATCTCTGTCAGTGATACCGGTGCGGTGAACAAAACGCTCCATTCAGCGTGAGAGCTTCCCGCCTGCCAGGAGGCGGCATCTGGGCAACCTGACCATCTCCTCCAGGCCTCATGTGCACCCGAGCCTGCCGGGGAAGAACCACAGACAAGCAGTGAGAAAGGGTAACTTCTGCAGGGCCAGTGTGGCTCAGTGGTTGAGCGTCGACCTGTGAACCAAGAAGTCACTGGTTCCATCCCCAGTCAGGGCACATGCCCGATTGTGGGCTCGATCCCCAGTAGTGGGCGTGCAGGAGGCAGCGACTGATGTCTCTCTCTCACATCGATGCTTCTGTTTCTTTCCCTTCCTCTCTCTAAAATCAATAAAAACATATTTAAAAAAAAAAAAGTAACTTCCACCCTGGCCGGTGTGGTTCAGTGGTTAGCGTAGTGGCCCGTGAACTGAAGGGTCTTGGGTTTGACTCCTGACCAAGGGCACGCACACATACCTGGGTGGCAGGTTTGATCCCCAGCCCCTGCGGGGTGCATGCTGGAAGCAACTGATCGGTGTGTCCCTCTTACATAGATGCCTCTCTCTATCTCTCTCTCCCCTCCTCCTCCTAACCTTCCACTCTAAAAATCAATGTTAAAAAAAGGTAACTTCCAAGTCTTACTCCTGCTCCCTGGTCCTTTTGTTCTTTACCCCCCAAGCCACTAATGGGACGGGGAAAGTGACCTGTGCCCCCTTAGCAGCAGCTTCTGGATGCTCAGACGTGCCCAGGCCTACCAACAGTTCCAGTGAAAGTGAAAGCTGTCGGGACTCTGCCAGGACGCTAGATGCTCTCGAATCTAGAGCGTCAACTTCCCAGGACGCTGAGACTGAAATGAAGGTTTTGGCAGGACCCGGGCTAATCCAGCGGCAAATCTCCTGGGGGGAGGGTGCCTCTCTGTTGGACCAGATGATCTTGAACCCCTCTTTCGGCTGTCGCTCCTTCGATTACGTGACTCAGCCAATCTTTCACTGTGTTCCCGGCCCTTGCTGGCCCCGTGGGAAGACAGGGGACAAGGTCGAGGCAGCCCATGTGCTCTGATGGTTAATGTCCTGTTCTCTATTTAAGAAGGAATCACCACCTGTGTACTAACGTTTGCAAAACCAGTGGCTCACCTTCTGGAAGGTTCTTTTCCATAATTCTCAAGTACTTAATGTTTACAAGTTACCTTTTTCCTGGATGACTCTTTCCTTTAACTTACTTATAAGAAACATCCACCAAATGGAGAAGGCTTCCTGCAGATGTTACTTGGTGAGGTAATCTCTGCGTGAGTAGTTCACACACCTAGAGAACATACATGACTGCCGCTCTGCACCGACATATAGTAGGAGTGGATTGTGATTAGCAAAATCCTCTGCCCTCGTCTCTAGTTTGGCTTTGGCAGACAGAGCGTCCGACACCACAGCAAGGGTTGCCGATGCTGGGGGGGGTCTGGTGATGTAATTAGGCTCAACCTTCCTGCTGAAATGAATGACTAGAAAAGACTGCATGTAGCAGTGCAGGCCTGATGCAGCAGGGCCTTTCCTGACTGTTTGTTTGTTTGTTTTGAGTAACAATGACGTTGGCTCCAGCTTGATGAAAGGCCACACATACTCTTTTTAGAAGAAAAAGCATACTACCTCGGGGTTGCTAAATATGGACAGGGTCCTCACAGCAAATGAAACAAGGATTCAGAAACGTTACTATGTTTTTCTTTATTCAAAGAACACTGAAAATAATGACTATTACAGACACTAAGAGCTGAAGTGTGCTGGCATAGTGATGAAAGGCAGCATCGTGGAGTTTCCTGTCTCCGGTGAGTGCGTGAGCACATACGCAGTCACAGGCCTTGCTGCAGCCTCTGATTTATTCAGCAGTGTTCCTGGCTCCTCTGCTGTTGCTCTTGGTTGCGCATCTTGAAGACATTTATTGTAAGACTTTTCCTTGGATCAGACAGATGAAAACTAAGGTTTCCATTTTTTAAAAAATATATATTTATTGATTTTAGAGAGAGGAAGGGAGAGGGAGATAGAAACATCAATGATGAGAGAGTCATTGATCGGCTGCCTCCTGCACGCCCCTGACTGGGGATCGAGCCTGCAACCCGGGCATGTGCCCTGACCGGGAATCGAACCACGATCTCCTGGATCTTAGGTAGATGCTCAACTGCTGAGCCACGCCCAGCAGGGTGAGGTTTCCATTTTTATTCATTGAAACAATGACACTAAGACATTTGCTAACTCAAAAAATGTTTAAGCATGAGCCTGTGTTTGTTTGATAGCTGTGGCCCATTTTGTTGGAATTTGTGATTGGTGGTGAGGTTGCACCTCTCTCTAGGGTATTGCTGATGTTATCATGTAGAGAAGAAAAAAAAGGTAGCATCCCTCCTTCTGTTGCATCACAAGGATGAACGGAGTTGGCTTGGCTTTGGCAGACAGAGCGTCCGACACGACAGCAAGGGCTACATAATTAGGCTCTACCTTCCCGCTGAAGCGAATGACTAGAAGAGACTGCATGTAGCAGTGCAGGCCTGACGCAGCGGGGAACTGTGCGGCCATTACGGGATGGAAACAGAAAGGCACGGGGGAGCCAGAGCGACACAGCCACTTCAGTCCCGAGGGTACTGCCCGCTGGCCCCTGCCTGGGTGACCGCGAGGGCAGAGCCCACCCAGGGTGAAAAGTTCTGGGGAAGATGTGCCCATATTAACACCTTGCTGACCAGTCACGAGATAATTCGTGTCTGCACTTATATTAATTTAAGTAATTTTAAACACCTTGCTGACCAGTCACTATGGAAAAGTAGCCAGCCACACGGGCGAGTTCTGGCCTGAAATTGCTGGTCAGCAATTAAGATGACCCCTCTCCTGCTGAACCCCTGGAACCCCCAGGGGAGATGTTTTCGCCTTAGCCAAGCAGAGCAGATGGGGAAGACAGGCCCTCCCGGGGAACCTCCCCTAGGGCAGTGGGTGACGGGTGAGCTCCAGGAAGCCTTTCAGGAATAACTAGCCCGGATCTCACTAAATGATTTCAGGAAACAGAAAGAGAGGAAACACATCCCAACTGCTGGTATGAGACCAGCACAACCTTGATGTGCAAACCAGATTAGGACGTCACCAGAAAGGAAATTACAGGCCAGTCTCTCATGAATGTGGGTGCAGAAATCCTAAACAAAATGTTAGCAAATTGAAAGCAGTAAAAGAAGAAGAATGAGTACCTCATCACCAAGTTGGATGTATTATAGAAATAGGTTGGTCTTAGAAAATCAACCATATAATTCATCATATTGATACATTAAATGAGAAAAATAATATGATCACCTCTGTAGACTTATAAAAAGCATTTGGTAGAGTTCAGTTTGCACTCAATTAAAAAAACAACAGCAACCAAAAAAAAACCACACCTCACATACCTCTTAGCAAATTGAGAATAGACAGGACCTTCCTTAATCTAACAAAGGGGAGCTACAGAAGGCTGACAGCAAACATCACTCAGTGGTGAAATGCAGAAAACTTGCCTGAGAGATGTCAGCTAACCCCACTTCTACCCAGCTTGTGTTTGAGGTCTCAGTCAGTGCAGTAAGTACTGAAGAGAAAGAAAAGATTATAAAGGAATAAATAAGATTCTCATTATTAACAGATGGCTGTGCACATAGAAAGACCAAAACAATTTATTAGATAAGTTACTAGAATTAATATACAAGGCTTGCCTTGTTGAATACACCAAAAATTGCCTTCTCTATGCCCCAAATTGCATATTGTATTGCATTTCTTTATTCAAGAAATAAACAAAACATAAGCATTTGTGATATATACCATTAAAGTAGCATGAAAAATTGTCAAACAGGAAAATAAATCCAACAAAAGAACTCTATAGGGAAAATTATAAAACTTATTATGAGACTATTTAAAGCAGAGGTGGGGGACATCAGGCCAGCCAAGGCAACCACAGGCGGGACTCGAAATTCAATAAATCTAGGAGCTTTTTTCATAGCTAATTTTTAAGTTAATGATTTTGTATGGCCCTTGAATGATGTTATAAATATCCAAATGGCCGTTGGCAGAAAAAGGATTCCCCACCACTGATTTAAAGAGACTAAAGAAATAGAGAGCTAAGGATGTCCATGAATTACAGACTCAACACTATAATGTCAATTCTTCCCAAATTGATTTAGTGATTTCGAGCTCCTCAAGTTCACTCTTCCAACAGGTCTTCGTTTGTCTAATATTTTAAAAAATTTATCGTTATTGTTAAAAGTATTATAGATGACCCTTTTTTCCCCCATTAATCCCCTACACCCTGCATCTGCCCTCCCCCCCCAGGCCCTTACCAGACTATTGACTGTGTCCCTGGGTTGTTTAATATTTTTTAGTGTAATTTGATAAGCTACCTCTAAAATATATATACAGAATCACAAAGTGCCATGAGTAGCCAGGATATCTTTGAATAAGGTGGGAAGACTTGCTATGTCACACCTCAAGTCATATCATAAAGCTGTGTAACCACACACTACGGTATTTGTAGACAAGTGAGCCAATTGAGTAGAATAGAAAACCTAGAAACAGGCTCATGTGCCCCTGATTTATGACCATGTGATGTATGACAGAGGTTGCACTTTTTAAAAACATTAATTTCAGAGAGAGGAAGGGAGAGGGAGAGAGATAGAAACATCAATGATGAGAGAGAATCATTGATCGGCTGCCTCCTGCACACCCCCTACTGGGGATCGAGCCTGCAACCTGGGCATGTGCCCTGACAGGAATCGAACCGTGACCTCCTGGTTCATAGGTTGAAGCTCAACCACTGAGCAACACTGATCAGTCTGGAGGTTGCACTTTAGATGAGTGGGGCAAGGATGGACTTTTTTCAATAAATAGTGTTAGGGAAACTGACTAACCAAACAGAAGAAAGAAAGAAGAAAAGGAAGGAAAAAAGAGAAAGGGAGGGAGGGAAGAGGAAGGGAGGAAGGAAGGAAGGAAGGAAGGAAGGAAGGAAGGAAGGAAGGAAGGAAGGAAGGAAGGAAGGAAGGAAGGAAGGAAGGAAGGAAGGAAGGGAGGAAGGAGGGAAGGAGGGGAGGGAGGGAGGGAGGGAGGGAGGGAGGGAGGGAGGGAGGGAGGGAGGGAGGGAGGAGAGAGAGAGAGAAAAGAGACCCCTTACAACATACATAAAATTAATACAGCAACTAAAGACTGAAATAAAAATGCTAACATCTGGAAACAAACTTGGAGAAAAATTCAGTTGATTTACTTTTCTCCTGAGAACAAGTTCTAGTTTCTTGGTTCTTTATGTGTTGGGTAATTTAAGATTGTACCCTGCTTATTATAAAAATTGAGCTGTGGCCGGGCTGGTGATGCTCAGCAGTTGAGTGTTGGAACCAAAAGGTCACCAGTTTGATTCCAGTCGGGGCACATGCCTGTGTTTCGGGCTCGATCCCCAGTAGGGGGCGTGCAGGAGGCAGCCGATCTATGTTTCTCTCTCATTGATGTTTCTATCTCTCTCCCTTACTTTCTCTGTAAAATCAATAAAAACATATAAAACACACACACACAAAAACAAAAATTGAGCTGTGGAGTTCAGAATTTGGTTGTTTTTCTCCATAAATTTTGCTTCCTTTATACTTCATAGGTATTTTTCTTTTTCTTTTTTTAAATATATCTTTATTGATTTCAGGGAGAGGAAAGGAGAGGGAAAGAGAGAGATAGGAACATCAGTGATGAGAGAGTCATTGATCAGCTGCAGCCTGCATCCCGGGCATGTGCCCTGACAGGGAATGGAACCCTGATTACCTGGATCCTAGGTCGACACTTAACCACTGAGCCACACCCGGCCGGGCCATAGGTATTTTTCTTGGTTGGGCTGGAACTGCAGTCTCTTGAGTGATAGGTTCAATCCGTTCATACCTTTTGTCTTCAGCAGAGGACTAAGCCTATTCATGCATGTGTGGCTGGCGCCAACCAATCATAAGGGAAGGCAATAAAACCTTAAAATATATGCAGGAAACAAGAAACTGTGAAAAGTGATGCAGTCCATTTGAAAATGGAACATCTAGAAATAAATACAATAATCAAAATTTAAGACTAAATGGATACATTAGAAGACAAAGAGAAAATATTAACATCAGCCAAAGAAAGTGGACAGAACACCTTCAAATGACTGACAGTTACACACGGCTGGATTCTCTAACTGCAGCATTAAAGTAGAAAGTTCAATAGCATTGATCTCTTCAACTGCCAACCTATTATTCCATGTATAGAAAATCTATATTTCATGAATGAGAGTGAAATTAAAGCATTTTCACAAATAAAAATGGAAAGAATTCATCACCAACTGACTCCCACTGAAGGGAATTCTAAAGGAGACAGAACATAAGTGATTTCTGATGCAAGTTTTGAGATACAAGAAAAGAATTAATTACAAAAAGAGAAGTGAATATATAGGTAAATGTAAATGAACATTGATTGAATACAATAGTGATAGTATTCAGTGGGGTCTAAATAGGAGAGATAAATGATGGGATGTAAGTGAAGTTAAGTTAAAGTGTTCAAAGTTCCTTGTATTATCCAAGAAAAGAACAAAGATTTTATATTTTAATAATTTAACCACTGGTGTTATAATTTCTCAAGTAAAATCATTGGAATTCACAACTTCCAAACTAATAGTGGAAAAAAGTTAATAATCAGAAATTCTTAGGCAATCAAAATACTACAAAAAAAAAAAAAAAAAGAGAGGAAAACACAGAAGAGGAAGTATGACAAATAGAAATCACAAAATATAGCAGATTTAAACCTAAATATCTTAATAATTACATTAAATGTAAATGATTAAACTCTTTGGTTTAAAAGAAGACAATGATTTACTGGATTTTAAAAATTGAACTATATGTCATGAGAACACAGGGAGAATAATGACAAAAGGATAGAAAAAATATATTATTTGTATTTGCAAAAGATATTTGGTATAAATAGATCAATACCATACAAAATAGACTGTAAGGCAAAAAGCATTGTGAGAGTTAAAAAAGGATGCTTTGTGGTGATTAAAATTTCATTTCACCAAGAAGATAGGATTATCTAAATTTGTAGGTACCTCATAACACCAAAATATATAAAGCAAAAATTTGATAGAACTATGAGGAGAAATAGACAAATTCACAATTATAGAGGAAAATGCACTTTACCTCTCTCAGTTATCACATATTTTCCATTGCACACAAAGCTTTTACAAACAGTGACTTTAAGGTAAGCTAGAAAACATTTCAGAGGATTTAAACAATATTCAAATATTTTCTGGTCAGAGTGTAATTAAGGGAGAAATCAGTAATAAAAAGACCAGTAGAATATTCTCATATCTTTGGAAATTAAAAACATCATGCTAAATAAGTGATATGTTAAGTAATAAATTATAATAAAAGTTAAATTTTGGACTGAATGATAAAAATGCTACTTATTAAAACTATGAATAAAGAGAAAGAAATAATAAAAGGAAAATTTGTACCCATATATGAGAGAAGAAAGGCTGAAAATTAGTGAGTTTAATAGGCATGAAGTAAGTTTAAAAGCAAATGCAAGGTTAACTCAAACAGGAAAAATAAAGTAAAAAATAACAATAGAAGCAGAAATTAACTGAAACAAAAACAGTCATAGAAGAGGAAGAATCTGGTTAGTTAAGAGCTTGCTTGCTCTTCACTGACACTCATAAAACTGACAAAACTTCTTGTGAAATTGACCCAAAATAGAAGGTCCAAATAACCAATACTGGGGTAAAAAAGGAAATATTACAGATGCCACACACTCAGGCGTATTAGATAAAGGATATTCTTAACAACCTTATACCAATAAATTTGAAAATCTAGACGAAATGGACAAATTTGGGGGAAGTATGCCAAGAATGACTCAAGAAGAAACAGAAAACTTCAATGTTCAAAACTCTTTAAAGAATTAAATCCGTAGCATGTGTCTTTTTTTAAAGGAAAACTCCAGGCCAGCTGGCTTCACTAGGTGGTTATTCCAAACATTCAAGGAAGGAACAGGCCCATTCTTACACTCCTCCCGGCAACGGAAGAAGAAACACTTTGTTATTGACTTCATGATGCAGCAAAACTTGATTCCAAGGACAAATGGGTAAAGAATAATTTCCGAGCTAATTTCACTCATGGACATAGATGTAAATTTTTCAATAACTAGTAAAGCCCCACCACAATACACTAATGAGGTACGAGTGAAATCCATTGATTTAATTTAACCAGCTGGACCTGTGGGGATTAGGCTGGGAGAATATTGGGGGTTCAGTGTCCTGTCCTCTACTTCTCCACTTCCCAAGAAATAACTGATTACCTACAGCTACCCTAGCCCCCTCCACAACTCCTAAAGAGGTTAACAAAGTTTAATCAGCCTCTGTTTGAGAAAGAAAGGAAAAATTTCTAATCAATTACTCTCAATTTTAAGTTATTTGGATGGGAAGTTATTGATGAGTTTTACTGCAATAGTAAACCAAATTCAGCAACATGTTAAATGGATAAAACATTTTGACCAAGGCAGATTTATCCAAGGAATGCAAGGTCAGTTTAAGATTTTTTAAAAATTAGTTAATTATTTTCCACAGTAGTAGGTTAATATAGGAACAATTATATGATCATTCCAGTAGATGCAAAAATAGCATTTGATTAAATTCAATATTAGCTTAAAAACTAAATAGGGTTTTCTTAATCAGATAAAAAGAAGCTACAAAAATCTACAATAAACATGATACTTAGCAAATGTCTGAAAACTTCCCCTTTGAGATGGTGAACAAGAAAAGGACATTTCCTATCACCACTGTCACCGCAGACAGCAGTTCCTGGTTCTCACAGTAACACAAGAAAAAAATCAAGACTATTAACTTTGGGAAGGAAGAAACCAAACTGTCATTGTCTCCAGATAAAATGACTGTATATGTATCAAATAAAACAGCTTACAGATAATATATTAGAATTAATAAGAACGCGTATAGGGCCCTGGCCAGCATCGCCCAGTGGTTAGAGCACCCCTGAAGGGTCGCGGGCTCGATTCCCTGTCAAGGGCACGTCCCTGAGTTGCAAGTTCATCCCCAGCCCTGGCCCTGTCAGGGCATGTTGGGGAGGCAACTGATGGATGTGTCTCTCTCAGGTCAATGTGTGTGTGTCTCTCTCTCCCCTGCTCCTCCCTTCCACTCTCTCTGAAGATCAATGGAGGATCCTTGAGTGATGATAAAAAAAAGAAAAGAAAGCTTATAGGAAAGTGACCAAAAAATAAAATCAGTATAAAAATTCAATTGTATTTCTATATAAGAGCAACAAATAGAAAATGTAACTTTTAAAATGCACAAGTAGAATAAATGTCGAAGAGTGATGTGAAAAACCTTTATAAGGAAAATTATATTTTACCGAGAGACAGTGTTGGAAACCCAAACAAGCAGAGAGGTAACCACGTTTATGTAATAAAAGATTCAAAACACAAAGAAGTCCTTTATGTCTAAAATGATTTCTGGATTCTGTTCGATCCCACTTGAAATCCCAAGAGGTGTTTTGGAGAGGGAGGTGACCTATGACAAGGTAATTAAAAATATTTTAAAAATTCCAAAGAGAAGAGCAGCCAAGGCATCGAAGGAAGAAGAAGTGAAGAGAGGAGGGGAAGGGAAGGGACAGAAAGGGAATGAGGAGCCTCAGCTGTCAAGTGTTCAGATTATGATGCTACATTAATCAATACCATGCTGTAGTGGTGCAGGAACAGACGAATAGATGAGTGGGGCAGAAGAGAGAGTCCATATGTGCACAGCTATATGAGGCATGGGGAGCAACTCAGAGCATGGGGGGGCAAAGCTGGACTTACGTTCACCAGGATACCATACATGATATGTATGTATATATATATCTGATATAGATCACATGACATATAGGTCTCATGTATTGTATCTGACCTATATCAGACACATTAATGTTGTATTTCCCCATAATTACCCAAATCTGGAAACAACCCAAGTGCCCATCAACAACGGAATGGTAGAATGGATCGAGAAACTCTGATATACTCATTCAAAAAATATTTACTTAAAAAAAAAGTAGGCTACATAAAACAAAATGGACAAGTCTATAAACCTACAGTTGAATGACTGAAAAACAAAACATAAAAATTATGGTTACAGTATAATGCTATTTATATAAAGTTCAAAAGGAAGCAAAATTAAACTGCATTTTACAGGGCTGCCTGCAAGGGTGGTTAAGAAAAGCAAGGGTGTAATTACCATACAGACAGGAGGATGGTGGGAAGGAGGGCGCTGGAGTCAGGAAGGGCCTTCTGGGATGTAATAGTGCTCAAGTCCTGGACTCGGGCGAGAGGTACTTGGCTCTCTAACCATTTGTTAAATGTTACCTGCAACATTCGTGAACATTTCTTTATAGTTTGCAATACAGATCTTTAAAAATTAGTATAATTAGACTTCCCATGAAAATCAGTTTTCCCACATGGTTGAGAATTAGTTAGCTTTCTACTTATTGGTTAAATGCTCAAACATTTATGCATGTTAATGTATTTGTTACCTTTCATCTTTCACAATAAAAATATATAATTGTATAATTAGACTTGTAATGGAAAGTGGCAGTCACCATCCCATCTTACTCCCTGGAGGCACAGTCAGATTTTCTGATGGTTTTGGGGTTTTTGTGTGTGTGTGTGTTTACCTTAATATTTCTAAATAATAAGGTTAAAGTGCTGTGTCTTTATTTTTTACTTTTGTGTACTCTTTACGGACTGTCTACATCCACACACTGAGGACAGGCTTCCTTAGCTACCTCTTTTCCTTTAGGCTCACACAAACTCTTTTCCTATTCTCTTCCTCTCCAACTATATTGTTTTTTGTTTATGTCAATTCGATACATTATTTGGTATTTACATTATTATGACTATGTAAATATTATTCATAACCATAATAATCCAACCCTAAACTCCTATCAACGTGTTCGATTAGATATTCTTTTTTTCCTTGGAGATGTCCCTCCAGAATCCTTCATTCTTTCCCCTCAGCTTGGATCAGAATTTACATTATTATGTTTATAAAATATTTTTCATAGGCTTCTATCAGCCATGACTCAGTAAGTGATACCAGACTTGCTGTCCACTGGAAACAGCTACAAGATTGGACGGTGTAGGATACAACTCTTTTCAGGCATTGAAAAGTGAGCATCACAGGAGAGGATCTCCTGAGGCGAGCCCAGCGTTGCCTGCGATTGTCCTGGCTTTCAGCCTGGAGGTGGTCTTTCTGCTCTGAGTTCAGACTTTTGAAGTGGTTGGAATTTGTTTGTCAGGGTATCTGAGAAGGGGGGTTGCCCAGACAGGAGCACCGAGAGGCCTGCTTTTGAATCATTGTGGGTCTTTGGCTTAAGGCCAGGCTGCACAAGCAAAGGGTGAAACTCTGTAACTAAACAGAGATCACCTGCTGTAGTCTGAGAGCCCAATGGTGACACCAGAAGGCGTGCGGTGCTGGGTGACATAGCAGCACTGGCCTAGGCAGTGGAGAGTTGTCACTGAAAATTCTGGAACGGAGTGGAGATTCTAGAAAGGCCAAACCTTACTCTACAGTAAGGGACATGTCCTAGAAATGAGATCTAAGTAAAAATAGACCCACTCCAACAAAGAATAAAACCAAGGCTGAGAAGACCAAGAGTGAGTGCCAATAGTTTCAGTGTCCGAACAGGCTGAACACCTATGTGTGAGGAAGATGTGATTTTCTCTCTCTAGTGCATACTATACAAAATGTTCAGCATGTAATAAAAAACCACTAGGTATGAAAAGAAACGGGAAAACGTGAGCCATAGTCAAGAGAAAAATGCAGTTTTTGAAAACTAGTTCCTAGTTACCTAGATGTTGGAATTAACAAGCAATAACTCTCAAGCAACTACTACAATTATACATTTATAAATGAACAAATAGGAATCTCAACAGAAAAATGTAATTTAAAAAATGGAAATCAGAAAACTGAAAAAACCCAATATATAAAATGAAAAATTAATTGTATGAGCTTAACCATGGATTGGAGATGTTAGAAGGAACGGTCAATGAGCCATTCAATCCAAGAAATAGAAAAAATATTGAAAAAATTCAGACATAAACAGAGCTATTATTGAGTACTATCCATTTCTCATGTGTTAGAAACAGAACTAATCTCTTTCATTGCTTTTGTTTTAGTTTACTATTTTTTTGTTATTAAAAAATTTTAAAAGTTGTATATAATATGTTATAATTTTTTCTACTGCCTAGTAAACCAAGTTAAGTAAGACTAGGTTACTAGAGTGGGCCCTAATCCAGTATGACTGGCGTCCTTATACAAAGGAGAAATTTGGACAGACACAAACAGAGGGAAGGTGACATAAAGAGGCCAATGTGACAACGAAGGCAGAGATTGGAATGATGCAGAACAATCTGAGAACCACCAGGGGCTGGAAAAAGCCAGAAGGGATTCTCCCTTAGAGCAGCGATTTTTAATCTTTTTCATCTCATGGCACACGTAAACTAATCCCTAAAATTCTGCGGCTCACCCAAAAATACACTTTTTGCTGATCTGACCAAAAAAAGAAAAAAGGAATACTTTTGATTCATACACAACAGAAGGCTATTGCTGTGTTGGCTGTTGTCATTTAAAAAATTTGACAATCTAAGGGAAAAGAGGTCAGTGTCCCTGGCAATATAGTCGAGTATTGCATGTTTTAAAAAATCTTGTGGCACACCGGTTGGCAATCGCTGCCTTAGTGCACCAGAGGCAGCGTGGCCCTGCTAACACCTTGATTTCAGACTTTCCAGCCTCCACTGTGAAATTATGTTTCTCTTGTTTCAAGACACCATCTTGTGCCACTTTGTTACAGCAGCCTTCGGAATCTAATACAGAATCTAATTTCTGCTGTAACACTTCAAAATAGCATACTTCTTTCCTAGTTTAAAAAATGTTACCTGGGTTATTGTATCTTAAAAATCCTTCGTTTGGAGCTCTGTCTGCCTGCGTTGTGTCTTGTCCTTCCAGTCTCCTTTTCTGTTTTAATACTGCTCTTTTTTCTTGAAACATTAAGTGGTCTATGTGTTCATCTTCCTCCCTTCTGTGCTGCATCTCCCATCTCTGTTTTACCCTTCTTTCCATGATTATCTTTTCTCTTTCCAGGTCTTTTCATCTGTCTTTCTTGTGCTTCAGAATATCTTCCTTTGGTTTTGTGGAAGACCACTGGTCAGACGGATAAGGCAGCAGTGCCTCTGCCCGCAGGGAGCGCAGGAGGTTCCCGTGAACGCGGTTTCCCCGAGTTAGAAATGTTGGTTAGAAAACAACCCAAAACTCGAAGATTTAGTGGATTCTCTCAGTTACCTTCATCATCCTTTACCTTTCTCAGAAACACATTGCCCATGTGGCACTTATTCCACCCCGCCTTGTTCCACTGGGTTTGCACACACACCCATCCTTGCCTTCCCGAGGCCTGGGACCCCTGGGAGTTTGTGACGCCCCCGGTGAGTCCGCCCCCCTGGGAAAAGGTGCCCCCAGGGGCCGAAGCGCCGGGGCCGGCGGGTGAGACCGCCTCTGCCGTACCGCCCCCAGTTAGTGTGGCATTAGGGATGCTGCATAAAAACATTTGGCCTTGCACTTTGTGAACTGTATGCGTGGTCATGTTTTCTCCCATCTCAGATCAGATTCTCAAGAGGGCTCAGGCCTTGATTTTGGAGTTGAGTAAAAGGCCAAGAGACGAGGCTTTCCTTACATGTCCAGAAAGGGCATGAATTGGGGGTTCTGAGGTGTGTGTACCGGTTTGTCTCTAAGCCAGGGGCAGGGCAGGGAACTAGAAGGAACTTGAGCCAGACAAATCTCTCAGAAATCTGCTTACGAGTGTGACACCCAGGGTCATGCTCCCCTCTTCCTGGTGTCTTCCCAGGCGGTCGCCGGAGGCCCAACAAGCAAGGAAACGCCAGCCGCAGGGAACCCAGAAAGGGAAAGTCAGGGAAGTCAGGTGTACAGCTGGCCAATGAGAGACCCACCTTTTGCTCTTGGGAGGTGGAGGCAACATGAGGTATACAGATGGGCAAGGAGCCTTTTGGACAGTATGGGACACCTTGTCAGTGTACTGTTCATAAGGTGTGTTAAAAGCAAATGCCAGACTAACGGGACCTGTAGGTCAGGCTTCACCTACTTCTGCCTACATGTGTTCCTCTTATTTGGGCTACATGCCTACAGGGCCGTAAGCTCCTAGAGGTTACAAGCAATGTCGTATATGGAAGCCGCATGCTGTTTTGCACAAATGCTTTGTAAAAACTACATGAATGACTGGGAAACATTAAAATTCTTCATGAGCCCATGCAAAGCAAATAAAGTAATTTAAAAAAAGAAATTCTCACCTGAGGACATGCTTACTGATTTTAGAGAGAGGGGAAGGCAGAGAGAGAGAGAGAAACATTGATGTGAAAGAGAAACATCAGTTAGTTGCCTTCCTGTCTGGGGATCAAACCCAAAACCTAGGTATGTGCCCCGACTGGGAATCAAACCCACAACCTTTCGATATATGGGACAGTGCTCCAACCAACTGAGCCATACCGACTAGGGCGCAAGTAAAGTAATTTTGAACAATTCTTTGGCTTATTAAAAAATAGTGCCCAGCCGGGGGTGGCTCAGCAGTTGAGCATCGACCTAGGATCCAGGAGATCTAGGCTCGCTTACGGTCAGGGCACATGCCCGGGTTGTGGGCTCCATCCCCAGTGGGGGCGCGCAGGAAGCAGCCGATCAATGACTCTCTCTCATCATTGATGTTTCTCTCTCTCCCCCCCTTTCCCTTCCTCCCTCTCTGAAATCAATAAAGATATATTTTTTAAAAATTAATAAATAAAATAAAAATAGAAAACAATAACAGTAATGTACAAATAAACACAAAACAATCGCCCAAGTCCATCCCTCCCCCTCCCAGACTTAGCAGGTTCCTGACTTTCTGTGATCTGCCCACCCAAACCAGCCTCATGATGGCTTCATGGTGGATGTGACCAGCTATGGCCAAGTGAGCGGGGCCCAAGTTTTTGCCCCACTGACAAGCAGAGCCCGCCTGGAGTCCTTTACAGGCTGGTGCTCATTCCTTAGCTGCTGTGTTGGTACTAATGGATTACAGTGGCCCACTTTCCTGACGGGCTGGGCTGATGGTGGCCCCCCCATCGCAGGTCAACACTGAGTGACCCAGTGGTACAACGGCCGGCCGTCTGGGGTGGCCCATCAATCTATGGATTGTGGTCTGCCTCTTCCCTTCTCCCCTGATGTGTTCAGTCCCTACAGGTTCTTTTTGATAAGAGCATGGCCTCAGTACAGTGTGTGCCCTGACCCTCACCTTGGGCACCCACCTTACATCTCCTCAGCCCATTTGCAGGACAGTGATCGTGGCAGGAAGCTGAGGCACCAGAACTGACTAAGGTAAGACTTCCACCGTCACCAGGCTTCGGATGTCCCTGAATGCCCATCCTCTCCTGCTCCCGCCCAGTCCCGTTCTCAAAGCATTAAGTTTGTCTCCTGATTCTGGGAGGGTGACGGCCAGGCAGCCGGGGCCCTGGAGTCCCGGGTCTCTGAGACCAGTGTACTGTCAGCTGTAGACAGTGCAAACTTCATGACCTTTATTTTTATTTACTTTCATTGGGTGTGTATGGCTAGTACAGACAGACTGGAAAACACTGCTTTTAATTATCTTCACAATAATGAGATTCTGCATTTCACACAATTAAATTTTTTAGACTCCACTTACGAGCATGATGGTGGAGTTTTACTTGCAAGCAGAAGCCATTTAGGAATGCACTAGACTCCGTGTGTGTGTGTGTGTGTGTGTGTGTGTGTGTGTGTGTCTTCCCCCCTATTTTGAAGAGATGAAGCTAGCTTAAAATTTTTCTCTTATGATTCTGTTCCACTTTGTGGATTTTTGATGGTGAAATTTTAGTCATCAACTCCTTTCTCTTCTGCTTTTAAAGCTTATACACTCAGTGGACTCTTGTATCTTAAAATACTTTGTAAAATCTTGAAGGAAAAAAAAGCCTATGTGTCACTTATCTCAGCCATTTAATTGATATGAGTTCTGGGAATGACAACTAATTTTAACATTAGCTTAATTAAGCCCTACATTAGTCAATCATAATTGGCAAAAGAAATATGCTGTAAAAATATGATGCAGTCTAAAACCTAACAGGATTAATTTTTGGATAATTTGTTCTCTTTATCCTAATAAGAGTTCACAAAAATGATCAGAAAGAATTACATTATTGGTAATTGCACATGGATTTATAATAACATATACAAGAAAACACTTAGGGCATTTGTCAAAGACAAATTCACACACTTGGCCAGGCCGGCGTGGCTCAGCAGTTGAGCACTGACCTATGTATGATCTAGGAGATCGAGGTTCGAGTCCTGATGAGGGCACATGCCCGGGTTGCGGCTCAGTCCCCGGCGGGAGGCCTGCAGGAGGCCTGCAGGAGGCAGCCGATCAGTGACGACTTTCTCATCACTGATGTTTCTCTCTCTCTCTCTTCCTCTCCCTTCCTCTCTCCGAAATCAATAAACACATATTAAAACAAAAACAAAAAACAAATTCACACACTTGTGTTTCCATTGAGACACCTTTGACTCACAGTTGAATTCTCAGCACTTCCAGTAGTGGTGTGGAAACTAAATTAACATGCGGTGGGGTTCGGTCCTGCTCCTCCGCTGCTGGTAGACGGGCTCTGAGTGAGGCAAACTGGTTGGATAGTTCTTTGCTTCTGGGGAAGGTTAGTAACTCAGCAGAAAGGCAGAGGCTCACATGGTCCACCGAACTTAGTCACATTCACTCGATAATGATGTAAAAAAGTTACAAAAATGTTAAAGATCTCTTGCACGCATAGAGTAGTTTCATTCCAAGGTTCAGGCTGCTTTCTAAGTCTAAGTAATTAAACCCAAACTTTCTGTGTCACATTACTCACTGTTGTCCTTTCTTTAAACACAACACCCTACCCAACCTGCATTTCTGATAATATAGGGAGACCAAAATGAAACAGCCAAAAGCATAAGTTGCCAGGCATAGTTCTATAGGGAGACTTCAGCTTAAGAAGATGGTGTCAGGTCAGTTGGCTGGAGCGTCATCCTGTACACCAAAAGGTTGCGGGTTCGATTCCCAGTCAGGGAACGTACCTAGGTTGCTGGTTCTATCTCTGGTTGGGGCACATACAGGAGGCAACCAATCAATGTTTTTCTCTCACATTGATGTTTCTCTCATCTCTCTCTCTCCCTCTTTCTCTCTCTCTCATGGATACAAGCATATCCTTGGGTTAGAATTGAAAAAAAAAAGAAGACAGTGTCATAATAGGGTTATAAGCAACGCCACCCCTCCCCCCCCGGAATTAGGATACAAGAACTTAAAGAATTCCCACTACAGTATTTACAACCAACTCTTCCTAGTGGCTTTGGAAAAGGTAAAAAATTCACAAAACTGGGATACACAGGAGAGAGTAAGCTCTACATGAATCTGAGGACAAGGGAAATAATCAGCTCTTCACAGCAGCAAGACTCAGGAAGTGAAGGTGTGCCTCGGAGATACCATCTGAGGGCGAGGGCACTCGCCTGAGGAGGGTTGAGTTTCCCTCCGCTTAGCTCCTTAATGAATCGGCCCTCCAGCTACAAGGATGCCTTCAGAGTCCACTGGTTGAGTGGGTCCCTTTAACACTCTCTTCCATCCTAACCAGGTTTCTGAAATCTAGGGCCCAGTTAATGTAAGGTTTTCACTCAGAATTGGCTTGGAATTCAGTGAAACAGAAAAAATAAAGGTGAGGTCCTGTAGGTAGGTACATAGTGGTGACAAATTACCCAGAACAGAGAGAGGTCCCCAAATCCTAGTTTGCAAGATTATTAGTTGATTAATTAGCTTTAGGTAGCTGCCCCTCTGTAGAACTCAAATCAGTTGCCTTCAGGGCTTGTCTGGGCAAAAGGATAGAGGAGCAGAGATAACTTTTAATGTCACATTTTAGCATTTCTTTGATCCACTGGCCCCTGGCTTTCCACCCCCTAGTGCGCCAGGATCCTCCTGGGGGAGCCTTTCTCTCCTGGACACCTGAATGCTTGTACTGTGTCTCAGACCCTCTGGGTTTTGTTATGCAAAGCTGGGCTTTTTCACAAATTAAACTATGCACTTGTGCCAATGCTGGACTGCACTTTGAGAAACAATACAGTGGTCCCTCGGTTTTTGAATGTCCCATTGACGACCATCTCAGTTTAAGAACGACGTAAACCCAGAAGGAAATGCTTCATTTTCCAACACGCCTCGGAAGTCGAACATGCCACTCGGCTTCTGCTGAGGGGAAGATCCTGAGACCCAACTGTTGGCTGCTGATCCCTCAGTTTTCCATCGTTTCAGAACTTGAGCAGTCTTCCGGAACAGAGTACATTGGAAAACCGAGGGACCACACTGTATGCTGTTTATAGGTCCCTCTACACGGCAGAAGAGTTATCGACAAACTAGCTTCCATAGAGATGCACAGATGATCTACTGATCCAGGTACACTGGGCAGAAAAGAGGTGCGTGATTCGAGAAGTGGGAGAGCATCTTTGCAACCAGGAAATTAGGAAGGAAGGCTTCATGGAAGAAGCAACATTTGAAACTGGGACTTGAAGGTATAAAATTTGACTTGCGGCTGTGACTTGGGCTGGGGAGTAAGGGAGACAGGATGACAAGAAGAGGGAACATGTCCGCAAAAACAGGCATAAGAAGTGGCAGACTCTCCACGGACAACTGAGAATTCTTGAGGCGAATGCAGGTGCCCGACAGGGGGCCACAGAACAGAAAGCTTTGTGTCAGGGCCTGCAAAGTCGTCAGTGTCAAAGCAAGGAGTTCCCGGGCTTGTAGGCAGAGAACCATTGTATCCTGCAGAGCCCAGTGTTCCCTACTGGAACTGGCACCTTAGAATGAGTGATCTGGCAGCCACGGTAGGAAAAATTACAAGAAAAAAACGCTTGGTGTGTGTGCTTGTGCGCTGAAGGCCTGAATCAGGCAGTGGCTGTGGGCAGAGGGGAGGAGAGGGGGCATCGGAGAAAGGCCGTAGGTAGAAGTTACTGAAGCTTCGTAACAAGTATGGCTCAAACCATGGGTAACGAGACGAGCAGAGACTGAGGATTGGTAAGTAAGAAGGTTCTAATTATGGACATAATGCGTTTTAAGGACATGGAAGGATTTCCAGATAAAGACATCTATCAGGCCATTGGAAATTGCATGAGTACACTGTCCAATCTGCACTCTGTAATTACACAAAGACCTGTTAAAATGAACCGTCCATTCATAATCTCAGCGTGCTATCGATGCGTTTAATGCAAAACAGTAGTCTTCTTTGGGACCAACTTCAGTTATAGCATCTTTCATAACGACCAAGGCCCATCTTTGCATTGAAAAGGGCATTATATATTTTTATTTTGGCATCATCCTACCGTAGAGCGACTTGGCACTGCTTGCTGAGTGGAGCGCGCAGCCCCACTTTGCCGTAATGAACCCAACGCTTTGCTCTGCAGACGGGGGTTTGGATCCTGGTTCTGCTGCATTCTGTTTCTCTCAGGCCTTTCATCTGTTGCGTGAAGGGCCGGACTGGAGCCCCTCTAAGGTTCTCTCTACCAGTGGTCCGTTTATCATGAAAAGGAGGGGCCCATAGTGTCCATTGACTCTGTGTCCACAGAACACAAAGCATAGGTGTTTGGGGGTTCGCCTTTTTCAAGCTTGTCACTGTCGGTTGCCTACTTCTCTCACATGTCCCCACCAAAAAAGTCAGATCTGTATGAGAAACGCCCACAACTCAGTTGCCACTCTGGTCAAGTCGCCCGGAAGTACGGAGCTGAAGAAGGCCTGGTCTTTGTCTTTGCGGAGCTTACCCTCAGAATGATGAGGATGGTAACAGGGTCGGACAGGACAAGGGCAGCAAGCAGGGGGAGCACAGCAGGGAGGAGGGGAGGCTTTTCTCAAGTTGACATTAGGGGTGGATGTGGGGGGGGTGTGGACAGAGAGGCCTGCGGGCACCCTGCATGAAGGCACACCCTGAAAGAAGGTGCGAAAGGCCTGCAGGAGGCCTTTTGGGAGCTCACAGGAGATGTGGCGAGACTGCAGGCCCATGTCAGAGAGAAACGTCTGTGGGTCGCCTCCGGTACGCACCCCTGGGGATTGAACCCGCAGCCTTTTTGTGTACAGGAGGACACTCCCTCCAACCAGCTGGGCCACCTGGCCTGGGAACCGCGGCCCGGCCTACGTTTGAAAGGGGAAAGGCTGCCACAGAGCTGCTGGGCGCTGACTCCGCTGCAGGGTGGAGCAGCCCATGGTGGGGAACCGGCCAGGGGGTTGTGGGGATGCGCCAGGAGCGCGGAACTGGAAGGTGGTTATGAGAATGAAAATGAGGTCAGATGACCCAGACTTTGTGTGACAACCCAAAGAGGATTGGGAAAGCTGAGAAAGACCAAAGTCCCTGAGGACTCTCTCTGGCCTGGAGAATTAGGAAACTGGTGCAAATAGAAGTCAGGAGAAGGCGCTGGCTGAGTCTTGGGCATGGGAGTCCGGGGTATCGGGGCATCTCAGCGAGATGATTCAGTTGGACAGTTGGAGGCATGAGATAGCCTCCCCGAAACCGATCAGGCCCAGAGGCACAGATCTGGCAAATCGCCTCCGAGGTGACGCTGATAACGCGGCCGCGGGGAAGGACACGCGGGCCTGCAGGGGAAGACGGACAGAGTCCTGGGCGGTCGTGCCAGGGCGCGGGGAAGAGGGCCTGCTGGGGACCACCGGAGCCCCGGCCTGTGAAAGCTGGGTGCTGGGGACCGTGCCATCGGGCAAAGGCCTTCAGGCTGACTTGAGGTGTGCAGGAGGCAACCCCACCTCTTCTCCAGCTTCCATTTCTCAGGTGGGGAGCGGGGCGGGGCAGACGCACGGATTAGCCAAGAGCACAGGCTGGTTGGCTCTAGATCCAGTGTGAGGAACTTTCAGCGGGTACTCGCTCCACGGCCCACGCTGTCCCTGCCACCCACCCCCAAAGAAACTGTCCATTTAAAAAAAATCAGCTCTGGAAGGCTCAGAATACTTGAAGTTTCAACGTGCGCTTTAAGCCGGGGCCCCAGCAGGTATTTTTTGCCGTAGGCCAGAGGGAAGCGAGGGCTGGGCGGGGCGCGGAGGGACCGCGGGGCCCGAGGGGGCGCCCGGGACGCGCGCCGCGCTGGCCTGCGGGTCCCCGCCCTGGTGCGCGGCCCCATCCCGGTGCGTGTCCCTGCCCTGGCGCGCGCCCCCGCTCCACGCAGCATCCGCACGCCCCCACCCCCACACCGCCCAGCACACCCCGCAAGCCCCCGCCCGCAGCCTCCGTCCTGGTGCGCGCCCCCGTCACTGCGCTCCCGCCCTCCCAATACCCCGCCCCCGGTGCGCGCCCCCGCCCGCAGCCCCCGCCCTGTTTGCGCCCTGGCCGCCACGCGCACCCGGGAGCACCAAGCGGAGCCCCGGAGCCGCGGCGGGACCGCGCCGGCCGGGGGCGCGCGGGGACGCGGGGGCGCGGGCGCGAGGCCGCCCTGCGGGGCCGCGCGGAGGAGGTGCCGGAGGAGGAGCGCTGCCCGCCGGTGCCGCCGCGCTGTGCGGGTCCGGGATCGCAGGAGCGGCCGAGCCGCGGCCTGGAACAAAGAGGCGGGCGCGGCGCGATGGCGGACCGCAGCCTGGAGGGCATGGCGCTGCCGCTGGAGGTGCGGGCGCGGCTGGCGGAGCTGGAGCTGGAGCTGTCGGAAGGTAACAGGCCCGGCCGGGCCGCGCCGCGCTGTCGCCGGGAGGCCGCTGCTGGGCGGCGGGCGGGCGCGTGGTCCCAGGGGCGCTGGGTCTCTGCGGTGCGCGTCGCGGCCCCCGCCTGGGCCACTGCGTGTCGCCGCCGGGCTGCGCTGCGGCGGGGCCTGGGGCGCGGGATGGAGGGGCCGGCCTGGCGGGCCCGTGTCCTTGTGCGCGTCCGCGCGCTGCCCCCGCGGCCCAGGCTGGGGACGGCTCGCGCCGCTCGGCCTGCGGTGCCCGGCCTTGTTCTAATGAGAAACTTGTCGTTGGACTTGAGCATTTGACCCCCGATGTGCCAGACATCCTGGTTTTCCAACGGCGTGTCCAGCTCGGGGACGGTTGGGCTACTATTGTTCGTCGGTGTTGTGATGCGCAGGGTGGGAGACTCGCAGACCTCCTCCCTCAGGCCAGGTTCCCTGCCTCGCGCCCATCCCTCGGGTCTGGAATTGGTGACAGATTTGCAGCCGTGATTTCTTGGAGTGTTATGTACGGTTTCTTATTTGCTCTTAAGGGTGGGATCATGTGCTCAACTGTCATAAGTTTAGATCAGGTTTGGCTGTGTCTTAAAAAAAAAAAGCCACTAAAGTTCCAAAATGTTAATGTTTAATATATATTTAGTATTCACCCGGCTCACCCTGGACAGGCCACTAACACGCTGTGGTGGGGTTGGGAGGGGCCGGCTGGTCTCGGATTTATATTTGGAGCAGTGCAGCGTGGTGAACTTTGTGTGTGTGTGTGTGTGTGTGTGTGTAACGGTTTTGTGAGGGCCGGCAGCCAGAAAGTAAATTCATTCGTGCCAATTTCATCAGCAGGGAGGAGCCGATGTTGACTTTATGGTTTCCTTTTTTAACACTTGCAGGGCACAGAAGGGAATAAAGGAGGGGGCTGTCGTGTGGTGTTAGCTGCCTTTTCGGATGTCCGTGGACTATTTCTCTATATCAAATCTGGGGTTCTGCAGGGTATCCCAATGATCTGTAATGCTCACCAGCCCCGTAGCAAGAGAAGGAGGCTGCTTCCTGGACTGTTCCACCTGGTTGAAGAAGTGAGGGCGTTGCTAGTACCCCAGAGGGGCCCGAGGCAGGCCGTACAGGGCGGGTCCACCGGGAACACTGCTGAGATTTACACTGGCAGATAAACTGTGTGCTGTGGACAGTGCTTGAAGGGATGAAGTCGGTATTAGCAAATGTTTGCCAGAGTTCTTTGATTGTGTCAAGGCTCAGACGGGTTTTCTCCCTCACTCATCAGCTCCTCCGAGCTCTAGCTTCTCATCAGCACCCCTGTTGTATGATTCACAGCACCCGTCACTCATGCGTTATCTCCAGACAAGCACTTCTGCTGTGTCTGCATCATACAAAGGTCAAGTGTCAACACCCCACCTGTGTTAGCAAAGCGGGAGCCACCTGAACTCCACAGCACTGCTCACCCCCCCCCCCCCCCCCCCCCCCCCCCCCCGTCAGCCTGGAAATCAGCTCGCATTTGCTTCTCGGTGTCTGGGACATGCTCGGAACGTGTGTTCTGGCCCCCTTCTGTGCTGGGAGTGGTCACTTATGGCCATTTGTGGACGTGCACGTGGGGCGCACTCACCTGTTAGATGATACTCACCTGTCACCAGCTCTCGCTCTCAGAGGGTGAGTAATATGTTCCTGCTGCCCAGAGGATGGCAAAACCACTTTAGACCAACGTGCTCTCAACCTCATTGTCTGTACAGATTTTTAAAAAGGGCTTAATGAATTTCTCACTGAGTGAGTGGGCAGAGACAGGGATGTGTGTGTTTGCATGCAGGAAGAACATTATTGTTTTTCTTTCTATGCAGACCTGGCTAGACCTGGCCTGGACACGGAAAGGTAAAGGATTCAGAGGATTGTGGCTTCTGCTGGTGGAGACGTAGCCCCCTCCATGCTGCTCCCCCCCTTGACTTGCTTTGTCCCTGCTGAGTTGATAGAATTGCTCTTTAAGGTCATTTGGAATTTCAGGTCTTATAACCACATAGAGTAGTTTTACTGGCTTAAATTAGATGAACCAACTTGCTTCCCAGTATTGCTTAAGAGAAACCAGTGAATGGAAGGGTCAGACATGTCTGTGTCTCTATACATTTTGGAACTTAAAAAATGCCCCAGCATACCCACTCTCAAAGTGAGAAGTGAAAACAAGTTTTAATGCTGAATTACTTAAGTATATGGCTTTTACATTTTCTCTTCAATCAGGATTCACGGGGAGAGGACTCTTTAAATTAGTTTCGTCATTTCATGGAAATACCAGAAAATATTGTGGAAGCATATGTGGAATTTTCAGTGCTCAGTTTCTACAGGGGAGAATGGAAAAAACAATTCCATTTTAAGCACATAATATAGGTTGAAAAAACAGAGTGGGCTGTCCTCGCAAAGTTCCTGTGTGGCCTGCTGCTGTCAGCAGTAACCTATTAATTGGGATTTGTAGACAGGGGTCCCGTTTTGGTTTGCACTGTCTGCTGGGTATTGTTACAGGTGCTAATACTATTTTATTTTATTGGGCCATTGTCTGCAGAACTCAGGTTTTTACTTTCCTGCTCTGCTGGTTGCCTCTTGTTTCTTTCTGCTGCCTGTTACCACCCAGTGCTCCCCTCACTGGGGAAATCTAGCTCCTCTCCCATAGAACAGCCATGTCAGCAAAGAACAGGGGCTTTCTGGGGAAATGTAGCAGGCAGCCCCTCCTGTGGGCACTAGCAGCTACAGTCGTTGTGGGGCCAGGGATTGTCGGTCTGCTCAAATACTTGGGACAGAATGTGAGACGGGGAGGAAGCCAGCCAGTGAGCTGGCGGCTGCAGGATGCCAGGTGGAGTGGCCGGCACTCCTTTTCCAGGATCATTTTTTCTTCCCTTCTCTTGCCTTTTGGGGTCTTGCATTTTTCCTCTTGGCTTTAAGAGGGCGCCCACATAATTTCATGAATAAGTGAATAAACATTTGGCTTAAGGAAAAACTTTAAATGGAAATACCAATCATAGTAGAGAGGAAACAGAACCCTTCTCAATAAAGACAGACTCACATCTTGTTTCTGCGGCTGTGCATGCACTGGACTTGCAACTACAGAAGGCACTCTCCCCACCCCTTCAGGAGTGGCTGGATTCTCATTTTGGCAGAACCAGGGGAACTGCCTTCTAATATAGCCTGCAAAAATTGTTTGGTGCTTGTAGAAGAGATGTCTTTAAAAAATACATGCCATGTCAAACCCTTGTGGCTTTTTAGTTGTTGGTATGCCTACTTCCTTCCTACCTTCTGCTGATGGGGGTTGCTCAGTTCATGCTATGCTTTGCTGATTAATATACCAAATTACTTTAACTGTTCATTTTATTCCATCACTGAGTCCAACTTAACATTTTCTTAGTAAGTCTGAAACTGCTTGAGGAAGGAGGTGAATACTAACTTAAATGTCAACTTTTTGTGTTGGTCAAGGAACCAGTAATTTTTAAAAAGAATTGCAGATGAGCCACACACCAGCAGCTTGCACATTCCTGTCACCGAGGAGTAAAATCTGAATGGGATGGCGTTTGGAAGGTTTGTGGATGTAGGGGGTGGTGTTTTCAGGGCTATTGGGTCAAAGATAATAGATACACTTTGCTCTAAACTCGAACTCTGTCCCCGCACCCTCTTTCCAGCCCCCATACTTTTCTTGGAGGTCCCTGTTGCTACAGAGCTAACAGGCCTGCCGAAGCTCAAAGCTTAGGACCACCTTCCAAAGTCGGCAAACACCCAGCTGTCTCTAATGCCACCCAAACTGTGTACATTCTCCTCATTGAAAGGAAACGGTTGACTCTGGAAAACAAATGTGTAAAAAAAGTGTTTGTGGTTTTCTGTTTTTTTTCCAGAGTCTCATTGATAATTTGTCCTAAGTGGGCCGGGAGGAAGGGAAGGGGTCAGCAGAGCGAGGGAAATAGAAGCTGTGGTGCTGCACTGAGCCCCGCCAGCGGGAATAAGATATCATGATGGTTACAAAGTTTGTTTATTTTGTTACATCCACCTCAAAGTTGTCACACATAGCCATAAGTATCACAGTGAATGAAATGGAATACTAGGCAGGATAAATGTAAAATACTGTTACCTGCATTTAAAAACATTTTTTTAAATGGCAGCATTGATATGTGTGGGATTTGAAGTGGGTGGACTTGAATTCTAAGAGTTTTTCAGAGTTGTGAAAATTGTTCCATTTGAATGTTCTTTTCTCCATTAATTAATATAGATGCCAAATTTAGCCAGGAAGCTAGGAAAGTAAACATATACACACACATTAAAGACGTAGATCTGTAACATTGTTCCAAATGCTTATAAGATATTTGCGAGGCTATACTCATGCTTAGATCTGAACTTTATGAGGTTAAAGCCGAAACAACAACTCTATTTTGTTTTAGACTGGGCCCACGGGTTTTATATTCTTGTTATGGTTTGAGGCTACAAGCTGTTGGATGCTATGAGTCACTTCTTGTCTTCCTCCTCCCAGGCTTCTTCAAATGGTTGTCTCTTTTTTTAGAGCTGATTTTTTAAAAAGCAGTGATTTAGGGGATGAGTTGTAGCATTCTTCTGAATTGCAAAGAGAATGGATTGGATCGTCCTAGTTTTGATGTCATGTATATGAACTGACTCATCTGTCCAAATCCTAGTCATATTATTAAGATCGTTTCTAGTTCCCATAATTACTCAGGCACCTTAAAAAAAAAAGAAAAAAAAGAAGCAAATTCTTGATTCAGTGATTTGATTTAGTTTTGCACATCAGTATTTATCCTGGGAATCAGGGACAGGGCATCGGCTATAATGTGGACGGCGTCTCGGGTGATGTGATTGGTCTCTTGCCACTTTTCATTGGGGTTGGTGCTCTTCTCTCCCTCCACTTCCTCTGTCTGTGTACCTCTACGTTCAAGGTTGCTGATTTTAATCTTTCTTTTGTGATTTCTTGGTGTCCCATACAAAGGTTACCCACTATTGTTGCCAGTGCTCTTTTCTTTCTGCTAAAAGGGTCAAAAACTTGTCACATCTCCAAAGAAATGATTGCATCAATTTGTTCCTGATGATAATAAAATAGGGCTGTCAGAGAGGAGAGGCGAACTGAGGGTCCCAGCTGGGGGTTAGGGTGCAGGAGCCAGTGTGATAAGGAATGGGGTTCCTCACTTCTGAGCAAATGGATACTGCCCTTCTCTCTTCAGGCCCCAGTTGGGGTATTAATTTTAATAAGCCTTTGAGACAAATGGAGTGGGAGCATTCTGAGATGTTGAGCTGTAAAAGTCAAAATTACAGCAAGCAGTCTTTTTCGGGGGGGGCGGGGTTGCTATTTAGTTTTTTGGAATTCTGTTGGACTCTTTTTTAAAAATTTTCTCTTGGTATCTTGCCTAGTAACATGGACTCTCTGTGCTGTGTGAATTACAAATTGAGAGAGTTCTTTACCAACTTGCTTTGCGTAGTAGGTATGAAAAAACGGGAAAAACTGTCCAAGCTAGTGAGGAATGGAGGGCCTCTGATTGATAGTAGGTAAAACAGATCTTTTTCTTCTGGGCTGCTGGTTTAAATCTTTTTTTTTTCCATCTTAAGTTGGAATTGTTTCTGTGTCCTAATGAAAAGATTGAAGACCATGGCAGATCCAGCTAGTTCTGTCTGCACCAGAGCCAGGGATTACTTGCATACCTGTCCACAATCACGCACAATCATTATTTCTTTTTATTGAGTTATTTGGTTAATCAAGTCACATATTTTTCTGTTTATTAGAGAAATTTTATAACATTTAAAAATTATAAAATGAAAAATTACATATGAATGTCTCACCTCTTCCATATAGGCGACTGCAGATGCCCAGTCTCAGGCCTCTGCCCCATGAGAGGGAGGGAGGCAGGCCTCCGCAGCCTGACTTCACTTCTGGACACAGTCCTGCTCTGAGAGATCTTCATTCTAAAGTCACAGGAGTGATTCTACTTGCGTTCTGACCAAACGTCCTATAAATGTAGCTTGTCATATTTCAAGAGCTCATACAACAAATAAAGCTTTAGGGAGGCAAGAGGCCCTTAATGGACTATCTTAGTATCCCAGCTGCATTTGTGGATTTGCTCCAGTCGCTCCCTTGTGTGGACAAGGAGCCTTGTTTCTTGGCTTTATTGCTCTCAGGAAAACATGAGCATCTGCTTTCAATCCTTGTTTCATTCCCCATTCTCCTTTCTCAGCGAGCTGAGATTCACTTCCCCATAAAGATGAAGGTGGCTTGGATCTACCCTGACTATCTTCTAAGGAAGTATCCAGAGATGCTTCCTGGGCAATAGATTTTGTAGGCCAGTTTCCTGAAATGAAAGTGGAAACAGTTATTAATTAACCTTACTGGAAGTCTCTGGGTCTTCATGAGTACACGAATATGAATAGAGCATGGCCGGTTCTGGCGGTGTTACAGTTACCCATATGCTGACAAAATGTGGCTTACAAGTCATCGTATAAGGATGTCAAGTGTAGCTCAGAGCAGTTGCAAAGCCTGATACTGTCAGAGGAAGGAACAGGTGAAATCTTAGCCGAATGCTTTAGGAAGGAGAGGTTCACTCAGGAGCCATCAGTTTGAGGGGCCAGATTATATTACACTGGGAATTTAAGCACAGAAATACTTTTTTTAACTAGTGGGCGACCTTCTTCTGTGCTTCTTGAATCTCTGAGTCTTTCTAATTCCTATTTGTGGGGTTTGTGGGAGGATCTTGAGATTTCTCTGGGCTGAAGGTCTGATCCATTGAGAAGTCTTCCTGCTTTTCATACATCAGAGGAGCATGTCCAGGGCTCTGTTGATCCCACCACTCACAGCACTGTCTTGGTAAGGTAGCTTGTCCCTCCCTGCCTCAGTTTCCTCAGCTGTCAAACCTCAGCTTTCCCTGAGAGGTTGTCATGAGGCCCAGAGAGGCAGTGAGTGTCACAGTCTGCCTGGTAAATACCCACTTCTGCTCTTTTCCTCCCAGGTACTGGGATGAGCTCCTGTACTTCCTACTCCTGGTGCTCCCCTTGCCCAGTTTATTCACGTGACTTGGGGTTACAGTAACTGTAAGAGTGGCCTTAGGAGAAAGGAAGTGGGAGGAGGAGTCCTCCCAAGGTACAGACAGGGTGTGGGAAGCACTTTTACTTCTGCTGAGAGGGTGCACTGCACTTCTTAGCAATTGTCTGGCCACTTACCCTGTACTGGATAATGTCAGAGCTGAGATGCCTTTTTTTTTTTTTTTTTTTTTTTTAAGACAAAACTTATTTCTTCCTGGTGGCCTCTTTGAGTCAATACTCCTATAAGCTCCCCCCCCCCCCTTTTTAGTTCCTTTACTTTTCAAGAGAAAAGTAGGGGAAGGACGTCCTATTAGGTTCTGCTGTATCTGGGAAGGATGTCCTACTGGGTTCTGCTCCAGGTGTATCTGGGAAGGATATCTTATTAGGTTCTGCTCCAGCTGTATCTAGGAAGGATGTCTATTGGGCTCTGCTCCAGGTGTATCTGGAAGGATGTCCTATTGGGTTCTGCTCCAGGTGCGTCTGGGAAGGACGTCCTGTTAAGTTCTGCTCCAGACCACTTTTGGACCTCCACTGAGAGTGGTTCACAAAGCTTGCTGGAGGAGCTGCCTGGAAATCCTCAGCTGCAGTCCCCCTCATCTCTCTGCTAAGTGACGATAAAGCACAGAAATCTACCAGCCGTGACTCTGAGACATCTTCTTCCTAGACGCGTGTGGCGCTCAGCATCAGTGTGTATGGAGAGAGGCTAAGCTGACACCCCTTCTCATCATGTCTGGTGACTGTACATAGATGTCAGCTGGTGCACCACACAGGTGGAATGACTGGAGCCTGCGCAGTTCTGCGAGGCCAGGCTGCTTCCCACCTGCAGCAGTCTGAAGGAGGGGCAGGGGCTTGCTCTGGCAGTGTGGCCTGAGGCCATGTGCCCAGCTTGCCAAACACCTGGGGTGCCCTGGGGCTTTATCCTTATGATCTTCTGGCAGTCTTCTGGCTTGGGCACCTTTGGGTTTGTGACTGTGAGTGGGATTGATTCTCATATGCTTCTTTTAAAATAAAAACCAGAGATAGAGTTTTAAGCCCTGCCCCCAGGTGAACTTAATGGTATTGCAGAAGTTATGGCTTCAATGGTGTATAATAACTGACTATTTAAGAGTGACATGAAGTAATAAGGTGGAGCTAGACTTCATGCTAGAGTCTTAAGTGAGCATTATCAGGCTCTGAAAACATCTTTTGTTCTTATTTATTTGAGCGCATGTAATGGATGCTTAAAAGCTGTTGAGATTTGGTAATATAAAGTAATCTTTAAGGTGCTACTTAAGCAAGGGTGTGATTCCATTAAACTTAAGTCATTAATATGCACTCATTTAAAGCCAAGGCAATAACTATCGATTTGCCAGGGTAGAAACTTTGTTACTAGTATTACTAATGTGCATGGTAATGGTCCCCTCTGCCCACAAGTTACTGTGGCAGTGCTGTATCAACTCTGTAAAAATAAGACTTGTGTGGTGAGTGGGTTTTATTGTTTCATTTTGCTCAGTTCCAGTTCGTATCATCTTACTGCAGTGGCTGGGCTCTCTCTACCCGCCACGACAGTGACATTGATGTTGTTGACGAGGCCAAATCAGGAATAGCCCCTGGCGTTATTTGGCTGCTGATACCAGAGTCCAGACTTTGAACATTCTTTTTCACTGAGTTACTTGTACAAAAATTAATGCTAAAAGGAAGTAGAATTCATTTTTCTTTCCCCCTCCCCCTGTGGATGGTGATGAGTTATTGTTTAGATCTCATACTAGTAAGGGATTTATAATGCCTGTTGGTATTTTAGAATTCCCTGGTATTGGGAAGTTCTGTCCCTGGACACAGGGCAGGAAGTATCCTTGATTTTTGCTTGTTTCCTTGATGACTTGTTAAGTTTACTGTTTTACACAGATAGGATTCTGGATGAAATATGCTCTTGATAGAAAGTGTGTAAGTAAAACAGGGGCTTTCCGAAAGTGCTCTGTCTCCTGTAACTATAGAAGAGCCAGGCCTTGGGGAAGGAAGGTGGGTGAGGGTGGCAGAGGTGGGAGGTGGACTTTGAGTGGCCTTCCCGTTGGGCAGGTGATGTTGGTTGCTGGTTGAGAACACTGACCAGGTATAGGAAGCTCACAGGACTGACCATATCAGTAGGACCATAGGGCAGTTTTGATAACTGTGGTTTATTGTTGAAAGATAATGTGGGATGGGAAGTGATATTCAGAACACTAGCATTCCGTGAAACCAAGATTTAAAACGATCTTACCATTGTGTGGTGCCTTGTAGCTTTCAACTGCTTTCATGCTGATCTTTTTTTTAGTTCTTTAAAAGTATTTCCCAAAGAAATGATGTTCTCTTCTTTGTACAGGTGAGGAGACTGAATTTCAAATGGTTAGAAAGCCATGATGAGCATTAGAATCTTGGTTTCCTGACACATTGTCAGTGTCCTGAGTGGTGAGTGAGCTGGTAGACCTTATGGCTTTTGAGAGGTCAACGATTGGGGATCCAGTGCTGCAAGGAGCTCTGTGGCAGTTGTGGGTACTCTTGGGGGGGGGGGGAGCAGTGGCAGCCCCCCCCTCAGCAGTCTGTCCCTGGCTGAGCAGCAAGTCAGTGAGGAAAAAGCTGGCATTTTCTTTCTACTTGGTTGTAAAGGGGTAGAGGCTTTGCTGCATGTTTTCTTAGCTGGTTGCCTCTAGAACTTTGCATTAAAAATCTAATCTGTCCTCTAGATTTAGGGGTGGGTACATGGGTGTTCACTGTATAAGTCTTCACATTTTCTGAATGCTTGAAAATTTCCTATGTTTCTCATGGAAAATAAATGTAAGAAATGCAATCCTTAGGGTTAACTTTTCTGGATAGCGTCCTTTGGAATCCGGAGGCTGGATATGGTATGGTTTTTATCAGAAATGTTAATTGTTTTGGTCAAGAGACAATGCTGTTAATTCTTGGTTGTGTTGTTTTTGGGAAAAATATTCTAAATGAGGTTCCAGGAATAACTTCTTCAGTGTGTCTACCAGAAAAGAGTGACCTTTTTCAGAGCTTCCCTACAACACTCACCAGAATGATGGCGATCACGTTTACGCAGCCCCCCGTCACGCACGAGGCGATCAATTTCCAGTTCGATGTGCGGCGCTTTTATTCCAAGCGAAGGGCCGGTTCTGATCTTCTCTGGCTCCTGCAGGGATGGGCCCACATCTGATACACGCGAACCATGCTCACCTCTGGTGCCCGGAGAGCTGGCGCTGTGTCCTTTGGAATGCAGGGTGCACGGCGCGGACTCCTGGATCAGAGGCTGCAAGCAGACCCCTTCTTGGTGTGAACGAAGTCTGTTCTCTCTGTGGTGGTAGAGGACACTGACATATATTTGAAGCCACCGCTCACTGATTACTCACTGTGTGTTGTATTAAATGTATTACGTATACTATCTATTAGTACTTGAAACCCGAGTGTAATTGCATTTGTCTCACAAAAAGGGAAAGTGTTCAGAGAGCTTGCCCAGGCTCCGGCGAGCGTTAGGTCCCAGTCATCTGCTTTGCCCTTGGAGCTCTGTCCGACCCTGCTGTCACCTGCTTGTCACATGATAGCTTTCCCAGTGTGAGGCCCACCCTCTTGCAGTAAGTTAGGCAAATCCCAGGTAGGAAATAGAATTTTTAAAAGACGGCAAGTTTTATGGTATATGGGATTTTTCTTTTTTTTACATAGTTCCTTTCATATACCCTAAATGATATAGTTTTTCCACCTGATGTAACAATTAACTTGATTACCAGCCATTACTGGCACAGGCACACCTTGTTTTATTGCGCTTCATAGATGCTGCATTTTTTTACAAATTGAGGGCAAGACCCTCCATCAGCGAGAAGTTGACTCATTTTATTGCGACACCTGCATTATTGGGGTGGTCTGGAACCAAACCCACGATGTCCCCAAGGTCTGCCTTACAAAATTCTGTGAAGGACATTTTGGGAACCTGTAGTCTCAGAAAAGATCCTCTATTTTTCATTACCAAAATCTGCTTAATAAAGTTGTTGGGATTGTGGCTCTCTTTTGTTTTCCTATTTTTGTTTTTAGGTCCTTGAGAGGAAGCAATTTAGTGATTACTCATAATTGTGAAAATAATCTTGTGATCAGAGAATCTCCTTGGACAAATCTGATAGCTTCCTTTCCTTTAAGTAAATAAAAAAAATCTTAATCCAGGTAAATGTTGGCAGGAATGACCGTTTTTAAAACAGATAAGATTTTTGTGTGGCATGTGGCCATCCTGGGATATTGTCCCTAGAATATTCTAGAACATCTTTATTTTCACAAGTATGTACCCTGCTTATTCCCTGACTACTCATGTTTGCACCCGATTTTTTAATCCATGTATCCAAGATGGGAATTACACGTGTGCGCGTGCATGCGTGACGTCTTTTCCTACAATATTAGCCTTTTGAATGTTGTTTTTGGACAGGACAACTTCCCATGTGCTCATTCAGAAAGCATGTAGCTCCTCACCAATAAAGACAGATGTTCCAGCATCAGGAACCTGGAGGACTTTTCCTGTTATATTGAGTAAATAGGTCCCAGAACAAAAGATGTTTTTGTGTACTCTGCATTTACCATGAACTTTGTTGAAAACGTAGAGCGAGTGCTTCCCCAAATACTGGAGACCACGTGACTCGCCTAAACAGAAAACTGGAGTGTTAATGCTGTCAGCGGATTGTTTTGCATATTTATGATTGCACCTGTTCTGTAAGCTGTGAAAGCCGCTCCGTCCTGGCCCTGCTGGGGCCACGGTTACCCGAATTAATGGAAGCAAGATCGTTTGCCAGTCCAAATATTTTAAATCTCAGGCTGCCCCTTGTCTGCTTAATAACCCAGTTTTAAAGAAAGATACAGTTTGACTTTCAGTGGGTTGTATTAATTTGGTTATCCATGGCCGGATCGTTACACTGCATTGTGAATTAGTTTTATTTTTGGATTTGTCCTCATAAGGTAGAACTGTAGGCCCAGAGGAAGGCGTTAACATTGTTACTGTAACTTAGACTAACTCTTCATTTTTATGAGATGATAGCCATAATCGTGGATCTAATTTCTGTTTCTCACTTTGTTCTAAATTCTAAGCTCCTTCTTCGGTCACCATGTCTCCCATGTTCTTCTCTCTCCATCTTGTCTTCTATTTTGTCTCCTTTCTGACCCAGCACATGGTGTGTGGGGGTCCTGACGGCTGTGAATCTTTCCTAACTGTGGAAAGGACTTTTTCTTTTGAGCAAGACAGCTCTAAACAAATTTCAGTTGCCCAAGTATCACCTGTTTTGTGGACGGTCTGTGGACAGTATTAACCTTTTTTATTTATTTTTATTTTTAATATATCTTTATTGATTTCAGAGAGAGGAAAGGAGAAGGAGAGAGAGATAGAAACATCAGTGATGCAGAGAGTCATTGATCGTCTGTGAGCCCGCAACCGGGGCATGTGCCCTGACCAGGAATTGAGCCCTGATCGCCTGGAGCCCAGGTTGACGCTCAACCGCTGAGCCACGCCCGGCCGGGCAGTCTTAACCTTTTTTCTGCGGGGTTTTTGGCTGACCTTTCTTTGCCCTACTCATGACTCCACCAGCCCATGTGTGTTTATGCTCTGCAAGCCTGTTTCGTCATGCAAAGTGGTTAAACAGAGCTCTGCAAATAAGTCACACATTGCCACACAGGCGCCCTTCCCTGGCATTTGAGTGTGGATTGTGTTTTGTTACCGTGAGCGACCCTGAGGATCCTGGCCTTTGGGAGCACCTCACATTGAAGTGATATAAAATGTGAAATCGATTACAGTATCATTGTAACTCTCGGAGCAGATGACAAAGACGCTGTCATCTGCACAGCAGCTGAGATTAGAACCCATCAGGTTTGGATGTGGGTGACCTTTCGACAGAAGCGGCCGGCTTTTGTCATACCTCGAAGGCTGTGCTGGCACTGTTTTCTGTTTTATACTCGGAATTTCTACAGTTTCTAAAGGAGATTCTTGCTGATTTTAAGGGGGTAAATGCCCTTAGCAATAAAAATGCTCTCCGGAGATTTAAATTGAGGTTTGCCGTATCGTTTGTTGTTTACTATTTAATATTAAATAGAGTCAATGTGTAAGCAGCGGAATGTGCCCACCCCAGTGGGTGTGCACGCAGGTGGAGGTGTGTGCATGCACACTTAGCCCCAAATGGGATCAGGACACTGCCGCGTGATTCCGAAGTTAGGCAGAGGTTGCTTTTGCCATTTGATAGCTCTTGGACTGTCTTTTCTTCCCTTAAGCACTTAACTCATTAGCAGTTTTTGAGCGAGGTTCTGCATTCCATGCTGTGGGAGTGGTGACAGTTGTTTTTATAAATCCAGAAGGAGATAGGAGAACATAAGCCCTTGGGGAAGTTCAGTACAGATGGAAAAGGCAAATTATTGCGAGGACCCACCACAACTCCATGTGGAATTCAGTGCCAGAGGAGTGACCTCAGCTAGGAGAGCTCTGAGTTTAGACCAGAGGAAGGAGCAGCTGGGTGACGGAAGGGCCTCAGTATGCCTGCTAAGCGGCCTGGGCACCGCGCCTTTGGGGGCCAGGAGGCGGGCCCTGGGGCCTCTGCAGAGGGGCAGAGACCAGCTGTGCTGGGTGTGGCCCATCACTCAGTGTGCCCCGGCAGTGCTGTCTGTGGCTCCTGTGTTCTGGGTGAGACATTCTCACCCTAATTTCCCTGGCTGGCCGCTGGCTTTGGGCTGAGGCCTGGGACGCTGAGTTTAACGGGACGATGGCATCCGGGCCTTTCCTAGTTTTCAGAGGCACATGTGAGTGATTGGGGCTTTTCTTTGTTTTTTTTTTTTTTCTCTATGAACGTCCTACCCAGTGGAGCCATGTGTAAGGGGTGATGTATAACTTTGATGCTATTATTTTGAGTAGAAAGGTAAGCCCTGAATATGAGGCTGTAACATTGGAGATAACCTTGCTCGACCATCTCCCTTTCTGAGCAAGTTTATGGAAGTGGGAGGTGCAGAGACTTGCCAAAGGTCACCAGTCAGCAGCAGAACCAGGTGTCAGTCTCCTCTCTCTCCGTCTTCTCCCCCTTGAGGCCCCCTCCCCTCCAGTCGCCTGTGGAGCATGCGTTTACCTTCCCTCCAAGTTTCCTCTTCTTTCTAAGGACCCTCCTTTCTTTTCTGTCCCACTGGGGTTCAGTGGGATGTATAAACATTCCCCAAAAGCTGTGAATTTGTAATTGGGATGACTTGACCCCTTGTGATGGGTCGAATGGGTACAGAGAGGTGGTTGTCTGATCTCAGAGACCCAGGTCACCCCTGAGGCTCCCTCTGAGGCAAGTGCCAGGGGGGGTCCCGGTCCCCCAGGAAGCGAGGCTCCTCCCCAGCCGTCCCTCTCCACTCAATCCTCAGCCACTATGACCCCCTTGGAGGCGGAAACCTTCAATTATCTAGGCTGTGAAAGGAAGACCTATTTTTAAGATCAGAGAAGGTTTCCTTTGTCTGCCTTCTAGTCAGGATGAGCGCCCTGCACGTTTTAAGTGTCCTCTTTCCAGGAAAGAATGAGTCTTTTTCGTGGCGTAGCTGTGGGCCAGCTGCATCGTTAGCAGAGTGGGTGTCTGGGCAGCCTCTGCCTTGCAGCCAGGTCTGCCCTTCAGGTGAGGGGGCCAAGGGGCCCCCTGTGGGAGTGAGGACCCAGCTGCGGGAAGGGTTAATGCTGGCCTGACAGGTGAGGCATTCAGCTTAGTACCATTTGATAGACAAGTATTTTTAAGTCTGTAAAATGAAAAAGGGCAGCAAGTGGCTCAGACCTCTCCTCAGAGGACCACTGAACCGTGACAATGGTAACAGCCCCCATCCCTTCTCTCCAAGCCTTCGCTGGGCCTCTGCCTGAAGCCCCCTCCTCCTCTGGCACAGTCTTGCCCACTGCTTGGGCTCACCTTCCGAGGACCATACTGTTTCCCTAAATGCCTGGGTATTTATCAGCCGAGATTAGTAAAAGTGTATCCCAGGGCAAAATATCAGTCACTCGCCTCCCATCGCAGAGGCCTCATCTTGTCACACACGTGACTCTGATCATCGGGCAGCATTCTTTGTGAGCAACTCGCGTATTGCGGAACGCTGTACGTTACAACCCCGCCGCTGTAAGCAGAAAGTCCGGCTGCGTAGAGGACGACTGGAGCTGTCACGGGGGTCCCCTGGGAGAGAGCAGTGCTGAGGGCCTCCTCCCTTTCTCTTGACACAATTTCATGTGTATTTTAAACGAAGAGCTTTGGCCTTCCAGGAGAATGGAAATGATGATGGATGGCCTAAAATCCTCTGAAATAATAATGGAAATGTTGGCCGTATAAACCAAGACAATCGTTGGTCTTTACAAACACATTACTTTTATTCAAACTGAAATGTCTTCTTGTTCTCTCCCCCGTGACCAAGGAAGGCGGTCTGTGCTCCTTCGCACTTGACTTTTTCTTCCGGACTCTTCTCAGGGGGCTGAGCCCTCTGTCTGCATGCCCCCTTTTTGTGGGGCATGCAGTGCTTCTCGGGGAACGTGTCTGCGGGGGTGGGCGCCCATGGTGGTTCCTGGGGGATTTGCTCTCCCCTTGTTGGCTCGGGGAACGTGATGGCTCTGACTGCATGCCGAAATAAAAGTACCTTTACCTGGTCCCCGTGCCGAGGCCCAGGGCACATCCCCTCGGCCACCTGCAGAAAGCAGTTCAGTTGTCACTGACATTGCTCTTGACACTTCCAACAGGTGCGGGCGGGTATTCCGGCCCCCACGCTGACCTCAGCTCTATTTTACCACCTACTTTTTCTTTCCGGACGTGTAGACAGCTTGGCCATTTATTGCCATCGGAATCGCAGTCTGTGGTGGGGTGGGGTGCTGTCCCTAGGCGGTTCCAGTGCAGCTGACCAGCCTTTGGGGGCCAGTGGCTTCTCCCACCCATCTGAAGTTAATCACATATTTCTTCGTAAAGTGTGTCGCGGTGGAAAGAAGTAGGAGGCAGGGAATTCTGGTTCAGTCCTGACTCACTGGCTCTGTGAGCTTGGGTGTTGCAGGCGTCTGGGGGTAGGTGATGGTGTGCTGAGCTTTATTTTCAGCTTTCCCAGGAGGTGCCGAAGGAACGATTGTTCCTGGAAGGCCAGTTGGAAGAAAACTGAAATTCGGAATTACATTACGTGAACTTCTGTTATTTCAGATACGCCCCCCACCCCTCCATTAACTCAGGAGCAGGGGTGCCGGGAGCTGACTGGCTCCATCGCAGCCGGTCAGTGTGTGCAATAGTGACGGCCCCCCTGTTCCACAGGGCTGCTTCCTTGGTAACTGCAGTCCTTGGAAGCTCAAGCCCTGCACAAATGCTAAGTGAAGACTTGGGTCCTCTGGAGAGGGAGGAAAAGGGCTCTGTGAGCGATTCCTGCCTGGCTGTTTACCTGTGTTCAGCACATGACGTTCAGGGTTGTGTGAGCCCCATGTAAGATCTATGGCGTGTTCCTGGCATTAGGTCCTGTAAGAGGGAAACTCAGCTCTTGTTTCTGTTTTGATTGCCTGCTTTTTGCCTGGTTCCTGTGATCACTGGTCTTTGTGAAAGTTACTACAGAGGGAAGCCACGCCAGGTCCCTGCTCGGGGCCGCGGTGTCCACCGGCAGCATTTCACATGCGGGTAAAAACGCAGACCCTCCAGGACTTCGTTAGTGAGAACTCGGAATCTCCCCAACAACTACGTATGTGGCTTTGTCTCTTGAAAAACTAACTTATACACTAGAGTTCACTTAGTGTTTCTATATGAAGTTTTTGGAATTGTTAAACATGTTTTCCTAACTAGATGATATCATCATTGGATGTGTACAGTTACAAACCTTGCTTTAGGTTGCATTATTATTTATTTACCCTGTTTCTTTTTTCTTTTGGTTAAAAAAGTATGATTTAGTTACAGAATGAAGTTAGAAATGAAATCAAAGTCACAAATATATAACATTTAAACAGTTAAAAAATATATATGTAGTCTTTATAAGTCATCCAGAGTGAAAAAGGAGATAAAAATAAAAATTGAGAGGACCCAGTGGTGCAGAAATGTTACGCTTCTTTTCTCTCGCGTCCAGGAAACCTACATCTTTGAAGTTCTGTGTTTTCTTTTTTAAGGTCAGCATCCAAACCCAGTGGGCACCAGGGGCTGGGGGAGGGGGAGATGTTGGTCAAAGGGCACAGACTTGCGGTTATAAGATGGTTAACTGCTGGGGATGACGTACAGCAGGGTGACTACAGTTTATAATTCAGTATTATATATACTTAAAGTTGCTGAGAGTAAATATTAGGCACTCTCACCACCCAGAGTTAATTGACGTGCCCATCGTTCCACATGTTTATCTTGATCTTGGTGATCATTTCACAATGTAGAAGCATAAAAAAATCATCATGCTGTGCAACGTAAATATATACAATTATATTTGTCAACTACACCTCAGTAAAGTTGGAGGAAAAGCAACTTAGTCTTTTAGGTCGGGTTTCTCAGTGCCAGGCTCCAGGACCCTTTGTTAGGGGTGGCATCCTACGCATCGTAAGACCTTTGGTGTCGTCGAGCTTTTTCTACCCATTAGGTGCCATTGGTGCCCTCACTCCCCCACGTAGAACTGCTGCTTCCTGTGGCACAGGGAGACACGCGGGTTGTTGGCATCGCCTGATTAATAGCTGTTGCTAATTTTTGCAAATCTAGTTGTGTGATGGAAACATGGTTGAGGGCTGATGTTTGGGTGAACATCTTGGCATCTACATTCAACCCATCCAGGCTGGAATTGGTGCAAATCTTGGTTTGACAGAAACGAAACCCTTCGATGCACACCCGCTGAAGTGTGTGCGCAGCCGTGTGGCTAAATGCATCTGCAGCTGTGTGTCCAGGGCCCTCTGTCTGCCGCCAGGTGCAGGGCTGTGTCCCGTGAAGAGAATTCCAGGGAGGGAGACACTGAGGTCCCTTTATAAAGACTCTTGTGACCTCCCCACCCCTCCAAAAAACCTTTTAGTTAGGGAAGTGTTTTCCGCATCCTTTTGTTCTCTGCCTGTGGCGTCGGTGGTGGTGGACACCATCCCGTGTGGAATGGCCTCGCCAGCCTGGTCCTTACATTCCCTCTTGGTATCTAGGCCAGTTCTAGTCTGTTCAAGCTTTTCTATTCATGTATCAGTTTAGTTGCTTTCTTGTAGCACACACATCTCTCAGTTTACTTAACCTGGGACTCAGAGTGGATGTAGAATTACAACAGAAACTCAGCCTGAGCTCAGCGCAGGGAGGGGCCGCACTGAGTTCCCTTTGCATCCCCTGCGTGTTTCTTGGGGGCAAGGCTGCGTAGTCTTGTTTACCACCTGCCCGAGAGGGTCCAGGAGACTTAACAGTGTTTCCTAGAGAGGAGATCCCACGTGTCTGAGGTGATCAGAATCATTGTGCTCAGTTGATTGGAAAGGCCGAGCTAGGAATCGTGAAGAGGTGCGTGGATCCCTCACCTCAGAGCACAGACACGGACACTCCTTCTCTCCCAAGAGTGGGCATCTTCTCGGAGCACACTTCTCGGATCTGGGGCTACGGCCACTTTCTTGCCTAAGGCCCAGCTCTGACACGGTATCCACCACTGCTGGGTTTGATTTCTCTGAAAGAGAATAGCAAATGCTTGAGAGGTGACCTGAGTTCAGAGTCATAGATTTAAAACATTTATTATCTCCCATAATATTTTCATTGTTTTGCCCACAGCTAATTTGAAAGCAAAATTATTTTTAATTAAAAAGTTAATTTTTTCCCTATATCAATTCTCTGTTAAACATTCCATTTCGTTTTCATGGAATCAGTGACTCTCTTTTTGGAGTTGCATTTTATTGGTTTAAATAGTCTGTTACAGGTACACTTTGCACAAACAGGTTGCGGAGCAAACACACCTGCTTCCTGATCAGATGTGGCTCAGCTGCTGAGATGGAGCAGCGGCCCAGCGCAGGAGCCGGAGGCTTCAGTGGCTGTGGCATCGCCCAGCTTGCTGCAGGGAGGGGCTGGACACTACTCAGGGGGAGGCGGCTGCCCGTCAGGATGGACTCTGCACGCGCCTGAGCTCTTGTTTTCCAGCAGTTCACTTTTTTCAATGTCAAAATTATCAGGAAATTTTGTTTTAAAGACTGTACATTAAATGAAAACTTAAAAGTGTATGGCTTTACCATATAGCTCTTGTAGGAGGAACTGGAGGCCTAGGAATGAATGCAGGTATGTTGCTTATACCCTCTGTGGGTGATAAAATATGTGTGAATGGAACGAGACCAGGATGTGGATGTCCTCAACTGTCAGGTTATTGGGGAGCCACGAGGATTTTTGGAGGGGATCATGAGCTGATCTGGGCTGTGCTTCCGATGAGTTGCATGCTGGGGGGCCAGGAGAGGCCCGGACGAGCCCAGGGGCTGTTCCCCAGTGTGGCACCTGTTAGAGTGGGAGGAGGAAAGAGAAGGGAGTGTGTGTGTGAGATAGAGCAGAGAAAACAAGGGAACGGAGGAGCCTCAGTGACCTGGTTCCTGGAGATGCAGGGAGAGAGAATGGAGGTTTGAGGCCGGGCAGCTGACGTTTGTTAGAAACGAGGAGAAGCAAGTCTGGAAGGAGTTTGAGGTGCTCTGGACGCCACGTGAGCTCAGTTTGGAAACAGCGATGCTCAGGGAACCATCTGGATCCGGTGAGTTTGGAGCCAACGACATGGAAGTGTGGTTGAGTAGCTGGGGTGGAAGAAAGCCACAGGTAGGAAGCCGAGAGGGCAAAGGACAGTGCACATTTAGGTTTAGCAAGTAGTCAGGAGAGCAAGAGAAGGCTTGGCTTGGGGTAAAGGGAAGACCTGAAGGGTGTAGTTCCTCGAAGCCCGAAGAAGAGAGGTTTCCTTCAGATGTTGCTGGACTCAGGAACATTTGACTTGAAGCCTGGGAGGCACTGATACCTGAGAAGAGCAGTCAGGCTGGAGGGTGAGGGTGATGTCACTTCCTTTAGGAGGTGCTGTGGGAGAGACAGAGTGTGTGTGTGTGTGTGTGTGTGTGTGTGTGTGTGTGTGTGTGTGTGTTGGGGGGTGAGCCTTCCTGCAGAGGAGTACAGAGCCAGTGGAGGGAGCCCCCAAAACGCATGAAGAGTGGGGACCAGTGGAGCCAGGTCCCCTGGGATGGACAGTCATGACTCTCCGTATCCATGAATTGCTTTTACTCTAACTTCATAAAGGAATCTGCTTCATTCTGAACAAAGGAAAGTTCTGAGGGGCCCTGTAAGCTGGACTGTGCCTTGTGCATTTCAGAGCACCGGGTGCTTTGATTCTGGTTTAGTATGGATGACTGACTCTTAGCATGTCTCCTGCTGAAGTCCGCAGAGCAGCCCTGCCAGCGCCCAGGTCCCCACGGCCTCTCCGCACTGCCCAGTGTTTGGAAGGAGGCACCCTCAGCTGAGATTCTGAGTCCCAGTTCACAGTGTGTGATCCCGAGCTGTCTAATTCTGTGAGCAAATGGTGATTTACGCCCGTGGTTCTGAGCCAGGCAGCGTCCAGTGGGGGACAGAATGCACCTGCGTTCAGGTTGTGTCTGCATTTAGCTCTGCCTTTTCATCTCTGCTCTTAAATAAAAAACATCAGCAGTCAAACCTACTCAGCAGGCTTCAACTCACACTCAGTGCTCCAGATGAAAAAGAGAAAAGATCCAGGGAGGGTAGGGAGAAGATCCCCTGGAGGGGACCCCTGACCCCTGGGGTTGATGGGAAGCCCATGCTGGGGGGCTGGGCTAAGGGTGGGAAATGCAGAATTTTTGCAAACGAACGGCGGTAGGCCCTCATGGGAAATAAAATCTTGGCATCTTTGTGAAATCATTTAATTATTATGACTATATCATTATCGCATTATGATGTGAGAGTCAAGGGTGAATGTAGTTGAAGAAAGAAAAAAGAGGTGGTGAAGAACCTCGGGGCTACGACTTGTGTTCTGACTCTGGGGCTATGTTTTCTGTTAGGTGGTTTTTAGCGCTCGGGTTACGCATTTGGAACACTATTTTTGTGATACGTTAGCTGTGAAGATGCTTAAAGCTAGATTCCTAGAAATCGGTGTGGGAAGCTCCTGGTCTTGCTGTGACGTTCACGCACCTGTTAGTGACACTGCTGTGTGGCGGTTCCTGGTGTTTGTACAACACCTGACTCGTGAGGCGGGGAGATGTGATTTTCTTTGTAGCCTAAGGATGGTTTAACATCTTTATGGCTCTCACATGAGCGCTAATGCCCTCACGGCCCTTGTAAAGCAGCAGCGCATTTTAAAAGTTGTGCTTTTTTTTCTCTCTTGTCTACAACTCTGTGTCTTTCATTTCCCTTCAGGGCAACTTTGTGAAACAGGGGCGTAGGAAATGCCATCTTCGTTTGAGACGCGGAGGACGGGCCTGCGGGCTCCGGTGCCTGATGACAGCGGTGTGCTCTGACTTGAGAGGGGCCTCTCGACTCTCAAGAAGAACACTGTCCCCTCTGCTCCGTATTACTTTTGAGGGCATTACTTTCTTTGCCTTCCATTTTGACAACTGCGATTGCGTTTCTGGGATGGGGAAAGGGTCGCGAAAGGGCATGGAAAGAACAAGCAGGAAGGGAAGGATTATCTCATGATTTTAGGCAGAAGGAAATCTCTCAGACGGAAAAAACTTTCTAAGCGGGTCGGACCCCAGGAAGTTGCATTGAATAGGTGGCCCCATGTCACACAGCCCCTTTTACATAATTGTTGTTACTGGGGTAACGAGGAGAATGAGGGCATTCAAGTATCAGCTCAAAACACACATCTTTGCCGACTTGGACCGCACTCAGCGGAATTAGTTGAAGTTTGAGAGAAGAGGGTCTCGATGAAGCCTCGTTATTTGAAATCGAGACACGGGCCGCAAAGTGGGCTCACTGATTTCAAGAAGGTTCATTTGGGGGGATGTGCCCCCTGTTGTAGAATTGCATGATTGGGTTCCTCTGAGTGTGTGTGCATGTGTGAATGTGTGTGTATCTGTGTGTGGATGTGACTGTGTGCGCGTACATGTGGTGTATGTGTTTCTGGGTGGATGTGGATGTGTTTGTGCAAATGTGTGTTTCTGTGTATGTGTGTGTGAGAATGTATGTGTGTGTGCTTGTGCAGTTGTGTGTATGTGTTTCTGAGTGTACTTGTGCATGCGGCTATGTGTGCATTTAGTTTGTGAAGTCCCCTGTGGAGGGCACGTCACGGAACAGCCTCAGCCTTCAGCCTTTCTCCTGGGCAGGGAATTGTAAATGGCCTACCGTTGGGTAGAAGTGCTTGAACGTACATAAAACAGATCTGCCCGCATCGTGGGAGTTAATGTTTTCAGTGGGCATAGAGGCGTCACAGACATTATAATAAAAGTGACCCCAGTGCCTCCTGGTTGTAGGCTTTTGAATGATTCCTGGACATGTGATAGAAGATACTGCTCAGGATGCAGGTGGGTTATGGTAGTGTTTGCCAGGAGGACTGGTTAATGATTAATTGGTGTTTCTGGTACCAAACGTGCCATGTGAACTTCTCAGGACTGGAATTTCACTCACACTGTGCCAACTTAATGACACCAGGGCTTTGATTTCTTCCTGATTCTCCTGTTGACTTAGGCCAGAGCTGGGCAGCAGCTCTCAGATCCATTTTACTTTTCTCTCTATAAACCCAAAGCATTTGCGTCACCCACCTGGCCTGTGTGAAAACCTGACCTTTCCCTTCTTAGAGCAGCAGTGGTCAGCAGCACCTACGCTGCTTTCTCCTGGGTCTCTTCAGGGCGGAGGTCAGCTTTGGCTTTGCTTGCTGGATGCTGTGTCCACTGACAGGATCTGGTTATCCTCCTGTCACGCCCTCGACTGGGGGCTGGGGGAGAGCTCCGGGGGCGAGATGGTGATGCTGTGCTGATGCTGCTTTTGTGGGATACTACTGCGGGCCTCTCTCTCTTCCTCACTAAAAACCAGAAGCTGCAAAAGCCTTGTAGAAAAGTCCAGAGAAGCCTGGCTGTAAGAAATGGTTAATTATATGAGATACGTAATGGCGCAGATTATAGTGAAATGTGAATTTACATAATAATAAACAATATTATTTTAAAAATAAGAATCTCACTTGAATATTGTACTGAAAAAGAACTCAGAAAACAGATACTATGAAAGTAGAACTGGCGATACTCCAGTATACTATAGTAGAATAGGGCAGAGCACAGTACAGTATAGAACAGAACAGATAGAATACAAGAGACTATGTATAGTACTGTGTAGTGTAAAAGTAAACTATAGAATAGTGCAGCATAGCACAGCAGTGTGTGGTATAGCATAGGATAGTGCAGCACAGCACTGTAGGGTACAGAACGGATAGTGTGGCACAGCACTGTATAGAATGGATAGTGTGGCACAGCACTGTATAGAATGGATAGTGTGGCACAGCACTGTATAGAATGGATAGTGTGGCACAGCACTGTATAGAATGGGTAGTGTGGCACAGCACTGTAGGGTACAGAATGGATAGTGTGGCACAGCACTGTATAGAATGGATAGTGTGGCACAGCACTGTATAGAATGGATAGTGTGGCACAGCACTGTATAGAATGGGTAGTGTGGCACAGCACTGTATAGAATGGATAATGTGGCACAGCACTGTAGGGTACAGAATGGATAGTGTGGCACAGCACTGTAGGGTACAGAATGGATAGTGTGGCACAGCACTGTATAGAATGGATAGTGTGGCACAGCACTGTATAGAATGGATAGTGTGGCACAGCACTGTATAGAATGGATAGTGTGGCACAGCACTGTATAGAATGGATAGTGTGGCACAGCACTGTATAGAATGGATAGTGTGGCACAGCACTGTATAGAATGGATAGTGTGGCACAGCACTGTATAGAATGGATAGTGTGGCACAGCACTGTATAGAATGGATAGTGTGGCACAGCACTGTATAGAATGGATAGTGTGGCACAGCACTGTATAGAATGGATAGTGTGGCACAGCACTGTATAGAATGGATAGTGTGGCACAGCACTGTATAGAATGGATAGTGTGGCACAGCACTGTATAGAATGGATAGTGTGGCACAGCACTGTATAGAATGGATAGTGTGGCACAGCACTGTATAGAATGGATAGTGTGGCACAGCACTGTATAGAATGGATAGTGTGGCACAGCACTGTATAGAATGGATAGTGTGGCACAGCACTGTATAGAATGGATAGTGTGGCACAGCACTGTATAGAATGGATAGTGTGGCACAGCACTGTATAGAATGGATAGTGTGGCACAGCACTGTATAGAATGGATAGTGTGGCACAGCACTGTATAGAATGGATAGTGTGGCACAGCACTGTATAGAATGGGTAGTGTGGCACAGCACTGTATAGAATGGGTAGTGTGGCACAGCACTGTATAGAATGGGTAGTGTGGCACAGCACTGTATAGAATGGGTAGTGTGGCACAGCACTGTATAGAATGGGTAGTGTGGCACAGCACTGTATAGAATGGGTAGTGTGGCACAGCACTGTAGGGTACAGAATGGATAGTGTGGCACAGCACTGTATAGAATGGATAGTGTGGCACAGCACTGTATAGAATGGGTAGTGTGGCACAGCACTGTATAGAATGGATAATGTGGCACAGCACTGTAGGGTACAGAATGGATAGTGTGGCACAGCACTGTATAGAATGGATAGTGTGGCACAGCACTGTATAGAATGGATAGTGTGGCACAGCACTGTATAGAATGGATAGTGTGGCACAGCACTGTATAGAATGGATAGTGTGGCACAGCACTGTATAGAATGGATAGTGTGGCACAGCACTGTATAGAATGGATAGTGTGGCACAGCACTGTAGGGTACAGAATGGATAGTGTGGCACAGCACTGTATAGAATGGATAGTGTGGCACAGCACTGTATAGAATGGATAGTGTGGCACAGCACTGTATAGAATGGATAGTGTGGCACAGCACTGTATAGAATGGATAGTGTGGCACAGCACTGTATAGAATGGATAGTGTGGCACAGCACTGTATAGAATGGATAGTGTGGCACAGCACTGTATAGAATGGATAGTGTGGCACAGCACTGTAGGGTACAGAATGGATAGTGTAGCATAGCACTGTAGAGTATAGAACGGATAGTGTAGCACAGCACTGTATAGAATGGATAGTGTGGCACAGCACTGTATAGAATGGATAGTGTGGCACAGCACTGTAGGGTACAGAATGGATAGTGTGGCACAGCACTGTATAGAATGGATAGTGTGGCACAGCACTGTATAGAATGGATAGTGTGGCACAGCACTATATAGAATGGATAGTGTGGCACAGCACTGTATAGAATGGATAGTGTAGCACAGCACTGTAGGGTACAGAATGGATAGTGTAGCACTGTAGAATATAGAATAGTTTAGCATAGAATAGTATGTGTATAGTGTAGCAGTGTGTAGAATAGCATCTTATCTCTTGCCCTCTATTTCTTTTGTTAACCAAGAGAATTAGGATTGAGAGATATGAGGGATAGGAGGATGGTCCCTGTTTATTGATAGTATTCTGTGTGACAGTCTGTGCACTGTGTGTCTGAGACATGATATTATGTGTAACTAGCTGCAGCATGGCTGGCATGTGGAAAATCAGCCTTTTCATGAATGAGGTTTCATTTTAACAAAAGTAGAAATTTGTTGGGGAAAACCCCACTGGTACTTAGAACACTGGGCTCTCAGATGTTCTTTTGTGCTGTGAATGACCTGTGCATCTGGCTGTGGAAAGGACTTCTGACTTTCTCTTTTCTCCCATCTTTCATCTGGCTGTCTTTTCAGAGACACCCTTAGTTATTTGAAAAGTGCTGGTTAGCATGTGATGCAGACAGCAGCTGTGAAGAGTGGAAGCACGAGGGACAACACCTGGGGAGGGGTGCCGTTGTCCCTGGGGCTCCTTCTTTATTAGACCTCGTTGGGTGGAGAGTGACTGAGACAGCCAGCATTAGATGGTGATGTTGCGGTTGGCAGCCTGTGTCCCTGTCTGAAGACACCTGTGTCCAGGTACCTGCTGACCCAGACAGGACAGCAGGGTGTCCTGTCCAGGTGAGAAAGAGCATTGCAGCATCTCCTCTGAGCCTGTCTAGTTTCATCCTTTCTGAAGCCCTTCATGACTTCAAACTTTGGTTTCTGAAGTCAAAGAATGATTTAGAGTGTCTTTACTGAGTTGCTGGCCTTGCCTTGAACAGTTTGTTAAGTCATTGGTTATTGAGGGTCCTAGTCCCCGACCCAGTGGATGTCTTTCTCTTACCCAAAGAAGTCTATTCTCTTGATATTTCTGAATTGGGAAATTTTAGCCATAGAGTCATGACTCTTAATTTTAATCATGAATTTTAATTTGTAATAGATGATTACTCTCGCGGACTCGAGTCAGAGTTAATATAAAGCAGTCAGCCCCTTGAGTGGTTCTAAAGGGCCGGGGAATAGATATACTTTGCCTTAAATCCCACCTGTCCTTTAAATCCCACCTGGCTCACCAGGTCCTCTCTGATGGACATGCTCCAGGTCACTTTTAATTGTCATTACGCAGTTTAGATCTTGACGCGTGGAAGATGTGGAACCCCCAGAATTCAGGAATTTACCTCTTCCTGTTGCATCCTGTCTGGTGTCCCAGGCAGCTGTAGGCACTCGGACTATGCTTGCTGATTTGGGATTTCTATAGGGCTCTGAGGAAGCCTCTTCCTCCTGTTCCAGTGCAGCTGTCTTTGTGGGAAGCCCACTGCTTGTTTCTGCAGGGGGCCTGGAATGAAGAAGGAATCCGGAGAGGGAGTGGCTGGGTACTTGGAATTTCTCAGAGATCTTAGGCTTCAGGGGTGTTCCTCAGTTAAGAGCTCAACATTCCAAAATTAGTCTGCCCTGCCCCCAATAAAATGTTTTTTGCAGTTTCTTTCCCCTCACCTTGATTATGTGGCTCTTGCCCATTTTAATATGCCACCGTGCTTTTCTATTGGCTCAGGACTGTTCATTGAGTAGTTAGTAGGGAGACTCATGCATGAGGCTCAAGATGGGCCGATAACATGGTTCTCAAGCATATTCTCGCAAGACTGTCTTCACAGCCAGAAGAGTACATTTGAAAAAGCCTATTTTTCTAGGAGCAGCTCTCAGCGTTGTGGAAACACGGCCTTTGTGCAAAGGGAGGCTGGGCCTGGGCCGCGTGCTCTCTCACTCAGGACATTGAGGTTTATTAATGAACCTTAAAGGGATTACTTATTTACCAAGTACATTGGGGACTTTTTTCCCCTTTAGGACTTTTTAGGATGTGATTACTACTGGAAAGTGGGCGGTTGTCCTCAGATTTGCCCAGTCAGCATCTTGTATATGGTTGAGGGCAGTGGTCCCTCTGCACAAATATCACCTGCTGTCTGAATCCTCATGCACTGAAGCCTTCCCATTCCCGGTCCTCTGCTCAGCCAAACCACTCTCTGTGATGTTTGTTCTGTGGGAAAATGCACCCACATTCCAAGGTCTCCCAGGAGGAGTGTCAGGACCTTGGCCGCGTGAGTTGCCTGCCGTGGCTGGAGGGGAGTTCAGGGCTGCATTGGAATTGAGGGGAAAGTCCCCTGAGCTCCTAGAGCCTGAGAAGGGGCCTTTCCATCTCTTTTTTCTTTCTTTAATTAAACGAGGTCCAGAGAAGTGGTGGCTCAAGATTATCAAACTTGGAGGGGAATTTGGGCCTCTGAGTTGCATCAACACAGGGATGCTCCCATCCATGCCCAGTAGTACTCTGTCCTCACATCACTTATTCTTTTTGTTAATCCGCACCTGAGGATATTTTTTCCATTTTTTTAGAAAGAGTGGAAAGGCGGGAGGGAGGGAGAGCAAGAGAGAAAAATCAATGTGAGAAAGACACATCGATGGGTTGCCTCCCGCATGCGCCCAACTACACCCCAACTGGGGCCGGGATTGAACCCTCAACTGAGGTGCCATGCCCTTGAGTGGGAATCGAACCTTTGACCCATTGGTGTGCATACTGACGCTCCAACCACTAAGCCACACTGGCCAGGGCATCACTCTCATTTTTTTTTATGTTCTGGCCTCCCACTGGTCAGGAGACAAATGCCCTTAGTGGCCAGCGTCGTCCGGGCCGAGCCATTTGGGTTAAAACTGGGCCAAAACTGCATCATGGAATGTGTCAACTGTATTTATTCAGCTACTACTTCACAAAATGACAAGGGTGGTGTGCCTTGCCTTGTAGACAGCGTGGTGTTGGCCTTTTGGATCTTAACATTTTTGTTGGAAAATTTTAGTCTCTAGACATCTAGGTGTTGTCTTCTGACCATAAATGAGTGGTTTCAATATGAGGAAACATGAATGATGGTTCTTAGTGACATGCAACCAAGTATTTACATCACAAATTTGGAAATATTTAGCCTAAATGGAGTTGCCAAAGCTGTGTCCACTGGGGGACATCCCTGGAGCTGGAACTGAAGGTTCGAGGGCAGGGTTTTGGATATTCAGCTCACCTCCAAGCAAGAGGCTACGATTGATCATTTGTATCAGAAGAAAAGACCTGCATGGCTACAAAATGTGAGTGGTTGTGAGTGCCGCTGAAAAAGCCCTTACCCAGGGTTTTGATCGGAACCTCAATCAATCTTTTGTGTATTTTACCATCTGTGGTGAGGGAAGGAATGGCTGGAGTAGATTTCTTCACAGCCCCAGGCCAGCATAGCAGAGGCACTGAGCTCCCCCTCTGGGATCCACGCTGCCTGCTGTCCACAGATGTCAGTGAGGGACAAAGGCACTGTCGTGGGCCTGCAAGGAAGAAGTCAGGAAGCTCCAAGGCTGGGGGAGCCTGGGGCAACTTCGACCTGGGTGTGGGTCTCCCAGGGCAATGGGATGTCTTGGGGGAGGAGTGTGGGCTTGATTTGTTAGGAAGGGTGACTGATACCCAATAAGGAAAATTCTGGCTCCCTCGAGGTTTCCTCTTTGCCATGAAAGTTGTGACTAGAGCATGGAATATCTCTCTTTTTTTCCCTTCTAAGGAAAGATCAATAGAATCCCCCCCCACTACCGCTGTTCCCTGTCAGGCATACAGGACGGGATGGATGTCAGGATGGCCCCGGCCGGGCTGAGAGAGGCTGGGCTGCCGTAGCTTGTAGCAGGGGCTCCCCAGGCTCTCACCCTGCAGTGCACTCAGCATGCGTAGCGACACCACACGGAGGCCGTAACCTCTATTGCCTGTCAAGGATCTGAGGCACCTAGAGCAATGCGTGAAGCAGATGTTGTGGTGTAAGGTGTGTGGGACCGCAAGGGGGCTCTTAAGAAAGAAAGAGCAGGATCTATGTTTGCCCGCCAGAAAAGTGCCCAAGAAAGTAAAGAAAGAAAACAAATGGGATCATCTCCTATGGTCCCATTTCTGTTAAAAAAAAAAAAGAGATGAACTTGGTGTGGTTCCTGTGCTTGTGTCAATATAGACAAGACGCACAGCATCGCACAGACTCCACAGTGGTTCACGCTGGGAAGTGGGACAGCGCCGGGAGGTGGGGGGCTCAGGCGTTACTTTTTTATGATTTCATTTTTCAAAGCAAATGATTAAAGTTCAATTTGAGTGGTAGGTCGGCCTGGCTGTGGTGACAAGTAGATGCAAACATGTAATGGCTTCAAATGGTAACAGTTTGTTTCTTGATCACAAAGGATTTGGATTTGGGGGTCCTAGGCCTGGGGCTGGGGTAGCTGAGGCTCCCCGTGTCTGCGTCCTGCACAGTCCTGGTGTGGCAGCCCAGCCACCTTCACCCGTGACCCCAGCTGAGGAGGCGAAAGGTTCGTTGGGAGGGTCGAGGGCCAGGCCCAAGGGGAGCGGCTCACATGGCCCTGCCTGGAGCTCAGTTACGCCCGGGAAGAGCCGGCTGTGTGGTCTGGGATGGACAAGGGAGTGAGTGGGTTTAGATCACGGGGGACGTGCGGTAACTATTGAAATTCACACTGATCCAGTTTTTGAATTTTGTTTATTTTACTTAGTGTGCCACCTCTTAGAAGATACGGGTATCCGGCATTGGAATTAGTGTTAATTGCACATTTCAGTCCTATTAATATAATATTCCTCAAGGATCTGTTCTTTTCTTTTATTCCATGCCCCAAGAGCTCTGAAGGTTACTTTCTTTATTGGTTTTTCTTCCTACGCCACCCTCCTCTCACTCTCTTTCACTGTGGGGCCGAATCCCCGGGGGTGGGGTGGCCCTCTCGCTCGGCTGGCAGCTGCGTGCCCAGGGCTGCGTCAGTGGAGAGACTTTTCTGCTGTGCCAAAGACGGTATTTGGAAAATCCCCAGATTTTAGGATAAGGACAATTTTGAGGCCATGATTTTGTTTAAATAAATGTTTAAAGTTTTTTTCAGTGGCTTATGTTCTTAGAATATAAAAGATGTATCTTTCTGGAGAAATATTTTTTAAAAGCGTATGTTATTGGAAAATTATTGAAACAAAGTTACAGAAAAACTTACCCTTTTTGCGTAGTACCTTTCAAATGGATATTTATTATCATGTAATTTTAACTGTTTCCCATACGCTCAACTCTATCTTTTACATTTTTACTGATTTGCTCTGCCATTTGGTCCCTCCAGAGTTCCGTGGTGCGAGCCTCAGGCCCAGGTCCGGGGCTGAGCCCTGGGGCACTGAGACAGAAACGGGAGACAGACATGGCTCCTGTCTAGTGGGAAAGGCTGACTAGGGATTAATGACATGACGCTGGTGGTGAAAAGGGCAGGTAGTTTGTGGGGGGCTGAGGCTCAGAACCCGGTGGGTGCAGAGGGAAGGCCCTGGGTACGTGGCAGGTGTGGAAAGGGGTGAGTTGACTGGCAGGAGGGGCAGGGACAGGAGGTGTGGGGAGGGAGGGAGGGACTAGGTTGGGAGGGACTAGGTTGGGAGGGGTCTCCCCTAGCTGTTGACACTGGACAAGGGGGCTTGTGCCTCCATCCCCAGGGGAGAGAGAAAGAGCCAAGACCTGCAGAGAACCACTCAGTGTCTGTCCTCTGCAGATAAATGTTGGGATGAGATACTCCAACTTCAGGTTTGATCCTGAGCGGGCCCAGAGTGTTGGGGGCTTGCGGGGTCTCCCGTGAGCAGGTGGGAGCATCTGAGAACATGAGCTGTGACTAAGCTTAGTCTGGTCTGCAGGTGGACAGCTCCAGGGATTCCCTGCATGGCTCCGAGCCCAGTTTCCATGGAAGGGCCTCTAAGGAGCCCACTTGAGCCACGCCCTGCGAGGCAGGTCCCGAACTAGCTTCAGTAACAGCTGTGCCCACTGTGTGCACAGACACTGCACATCTGTGCGTCGTCTCTGTTCTGTAAGTGTGGACCCCAGCCCAGACCCTGAGGCTCCTGCTACCACCTGAAAGAAGGCAGGCACAGGGTGGCCCCCAGGCTGTGCCAGTTGTTCAGAGAGCACTTGTCTCCTGGGGGATGGGAGTTTAGCACCAAACAAGAGGGTCTCTGAGCAGCCCCTGGAAGCCCAGTTCTTCTCTCCCTTCCCGCTGCTTCCTCCTGAAAGTGCTCGCTTCCTAATTAGGAAGTTGTGCACCTTGTGAGACAGCTTGAGTTGATGTGAACTTTGGACAACACTGTCTGGATTTTCTTTTCTGTGTTGAGCTATTAATAGTGTGTTAAAGCAGTGAAACACTTGAATGTTGGTGACTCTGGAGGGTCCCCTGCAAGGGAGCCATGAGCGAGCGTCATGTCAAAAGGGCATTCTTCTGACATCAGATGAAAAGTGTAATGACTTTCTGCTAGGAAGAACCTGGCCTTTATTTGAAGTAAGTAGAGGATCATTTGGCAAGTGGTTTGGGATTTTGGTTTAAACTAAAAATAAACTAACTTCCTCTTATAGCACTGTGAACATGGTATTTGAGTTAGCTCCTCATGGAGAATTCGGATAACACTTACGTGCTGTGTTTCGACTTTGATTTCCCTCTAATTCATGGCATTTGCTAAAACATGACAAACTCTAACTCTGAGAATTTCTGGGTCATGTGAGAAGAGGAAACGTGGGTTCCGCTTTTCTTTAAGGGAGTTGCATAATTTTACTTTTATTTCATTTTTTCTCTTTTCAATAAGAAAAATTGTTTCCTTATCAGATGTGAACTTATCTCAAAATTAATAAAAGTAAAAGTAACATACTTGGAAGTGCATATGTTTTAACGAAAAGCATTGTTGCCGCAGAGTGTTTGGTGTTTTCTTTTTCCTTTGCCCTTCCCCACCCCCACCACCATCATTCACGATCAAGTTTGCTTACGAAAAAATAAATATTATCATTCATAAGCTTCCCCTACCCCCGTAAGCTTTTAATGCAGTGGTTTTCAACCTACGGAATAGGATCTAATCCCAGTAATGGAAATTCTCAACTGAATGGATCTGTGCAAAGAAAAAAAATTTTAAACTTCTCCCCTTCTCTGAGTGCCCCCACCTTGAAAATAAGATTTAATTAGCCTGGTTTTCAATTAAAAATAATTTGACAGTTTAACAAAGTCTTACCACTCTATAAAATTCTGCTTATTTGTTTTGTTCTGTGTTTTTCAGTTGCTTGGCTTTAATATGATAAATGCATCATGAATTATTTTCGTAATTGCTATAAAAATGAATGTGTCTTAACCAAGTATCACAAAATTAACAGCCAAGTAAAGATAGAATTGTACATATTGCTTTTATGATGAGGGTTGCCTTTTCTTAGAACACCTTTCAGGGTGAATTCTCCACTCCTCCTGCCCGGTCTCCAGGCGGCATCATGTTTCCCGGGCTGTGGTTGATTCTTGGGGTCCCCACTCCCTGCTTGGGCACAGAGACAGGTGGGTGGAGATTTGATGTCCTCACACTTATTAAGGTCAGGCGAGGGGGTAAGGAGCGGGAGTGGCTGGTCCCAGTGATTCTGGGGTGTCCTCAGTGCTGCTCCGGGGCTCCAGTCGGGGCTGGGGGAGGATCGGAGGTGGTGGTAGCTCGTTTCTCCGGGTGAGTGTTGCACCCACACACGTTTCCTGGAGAAGGAAATGAATATTACTTAAAATTGTACACATTCCCCTTCCAAAATGTATCTGAGTCAGCATGAATGTTAATCCACTTTAATGTGAAAAGTAATTACACTATGTGCTACTTTCTAGGAAAAAAACCCCGGTTGATTTAAAAAATAAAATCATTGTGATGGATGGGCTTCTGTGCCAGTGATTGACAGTGTTTCCTAAACTAGGGGGTTTGTTTTTGCATTTCAAACATAAAACACTTGTTCAACATGGGAAAATAGAGGGAAAAACCACCCTCACCCCCACTCCCCACCCCGCCCATTGAGAGAGAACCACGATGTGCTTCCCTTTAGTGTTCTCGCTGCTCCGGTTTTTACTGTCTGGTGATCCTGTCGCAGGCAGGTAGTTGTTCACTGTGTCTTGAAAAGCACTTGCCCTGTTAGAAATAATGTGTCCATTGAGGAAAACCGAGGCAACCTTTTCGTTTAAAAATTACTCGTAATCCCATCAGTCACATACACTTTATAAATTTCCTTGGTCTTTTTTTATATTTAAATATAAATTTTGATGAATAGTAAGTACACAGTTTCCCGGTGTAGGCAATGGAGAGACAGGCGACAGAGCTCGCAGGAAAGCCGCCCAGTGCCCTGGCCCCGAGTCTGTCTGAGCTAAGCCCGAGTTTGGGGGCCGCACGGGGAGGTCCCTGCACCTCGCCCCCCGGTCAGTTCTGAGCTTTGCTCAGAGTCAGAGTGGGAACCGGGGCAGGTCCCGGGCCCCGTGCGTCTGCGGCTGGCTTTCTGCTCTCACGCAGGACCACATGCGGAGTCTTCTTCAAAGCACCACACGGGTCACGTCACCATCTTTTGGAATTCAATGTGTGGAGGAGAAATCGGAGGCCTGCTAGGTTTTTGTTTCATGGTAGGAAACTTATATTTTCCTCCTGGATGTTTTTCTCCCCTGTATCTTGGTGATGAAAATCGTGTTCAGCTCACCGTGCTGTGGGCTTGTCTTCTTGTTTGGCCTGGAATGATGGCCCCTCACAGATGCTTATTCAGGTCGCCAACCCCATGCTCGGCGTCTTGCGTTCTTACCTATCCCATTGTAATCTCAGTGTTACATCTTCTGGCTCTTGTTAGGTGGGCACCAGGTTGCGCGATGTGGAGTGTTCACAGCTTGACCACGTGTCTGAGGTTTTGGTGGCAGCTCTACTCTGTGTGTTTTTCCATAAGAATTTTCGAGAAGTGGGGGAGCGTCTATCGGGCAGCCAACCAGGTGCTGTTTTAAGGGACCCCAGCCCAGGCTCTCTGAAGTGAGGGCGGGCGTCGGGCGGAGATTCCGGGCTCCTCGAGGTGGGCTGTGTTGCCGCCTGAAGCCAGGAGCCGCGTGCCCAGGTCCCCGAGCGCAGGAGGCGTGCTTACCGCCTGCGGGCAGGTGGGGGGTTGTAATGCGGGCTATGTCATCCAGAACACATCTGGATGGCTCCCCGGAGGGTGCCGGGCTTTCTTCAGCAGTGTCACTGTCTTTGGAGACCAGGACACAATTAACTCATTAAAATGGAATTTTTGTTAGTGTCTGATTGTTAAGAACTTCTGGGGAAAGCCGGAGGGGATGACTCCGTGGAAAACCTTGTACAGCATTCCTCCCGCTCCTGCTGACTTCTCCTGGAGCCGGTCTCTGTCATCCTTGTGTCCGGCGGCCTCCGGAGGTGCACTGACGCTGCTTCGAGACCGTCTCTGTTCTCTTTTGAAATAACGAGTAAGCTTCCAGCATTTAAATGGCTTTGCCCTCTAAGACGTAGCTTCCCGAGCCACCAGTGCCTCTGAACGGCGGGAGCTGCTGTCCTTTCTCGCTGTGAGCGGAGCGGGGATCGTGGGGTCCGTGGTGGCGGAGGGGCAGGTGCGGTCACCTCCACAGCCTCGCCTCTTCCCGGTGCTTTCCCACGAGGGCACCGACCTGCCGCTGCTCATTTCCCCCAGTTCTGTGACCTCCTTCCACCCTCAGGTGGAACCTTCTTCTCTTTATGTTTGCCCCCAATTTAAAAGCATGCGGTGAGATTGAATAAAGCAAATGCACCCAATGAGAGTTCTTTCAAAAACTGGGAGGAAAAACGGAGGCATTGATACGTGTGACATTACAAACCAGCTGTAATTTCAAACGTCCTTTTGATGTACCAAGTGGGCGGCATTGGGTGGCTGGAAGGGATGCCTGTGAGTCCTCACTGCCTCATGCATATTTATGGAATAAAATAGACTTAATGGAAAGGTAAGGAACAAGGCATGTCCCTTCCGGTCCTAATGTTCTGTGATTGGAATAATGAAATAGTTTTGGTGATTTAGGTTAAAGGTCTTCCACGTTAGCACGTTACTGTGTGACATGCAGGGCAGTGTGTGTGGGTGTGTGTGGGGGGGGAGGGTGCAGGGTTTATCCCAGGGGCTCCTACAGGGGATGTTTAAATCCTTTCTAAATCTCTCCTCCCCCTGGAGAACCATGGGGGGCCGGGAGGTGGGCGTAGGGGAGGGGAAGGAGCGGAGAGAGGGGAGCTCACATATATTCGTGTCCTGTTGCTTTCCTAAATTAGCCGCTCTTGAGTTTACAGAGCAGTAGGGGCTGGAATGAGTGCCATGTCTCAGTGTAAGAGCACAGGGGCGTTCTGTGTAATTGAGGGTGTAGACGTGCATGCCCCCTTGTGTGACAGTGGTGGGCAGGGGGTCTGTGGGGGTGCCCGGAGCCCTGATCCTTGAAGCCATTCTTTTGAATAAAGTTAGAGTCAGGGAAGGCCTAAAATAAGAACGATATTCTAGATGACAGTGTTGGCCAGCATGTCACTGGGAATGTAAATCTGTTCAGCGAAACCTGCTGGGTTATTTTTGTGTTTAAACTGGCACCTGATGGTCATGGTGTTGGGAGCGTGCCCTGTGTATGTGCCTCGTTGACGGCAGCAGGTCAGGGATCTTGTCAGAAACGAAAACTCCAGGCCCCACATGGACTGCGAGCCTTGAGCACACCTCCAGGCGAGTGGCTGAGGCCCAGGCTCCAGATCTGCCCGTGTGCTGGCTGCCGCTGAGCTGCGCTCGCCGCGTCTCCGGCGCAGCGGCCGGGGTCTGAAATAGCTTATTACAACACCGTGCGGCAGAAAAATGGAAGTGTTTTGTCAAAATGGGCACGGTAAGGAAAATGACTCCCTTCGTCAGATTTAGAAAGACTTCAAAGTGTGGGCGCTATTTGGAATGAAAGTGAGCTCCTAATTTCTGACTTTGCGTACTGGAGCAGGGATATAAAACCGCTCACTGCAGTCGGCGTAAGTCCGTGTTGTTTCCACAGGTAATGGAATGGGACTGCACACCAGCGACACTGGCTACGATCGACGGCTAGAAAATCAAGTCCAGTGTCGGTCTGTTTTACCCTGAGTGTCTCTCTCTCTCAGTAGCGAGAGAGGATGGCATTGCGGGTTTTCTTCTGGACATGAGCTGGTAGGAGGGGTCCAGCCCATCAGGTATCTGGGATCTAAGCAAAAGCCCAGAGGACAAGCAAGTTCACCACGGCTGCCCCCCTTCCCCTTGTGGGCTTTGCTGCTTGGGCTGCAGGGTCTGAGTTTGGGGACAGGCCACAATGGCCCAGCGCTGGTGACAGAGCAGTCCTGAGTACACGTGAGCCTCTGCTTGTCCCGAAAATGTCCTTAAAAGGGTTACACAGAGCCAGTGGAGTAGGTGAATGTCGTGTCTCCACTGTGACCCAGAAGAATGAGGAATGACCTTGAGATCCTTTCAGATTAGGAGAGGTTTTTCCACTACTCACAGCAGTTAGTCATGAATGACCTTGGAGCGACTTCCCCTGTTTTGCTAGGAAAGCAGGACGAATACCACATTGTTGACTAGTCTCACTGTGCTGGTGGGAGGGAAGGAGGGAAGTCCAGATGAGAACCATGGTTCTGTGCTTCTGGGACACTGCATTTCAGTTGGAATGTACACATTCACACGTGCCCACTGTGCTGGCACGGCAAGTCAGGGCACGCGGTGGGTACGTGCTCTCCAGGGCCCTGGTGCACCTTGCAGGGGTGGGAATGTCGCCCTCTGGCTGCTGGGCCAGCGTCTGAGTTGGTCGTCTTCATAGTTACTTGACCTCCCCTCACTGTCCCCCCACCTCCGTCAATGTGGGATTTCGTGCACATGGCTGCCCTGGTTTAAGGTATCGGAATGTCAGTGGAAAGGTGGTCTTTCCCCACAAGCTTGTTTACTGGGGTGTGGTGAGGTGGGTCTCGGAGGCTTTGGGGCAAGACTTATTCCCTTGGTGTCTTTTTACCAAACAAGTTCACTGAGTTTCCGGGGTGCCCCTTTCTGCAGGATGATCAAGGGGTGTGGCCCTCGGGGAAGGTGAGGCTGCCGAGCCATGTGCCCAGGTCAGGCAGATGTCCCTGTGCACATCTGGAGGTTGGCCTTGGGACAGCTTCTTGCCCTTGTCCAAGATGAATTCTAGCGATGCCGCTCATTTCTGTGTGACCTTGGGCAGTGTCTGAATGTATTAGGCCTCGATCTAGTCTGTAAAACAGGCACAACGTGACTATTCTGAAGAGGCATTGGACCAGAATGTATGGGACCAGCTGTTGAGTGCTGTGAGAATGTCCAGTTGTCATTAACGAGTGAACCCCCAAGGCAGGTGACATTGGATGTGAGTGACATCAACCTGCCAGGAAGCCTTCCTACCGCTTCATGCCCTGGTTTCCATAGAGACCACTCCTGTGCTGGTAAGATCCTGGTGACATTTTTGCTATTGGGACAAATTCCATTGTGTTCATTATAGTCCTGCATAGACATTGGCCTTGCAACATTATTATTACTTGGAAAAATAATAACGAGGTTAGACTATATTTTTTATACTTTGTTGCGGTGGATGGCATCAGTAGCCACAGGTCGTCTGTGGCATCTCTCTCTGTTTTCATGGTTTCCCAGCAGCAGAGTGAAGCTCCAGGAAACAAAAGCATGCTGGACCTTGTTGTGACTTGAGTGGCATGAGAAGAATTATTTTTAAAAAAATTTTATTTATGTTTAATCCTCACCAGAGGACATGCTTTCCATTGATTTTAGAGAAAGGAAGGGAGAGAGAGAGAGGAACATTAATCAGTTGCCTCCCACTTTCACCCCAACCGACTGAGCCCAAAACCTGGGTATGTGCCCTGACTGAGAATCAAACCCGCTGCCATTCAGTATATGGGCCACACCAGCCAGGGCGAGATGAATTTTTTATTTTACAGGAGAAATGAGAGGGGTGCTGTGTCTTCTGCTTCATATTTTTAGGGACATGGGACCCTTCTCACTTAGGCTGGAGATGGTGTTACCCTTAACTCAGGGGGGAGAGTTCAGAATAAGACATGAGCATCACATTTTAACTTTGAGATGGCCCAAGAAGTCAGGAGAACACTGTTCCTTCCCAGTGGCCAGGGATCTGTATTGAGGACATTGCGCAAAATAACCTCAAGATTTAATCAGAATCTGCACCTTGAGAGGCGATGCCTTGGTTGGCAGCACTTTCCACCCGAGTGCTCAGTTGACTTTAAATGTGAGAACCCTGGAGACCTCCAGCTTTCTAGTTACCTGGGTGAATAAGTGCCAGAAACACCCAAATGCCCCTAAACCTGGAACTCTAATCTCACTGAGTAAATTTTATTACCAAAATGGGATGTCAGGGGACAGAGGAAATAGCTCCTCGACCTGGAATGACCCTTTCTGTGACTTGCAATCCAGCACTGCTCCTTCTCGGAGAAGGGGGTCTTTAAGTTTTGCTTCAGGTGATATATTTATTCACATTGATGTCTTGTTTTGCAAGTGCTGTGCTTCGGAATTTAAATACGTAGGCTAAATTGTCGGGTACGATTGAATTGGTACTATAATGTTACTCTTTGCAAAGCCTTTTGGTTTCCCATTAGGATTATTTACCTTTTCTTGAGTTAACTGAAACAAAATCAGCTGTCAGTATGAAGCAGCACCTGTATAGTTAGGGTGTCAAATTATACAGCATTTTCCTAAATGGCACATGCTCTCTCATCAATTTTTGAAATTCATTTATTCATCCAGCATGGATTGAATGCTTCTGCCCTGGTTCCCTAGTCACTGTTCACATATATTTTTTAAAGAGTTTCCTTTCATTGGCTCTGAAATGAGGATGCATTTAGAATTCGGCTTAGAGATAATTAAGCACGATGCTTTTACACAGCAGTTATGTTTCCATTTTTGCTGGAAAATGCCTTCTCAGCCTGGGCACCCAGGTGACGTCAGGCCGTTCTTGGCTGGTGCACACACGCTCTTCTGCCTGCTGGACTCAGGGCTGTGTCCCCACAGCGCACTGGGCGAGGGGAAGGTCACGAGTTATCTGCCTTTTCACTTGTGAAGGGATTAATCCTTGGGCCAGAGCTGTGGTTATCTCCTACTAGATTAGTTATCTCTTTTAGTTAAATCTCCCTTGTTAAGCTTTGGAAAAGAGAGATAAAATGAACTGGACAGTGATTTTGTCTTTCTGAGCAGTTGAAAACATGAGAACCCAGGCATTGATAGTTGGCTCTTTGAACAAGGATCCCTCAGCAGGTCTTGGGTAATGGGGGTGGGTGTGGACGTTGCCCTTTGGGGAGAACTGTTAACCTGTTACTTCTCTAAGGCTTTTTTTTTTTTTTTTTTCGTGGAATCCTGAGTCCTCTTAGAAGCACAGCCCCGTGTCTTTGGTGAAACGACAGACTTTGGGGTCAGGTGGTGACTTTTTCCTATCACTGCCTCGTTGCCTCAAGCACCCAGGAGGGACATGCCTCCTTCCTGGGATACTGTGACTTAAAAGAAATATGTCTTTGCTCACCATTCACAATTCCTGGCTCACAGGCCCCAGAACTCTAGGAATTTCCTGTGTTAAGAGTGGCGTTTTGTTATGTTAATGAGGTGGCTGTGGACACTACCTTGTGATTAAGGGACTTTCAGTCCCACCGCAGGGCTCTAGGGGGAGGAGGGGGCTGCAGGTTGAATCTGTTGCCCACGGCTGATGATGTCATTAACCACGTCTGTGCGATGAAGCTATAAAAACCCTGGAGGGTGGGGTTATAATAAACTCAATCTAAGTGCTGCCTGCTTTATTTCTGTAATATCAGTTTCCCCTGGGTACAGACACTGAGAGCTGTGTTTGAGTTCTCTGTGTCCCCGGCCACGTATCCGAGCACCGTTGAGTGCCCCACCCCTGGGACTGATGAGGGTCCCTCGTTGCTTTTTCTGTGGCGCTCTTTCACCTAACCGAGTCCTGGTGGCATCTGCACCTCATGTGCTCCACCGGACTGTACGTTCCTCAAGGTCCTTCAGAGTCGGGGTCACCTGCTGATCCCGCTGGAGTGCTGGACAGAGTGGGTGTCCCATGACTGTGCCGTGAACAGGGACCCCGCTGGTCCCTGCCCTGCTCTGGGCCACCTGTGAGGACCGGGCCTCGCAGGGACTCCATTGGTGCAGCACCCAGGCTGCCTTGACTCCAGACGCCTGCGAGGTAGAGGCTGGCCCGTCTCAGCGCCTGACACCGTCCCTACCATTCTCCTGACAGCAGCAGGCCCGTGACGTGTGGTCATTTCCCTCATCGGTAAAAGAACAGGAGATGCGCAGGGCGGACACCTCCATCCCCGCGTAGCTCCTTAGTGCCATGAGCACTCCGAAGACTGGCCTGACCAGCTCCGTGAGTCAGCTCGGGACTGGCAGCTTGGCTCCCGCTCGCTTTGTCGGGGCTGAACCACCAGCCCCTTCGCCTCTACTTGGGCCCACCTGTCTGACCGTCCTTGAGACTGTCGGTGTTTTCTGTCTGTCAGGGAAGGGCAGAGTTCACTTAACCTGTGTAGGACGGGCTTTCTGGACCTACAGAAAATGGGTTTGATGTCTGGAGTTGCTTTACATTAACGGCCTGTGTGGAAACAGCTGGGAGATTGGGGCATATGTCTTCAAGATGTGTGTGCATACTTTTTCTTTGGACTAACCTCTTTTTATTACATTAAATCAGGAAGAACTAGCCGATGCCTATTTCTTCAACATTAGTGCCGATTGTCCCCCGCTTACCTGAGGCTAGAACGGTTGGTGTCTGCCACCAGTTTGTGTATCAAGGACTGTTACCAACGTGAATTCCTGAGCAGATTCAGTGAGACCGACGGTTGGCCTCAATCGTGTGTGTTTGTGGCTGTTCCTGGAAAACAGCCTACGTCTGTTTAAATCCTCAAGAATTTGGTGTCAGTGTGAAACAGAGATTTAAGTAGGTGGCTTGTTGAGGACAGACTTTTGATTGAATTAGTTTACATTATGAGTAATACTCTCTGGTGCCCTTCAGAAAACTTTAGGAAGTTGATGTATCCTGAGACTCTTATTAGGGAGTCTAGTTTTTGGGTGGTTTGTCCTTTCTACGTGACTGTAAGCAGTGTCTGCACTTGAACCAGCGTGAGCTCAGTGCCGACGTGCTCACCGCCGCAGACGCTGACCCCGCATCCCAGGAAAAGGGGGGTGGGGTGAGCATTTACACCGAAAACCTTATCTCCAGTGTCCCTTTGAACTTGCACAAGCTGCTATCTCCGTAAGCAGAGCTGCCAGAGCACATGGCTTGGTGCAGCGATTGCATAAGGCGGGTTAAAAATAACAAACCATCGTAAATCTCAGACTGATAAAACGTCAGGCGGGGCTAAGAGAAATAGGAGAGGAGGCATTTCTTTGCATTTGCTATTAGTGTGAGGTTGGAGTATCTAAAAGACAACACTTATGTAGATCCTGAGATTTTTATTAGCATTTACCCTAATAAAACGCTGCTAATGCGACTGCTAGAAACAAGGCTGCCCAGATGGGAAGGCTTCCTTTTCTGTTTGAGCACTGGGGTGCGTCAGTGTAGGTGTAGGTGCTCCTCACCCGCACGTTGAGGCCAGGCTCGCCTTAGGGATGTGGAGACGGGAGGGCTTTCTAGGAGGCCTTCTGGAAGGAGGCCTGTCAGGTGGGACAGGAGGGTCATCCTTTCCACAGACGAAGACAGGAGAGAGCACCTTTAAGAGCTGTTTTTGCCTCTGCTGTGGGAGTTGAAAGCATTTCCCCGCATTGACTGAGAGACATTCTTTGTCAATGAGAGTGCCAGCCTTCCGGCTACCAGGCAGGTCACCCCTATGAGCCAGGCACAATGAGATCCTCTATTGTTTGGTGCCCCAGTGGGTACAGTAAGTTTTTTTTCATAGTGGTTGGAGGTCAGTTTTCTTAATTCACCCTATTACCATGAGAAGTTCCAGAGTTCAGCAGTTTTTAAACAAGTCTTTGCATTTTGTCCCCTGAGTCCACTCCGGAGGTGGGTCAGCGGTGGCCAGGGGTCCAGACAGCGGCGTTGGGCAGGTGAAGCTCTGTCTTCTCCAGTAAACCTGCAGTGAGCAAGGCGGGAGGAGCACCAGGTGCCCCAGCTACCAGAACACCTGGGTGTTTAGTTTGGGAAAATGTCGTTCCACTGCTGGCAAGAAACGGCAGACCCTTTGTTTAATAGTCTCACGAATGAGAGATTTATCAAGAAAAGGGGCTGGGTGCATCTCCTTCACATAAGGGCTGGTGCTGGGGTCCAGTTTATCTGCACAGTAGACTTGCTGTATGTTGTTTTAGCCCAGGGAGCATAGAGCCAGGCAGGTACTTTTGTTTTGTTTTGTTTTTAGATTAAATTAAAAATATTTTTTTCAATTATAGTTGACATACAATAGTATATTAGTTTCAGGTATACAGCATCGTGATTAGACATTTATATGCTTTACAAAGTGATCACCTGGCATCATACATAGTTATTACTGGCTATATTCCCTACACTCTACATCCCTGTGACTATTGTGTAACCACCGATTTAGGCTTAGTGCTTTCTCTCTTTTCACCCAGTCCCCTAAACCCTGTCCCATCTGTCAATCATCAGTTTGTTCTTTGTACCTATGAAATCTGCTTTGTTTTGTTTGTTTGCTTTGTTTTCCCCCACATATAAAATGTGGAATCATACGATATTTTTCTTTCCCTTTCTGATTTATTTCACTTAGCATAATACCCTCTAGGTCCATGCATATTGTTGCAAATGGTAAGATTTCATTCTTTTTTTATCATTACTATTCCGCTGTATATATGCACCACCTCTTCTTTATCCAGTTGCCTATGGGTGGGCGCTCGGGTTGCTCCCCTATCTTGGCTTTTGTAAATAATGCCGCAGGAACGAGATCTTGTTGAATGTGCCCTCTGGCGCCTGCATCCCATCCAGTTGGTAGAAAGACTCTCAGTGGAGCCTTTACCCCGTCAGAAGGGGAGCAGCGCTGAAGCCGATGGAAAAGCGCCGAGCACATGGCGAGCCCACGGGTTCCAGCCAGGGGTCAGCCCTGGGCGCCCTTAGGGTAGCCTGGTGTCAGCTGGGGTCAGTTCTGGAGCTGGGCTCAGGCTGGGCAGTCGTGGCAGCTCCAGATGGGATAGTCTTCTGGGCAGCCGGTCGAGAGGCCTGTAGTCAAGCATTTTAGTGAAACTCGAAGGGTTCCTGTTGCTTCCATCGGACAGCCAGTACCAGGCCCTGGGTAGCGCACAGGCTGGCGGGATTTAAATTTTAACTTCTCAGTGCTTCTGCAGTGACGGGGTTGGGGAGGCAGTCGTGTGGCATGAGGAATGGCATTCGTTCCACCCCATGGGCTTCTGTATTGTGGAGCTGTTAGTCAAATTCCTTTCATAGAGGAGCACATGTCCTCCCAACACCACCACAGGAACGCGAGCGCGTGGGGAAGTGGCCGGGGCCGATTCCCTCCCTCCTCCAGCCGAGCGTGTGGGAGGCGCCGCTCCCTGGGTTTGAGGGGCCAGCAAGGGGCACAGGTGCACTTCAGGCGGGTCTGGAGTGAGCCAGCCTCGGTCACGGGGCCGAAACGTGCTCGGAGTGTTAGCCGTGCTCTGTGGGAAAGGATTCAGCACCAGCGATGAAGAGCCGGCCGTGCGTGCGAGGAGGGCGTGGAAACAGGAGGCCTGGGGGCTCCTGGTGTTACCGTGGGCGTGGGCTGCTGGCCAGAGCTGCAGCTCCTTTCATTTCACTGCCCTTGAGAGAGAATGAACGCGAGGCTACTGCAATTCATTGCATTTTAGAATAAAGTGTTGTATTAAAAGTGCCCTAAGAAATGAAACCGTCTCTAAGGTAGATCACACTGAAGTAGAGTGAGTGCTTGTCCCCTGGAAGGCACTTCTGCACAAGCAGTTCAAGTTCAGCTGAGCCAGTGGGAGCCTAGGTCTGTGTGAGCAGGTCAGGTGGATGCTGAGAAACGGGCCGGACGTCATCCAGAGCACGAATTTTGATCCTGCCCCGGCATGTTCCCAAGCCTAGTGCTGGTCATAACCACCCTTCTGAGAAGGTGAGAATTATAACTCACCCGGTCCATTGCCAGTTCTTCATTTTAATTGTTACCTCATTTCAGACCTGGCTAGACGAGGGAACAATACGTGTTTTTAATTACCCACCTGTCTGTCCTGAAAACCGTTTCTCTGTTGCTTTACAGCATGGCATTGTCTATTTTACGAATTGTTATTCTTGAAATCCTGTGCTTTCATATACTTCACTGTGTTCTGTCCCATGATACTGGTTCTTCCCAGCTCAAACTTAAAAATAATCTTTCATCATACAGTTTTTAAAGGTAACAGTTTCTAAAGGTTTCAGAAGTCTATTGGAATGTTGATCATTGAATACTGGTGGTTTACTTATTGGAAAGTTACATTTTAAATAAAGTATTAAAGTAGAAGTGATACTTTGATTTTATTATAGATCCATATAAAAATATTACAATGTCTTCATACTTATATGAGAATGTATATGATTATCTAATCACTAGGCTGTACCCCTGAAACTAATAAAAAATAATATTGAATGTAAACTGTAATTGAAAGTAAGTTTTAAAAAGGGGAAGAAAATTTAGGAGCCCCAAGCTCCTTTGCAGATACTACATCAGAGCACATCACTGGGGAACACATCTGGAAGTGTTACTCCTTTCCTCAGTTTTAGGCATATCTTAAGGGGTTGGCTGGAGAGTGGGTGTTTACGTTGAGTGAATGTTTGATAAAGATTTCTCCCATTGTAAAATTCATTTTTTAAAGAGTCTTCTGAGTTTCCTGTAAAGGTCTACTTGTTAACGAATACTCTTGTAAAAATGTTTTAAGAGCTTTAACACCTAGAGGTGCTAACTGTCCTGCTCTGTGGTACAGTTATTAGTTGTTACAAAGTGACACATTTAAGCAGTATTAATAACTGTATCAAATGTGATCTCAAGTGCCACTCTTTTTGAAGCACAATTGAGTCCCTACAGATGATGTATTAAATCCCTACAGATTTAATTAACATGGAGATTGCTATGAAACTATAAACACCCCAAGAGTCCAGGATACTCACACTATGCTTCCTCTAAAAGAGGAGAAAAGCAGTAAATACAAAGTATCAAAGGTAGGGCATTTTAAAAATTATTTGAGTTATTTTAATAATCAAAATAACTGAAACAGTTTATTTGCATTATTTTGATTAAATTTGTAGTGATTGAGAATTATGTGAATTGAAGTAATTCATTTTAATTAATAACATATCAAATACATTTAATTATTGATCTGAATTATTTGAATTAATTATTTGGCCCCCCTAAGAAGACTTAATGTTCTTTGAGGGCAGGAGCCCCTCTTGTCTGCTTCTGCATTTACCGCAGCACCTTTTCCTGAAGGTTTCCAGGTGCTGTGATGACCCTACAGTGCAATCCTACAGGATGTAGGAGAAAATCTAGAACATTTGCCACAAAAACATCATCTCATCCTGAACCACAAGGTGGATGAGCCACCAATGCCTCACTTTTTGGGTATATGTTTAAGTGTGAAACTAATGGAAAATTTTCACCTTATTTTTAAGGCAAGGTTAAATGCTTATTATGAACTACTGCTTTTGGTATCAGATATTAATTTTTTTTTCAGTAAGATCATCCACATACGATGGAGAAAGAGCTTGTCAGTTCTGTATCTCTGGTCTGAAGCAGATCAAAGAGGTCTTATTAATTATTCATTATGACATTTTGCATGTTATTTTACTTTTTATAATTACCAGTCTGTATAATTAACCTTTCATTGAGTTGAAGTGCTTAACATTAAGTATGGCTATAATTACAACTATTTAAAAAAGTATATGGAAGAATTTAAAAATCTTTAATTAGAAAGAAAACTGTCCCCCCCTGCCCCAGGTCTATAGTGAATTTTTTTAATTTTTTTTTTTTTGGTCAACAAGTATCTTTAATTATTTAAACAAAAAGATAAAAACCAGAAAAGCTGAGCGATCGGTAATGTTCTGACTGGTGATAGTTGTGCAGTTTCATGAGCCTCATGTTTTGCCTCTTGGGTTAGAGACGTGGTCTGAGTCCGTGAGCATTTCTGATTCTGTAACACACATTCCTAGAGTGCAGAGATGGTTCGGTCCAGCCTGGTCGTGCTGTGGCTGAGAAGGCAGATGGGCATGGCGCGGCCCCCTGGGGTTGCTGAGAGGAGCGCACGCTGCCCTCCCCGGGAACGGAGCGGACATGCCAGGGATCAGCTCCAGAGGGTGGTTCAGCTGGCACAGCGACCGGCCTCCTCCTGTCTGCTCAGTGCTCTTCCTATTACACCGTAAATTGGGAAGAATTCAGTCCAAATCTAATTCAAATGGACGAGATTGGGAATAGCACCGAAGACATGAGAGGTGGTTTGCTTTCTGTAAAGTATTCTGTCTTAGCAAATAGCTCTTGACAGGGAGTCAGTCCCCTTCCTTGAGGACACCTCCTGCAGGTCTTAAGCAGGAGCCATGGTGACTCGTGTTTGGTGACCTTCAGGCTGTAACCCAGCGACGAGGCCAAGTCTGAAGGGCAGTGTGGTGCCTGTTCAGTGGGGCTGATGTCACAGAAACGGTAGACCTGCTTCTGCATTGTCAGGTTTCATCCTCAAGGGCGGGTTCCCTCGGGTCCTGCCCTGGAGGTTTCTGTGTGGGGCAGCCGCCCCCTACCCCATGCTTACGGGACAAACGGGGACTGCTCTCCGGTGCCTGGGCTCCACTCTCCGTCCTTGCAGCCGTGGGCGGTTCTGTGCCTGCGTGTCTCTGATCCTGGGGAGGGCTTTGGAATGAACCTGAATCCTGCTTCGGCCCTTGGAGAAGGGGACAGTCACAGCCACCTCTTAGGGTTATTGTAAGAATTCTGCATTACTTGACCACTCAGAGTACCCAGCACGCGGCCGGTCTGAGAGGGCCTTGGCCTCGTCGGCCTCTGCGGCACCGCGTGGCGTCTCCCACAGCCCATTTCTTCTGTTTCCCTGCTGCTGCCACATGTCAGATCGCCACATGCTTTTCCAGCGATGAGCATATGGCAAGTCTCTTCAGGCTCTTATCTAGCCTGTGCTACACGGTGGTTGCCCCGATCAAGCCATCCCCGGGACCCAAACCCACAGAAACAAAAACCAAATCTCTCGTTAAGCTGTTCACAGCCCTCCGAGCCCGGGTTCCACGGATCTTCCTCATCTGCCTGTGGCTCAGCTGTTCCAGCTGCAGCGATCTTGATGCCCAGGGCCGGGGCCACTGGGAGGTGTCTGGAGACATCTTTCAGCTGTGAGAGAAAATTGAGAGTGACTTAAAGAACTCCTGGTACAACGAGTGACATAATTAGCTCTGCCCTTCATGACAGGAGGGCAGAGCCAGAGGAAGGACATGAGTCTGCTATTGATCTTATTTCCTATGAATACCTCATAGGTGAATGGCATCTGTAACTGCAGAATAAATACAAATTGGTCTTGGGGGGTGATGAATATATTTGTTCAGGAATGGCCCCAAATGAGAGTTCTAGTGAAAGAACTAAAATGGGCATTCTGGCCCTGGCTCGCCGTCTGTGTGACCTTGAGCTGTCCTATTCTTTGCGAGGTGCAGCTTCTTCCAGTTGGGCTCAGCCAGCTGCCCTCAGAGCTCCTGTTCCGCTGTGGCATTTTCTCCACCCCTGTATCCATCCCGTCTTGAACAGGTCAGGGTGCAGCACTGAGACTTTGGGTGCAGTGCTGAGCCTCGTTAATCTGGTGGAGCCACTGGGTGGGCTCAAGGGAAAAAGGAAAGGAGAAATCAAAAGTGCAGGAACAAAAAAGGAGCCCAGAAATGGAGATGCGCTGACGACAGAGAGGAAGATGGACAGTAACCATTTCTCCAGGTGGTGCTAAACGGGATGGATGCCCCTCTCCCGCTCTTACCCCATCCTGTGGGGTCCCTGCCTGCAGGTGGATTTAATAGAGTTCTGTCAGGAGGGGCGGTTCCAGGTGATGCCCTGGAGTTGATCCTGGCAGGGCTCTGACGCCAGCTGCTCTTCACTAGCCGTGTGGCCTTGGGAGGTTCCTTGGCCTTTCCTTGCCTCTGTTTTCTCATCTGTAAAATGGGGATCATAATGTATCTCAGTCACAAGGTGGTTATGAAGGCCACCGGCTACTCCAAACAGTGCTTAGCACATGACAGGCACTCAGAAAGTGTTAGCAGTTATTAATGCTTATGTGGACCTGACTGAAGGTTAATAGGATGGAAATCTGTGGTTCCTTATTTATCTTATTATTTCATTTATCCATAGTTTATTAGCTTTTTGAAATTAATTTTTAGGTAGATTTTTTTTTTGAATGAATCAAGTGATTTATCATATATTTCATTAGATGCAGTTCTTCTGGTTTTCCAGTTTATGAAAATCTATTTTGACATGCCTTTTATTGACCCCTTTCAAAGAACTTCAGGGGTAATCTTCACTGTTTTATTTTATTACTATCTAATGCCATATCCTTCAATAGTTCTTTTAAATTAAAAGGTTGCCATTAAAATTTTTTATTATATACAATTTCAGGTTAATTGTCCTTTTTTAATTTTAATTTTAGGCAACTCTTCCCCATTTATAAATAATCAAAAAGATTCACTACAACTCTACCTATAGGTGGTGGCGTTTGTATTTATTTAGACGCATTAAGAGCTCACAGCTGCAGTCGCCCTGATGGAAACTAGGTGTGCACGGCAAGTGTGCATGAGGCCTTGCCCGGCTTAAAATCTTTTGCAGGTTTAGGAGTAATTTTTTTTCTGTTCTTGCCCAAGCCTTCTCATTCTTGTTCATTACTCTTCTCCTTTTCTAGCATTTGGAAGCTGTGCCAAAAATGCTTGACAATGTTAGGATGTCTTATCTGGTGCTGGCAGCTGAGGCCACACAACAGGCTAGACGTCGCTTAGCCCACAGGCCCAGGCAGAGCCCAGCACCGGAACGGCCTTCCCAGCGGAGCAGAGCCAGGCTAGCTAAGAAAGCCCTCTGAGCAATGTTTAATCTAGGAATCGGCTACTACCAACTGCCCATTTTTAGAATGTGTTTAAATTTCGACATGATTTTTCCTCCGTGCTGAAGCTAGTGTGTGGACTGTCTCTTAGTCATTGTCATGGGACTTAATGTCAGTTTGACTGGAACCGGCAGATGTGGGAATGCCGCCCGGAGTCCTCGCCGAGCAATTCCACCGGCTGCTTGGCCCGTGGACAGTGGAGGGTTTGTTGTCTGCCTGCTGCAGTGGAGTTCAAGTTGTTTTGTAATTGTTAGTGTAAATAGGGACCAGCTAAGAAGCGACTGTAATTTAGACTGACATGTTTTTATTTTAATAATTGACATCAGGAACCTGGATCTAAAATGCAAAAGTGCCACCTCAGGTCACCTTTCCTTGGTGTCTGCCTGGAGGTGGAGCTTGAGTTTTACTACTTTTGGTTGTACTCTTGGAAACCCTGAGAGGGCTAAGGTGGGGCTGCTGGCCAGGCCTGCGGGGATGTGGGTCAGCCGAGTGCACTCCGGAGAATTTCCAGGATGCTGGAAGGGCCTTCGGGCTTTATTTGCGCATGGGGACCCAGGGCTCCTGCCCAAACGCAGTTGTTTCTGGCTTTGTATTGTCATGGCAACCCATGCGCACCTCCATCTCAGCACCTTTGCATTGCCTGTTGGTGCTCACTAGAGCGAATGCTTGCTAAGGGTGTGTTCAGTAAACCCTTTACTGCATAAGTTACTTAGTTATTTTTTGTTTAAAGTATTTATAAACGGGCTTTGTTGAGGCTTTACGGCTGACGTTGGAGGCCCCTGAAACAGGCTTGTGCGCAGAGCTGGGAAGATGTGCTGGGTGTGCGCTCCCCCGACTTCTGCTGGCAGGACGGGTTCAGCTGGAGTGGATTCCAAGTCACTCAAGGATGCTCTCCTTTTGCCTCCGTGTGCTATAAAAATGCAATCATGTTAAAATTTAATACGGCAGTTCTCTGTGCCTTGTGAACGTGGTGCCCACTAAGTGGAAAAAAGCCGTTTTCAAATGGAGCTGAGTAGCCAAATCGATAGCTCGGTCTTTATCTCGCGTTAGAGCTCTGAGGCTTTCAGGAGCTCCTTCGTGTTTGCGATTTCATCTCTCCTCACGGCCCTTTGGAGGAAATGGAGAGACACTTTCTCCACTTTGCTGATGTGAAGGCATGACTAGGTTTTTGGTCACAAAAGATATGCTCTCCCATGTATCACAGTGATGCGGGGATAAATGAGAATGGCCATAACCAATAAGGTCAATTTTATCAAGAAGCTTTAAGGAAGCATATTTTTCCCCAAACATTTTCAAACAAATTAAAAGCAACTGATATTTTTCCTCTTACCAAGTAGTGTTAATTGAAAATTATTTGGCAAAAAACACAATGAATCGCACCACCAGAAATAACCTCTATTAATAGTATATAATGTATATTTTTCCCGGGTTCTTCAGTATCCATCCATGCATCCACCCACCTACCATTCGATCCACTCACCCGTCTATCCATCCACCCATCTATACTCTTAACCAATACCGTTGTATTATGAAACGTAGCTTTATTACTTGCTCCCTTTTCTAGTTACTAGTGTATCATGCAAAATTTCCATGTTAATAAATGTTTTTACCAAATATCATTTTTAATGGCTGCATACTAGATAACAGATCTCCGAGTTATGAGAGTATTTCAGATGAGCAGATTGAACTACTGTTGTTGAAAATAATGGGAGGCTGGCCCTGCCCTCATAGTCCACGGAGGGAGCTAAGAGCTATCCCAGGTCGATGGGGGAGGCCAAGAGAAAGGTCTTGATTGAAGGGTGGGGAGAATTTGATCAGAGAAGGTGGGGAGCTCATTCCCAGTGAGAACAGGAGGAGGCATCGTTAGGAGCCGGGGAATTTTATGGGCTATTGCCTGACATTATGGAACGTAGGAGGAGAGGTCAGCTGAGATAGAGGCAGCTGTGTGGATAGAGGTGTAAAAAGGGCACCGGATGGGCTTGGGGGAGGAACCCAGGAGCTCAGAGTGGCAGGAACCTCAGATTGGGGCAGGGGGCAGGAGTGGCAGTTTAGAGGGCTGGGGGGGATCATGAAGGTGTCTGCTGAGAGGCTGGATTTTACTCTGCCATTGAGAAACGCCACAGAAGGGTGCTGAATCAGGGTTGGGTATTTCTTATATCGACATTTACTTGGCACAGTTGGCAAAAATTCTGAAGCATCCCCAGGACCTCCCTGCAGACCTGCGCCCAGTGTGAGGTACAGGCAGGGGCCCTTTGTGCCCCACCAGCTCCCCACTTCATATCAGGTGAACGTGGCCAGCTGCAAGGAGACAAAGATTTTAAAGATCATTTGACTGCCACCTCGAGTTTTTGTTTATTGAAAAAGACACCAAATAGAAGACACTCTCCAACCTCATTGGAAGGGACCTTATCAGGCACCTAACTACAGATAGATATTTACCCTGTCTGCGGACATCAAAAACCCCTCCAGGGTGAGAAGCTGCTGAAACCAGAGGTAGACAGATATCCCAAGACACTGCAAAGCCTGTAAGCCTGTAGATTGAGATTGAATTCAGAATCCATTTTGTCTTTCCTGTCTGCTAATTATATTAGACATAATAATAGTTATACTTGTTCTTTGGGTTTTTCTATATTGTCCAACTGTTTATGATTACTGACCAGGTATACTATAACTATTAAAAAATAAAAATAAAAATGTGAGAGACACACCCTAACAGATACTAATACATCATATAGATAGACCCAGAGACACTTCTGGAAGTAACATCACCATGGCTGCCCAAGGAGAACACCAAGTTCAGTGCAAACTTGTATTAGTTGGTGATGGTAGGACCGGGAAAACTGCATCCGTGACACGTCATCTGACTGGTGAATTTGAGAACTAGGTAGCCAGCCTGTGTGTTGAGGTCCACCCTCTCGTGTGATGGACCCCGTGTGAGGTCCATCTCCGTCAGAGGGCCCATTAAGTTCAATGTGTGGGACACAGAGGGCCGGAAGGTCAGCGGACTGAGACGGCTATTACATCCAGGCCCAGCGGGCCATTATAATGCTAGATGTACCTTCGACAGCTCCTTACAAGAATGTGCCTAACTGGCATAGAGATCTGGCAGAAGTGTGTGAAAACATCCCTACCGTGTTGTGTGGCAACAGAGCGGATATTAAGGATGGGAAAGTTAAGGGAAAATCAATTGTCTTTCACTGAAAGAAGAATCTTCAGTACTACATACAACATTTCTGCTAAAAGTAGCTACAACTCTGAAAAGCCCTTCCTCTGGCTTGCCAGAAAACTAACTGGAGACCCGGATTTAGAGTTTGTTGCCGTGCCTGCTCTTGCCCCACCCGAGGTTGTTCTGGACCCGGCTTTGGCAGCACAGTATGAGCTCGACCGAGAGGCTGCTCAGGCCGCTGCTCTCCCTGACGGGGATGACGACCTGTGAGAAGGGGGAGCTGGAGCCCGGCGTCAGAAGTCTGGATTTGTAGGCAACTGTCCCGCGATGTGAGTGTGCAGCGTGTTTGCCATTTTGTTATATAGCTGAGAGGAGCCGGTGCTTGATCTTTGGGATGCTGAAAGAGATGAGTGGGCTTCGGAGTGAACGTGGCAGTTAAGAAAGACCTCCATTTTTTGGACCTGCGTTTTAGCTGTTTGGGAACAAAGTTGTTTCCTTATTGAGTTTCAACTATTAGAATGCTGCAGCCCGGCCGGGCGTGGCTCAGCGGTTGAGCATCGGCCTGGGATCCAGGAGGCTGTGGTTCGATTCCCGGTCAGGGCACAGGCCCGGGTTGTGGGCTCGATCCCCGGTCAGGGGTGTGCAGGACGCAGCGGATCAATGACTCTCCATCATTGATGTTTCTATCTCTCTCCCCCTCTCCCTTCCTCTCTCTGAAATCAATATATATTTAAAGAAAAAAAGAAAGAAAAATAGAGAATGCTGCAGCTGCATCACAATATTCAGTGGTGAAACCTTGTTTATTACTGTCATTCCCATTCCTTTTCCCTTAGAATCAGAATAAAGTTGTATTTCAAATATAAAAAGAAGAAAATAATGGGAAATACCGTCATAGCTGGTGCAGCCTGTGCAGAATTCGGACGACGTGAGGAAGAGTAGGAAGGGATTGGATTAAAATCTCCATCCGTTCCTTGACATAGTGGTGCCAGGGAGGGACCCTCCGGGTGGCCGTTCTTGCTGCTGGTCCCTGAACCATCACCTGGGAACTTGTCAGAAATGCAGGAGATCGGGCCGCACCCAGGCCTACTGACTCAGGAACTGGGAGGGAACCCCGGCAACCTGTGCTTCACAAGGAGTTTGATGCGGGTAACATTTGAGAACCACTGTTGTGGGATAGGCCAGTCAGGCCCAGACCCACCTGAGAATAGTCCTGGGGTCAGAGTTGGTGGGAATCTTGCTGTGTCTGCACTAGCTGCGTGGCTGGGAAAGTTGGGAACCCGGGCAGGTAGAGAACTACATATGGTAGCAAGGCACGAGCCCCGCCAGGGCCAGATGTTCAGCAAGAGGGCTTGGGGGCTTTGGGCCCAGGTCCATCCACCCAGACAAACCACAGTTTAGCCCGGCCGGGCGTGGCTCAGCGGTTGAGCATTGACCTAGGATCCAGGCGATCGGGGTTCGATTCCCGGGCAGGGCACATGCCTGGGTTGCGGGCTGCAGCTGATCAATGACTCACTCATCATTGATGTTTCTGTCTCTCTCTCCCTCTCCTTCCCTCTCTCTGAAATCAATAAAGATATATTAAAAACAAAAACAAAAACACACACACCACAGTTTAATTGCTGCCTGATATGTAGTAGGCACTATGGTAGAGTTTTGGACTAAGATAATTTAACGAGTGGATTATTTAAGGGTTTAATAATTAAAAAGGAATGTGTAAACTTTGAGCTATTTCCTTGTTGGAAGCTACTTCACCAACTGTTTTGGGATCAATGCTGTGATGCCAGCCAGTGATGGGAGAGATTTGCCCTTTTATGGAGTGGCTGCATCTTTCACACACTCCGCACAGGCAGCCAGATGTGAATCCGGGATCCACACCTGGAGTCAGTCCTGGGTTCTGTGTGATTAGCAAAGGATTTCAAAACTTCCGAATATGCAAGGAGCTCGTACGACTCAGTATCAAACAAACAGTCCAATTAAAAAATGGGTAGAAGACCTGAATAAATACTTCTCTAAAGAGGAAATACAGATGGCCAATAGACAAAAGATGTTCAACAGTCACTAATCATCAGGGAAATGCAAATTAAAACCACAATTAATTATCACCTTGTACCTGTCAGAATGGCTACCATCAATAAATCAACAAACAACAAGTGTGGAGAAAAGGGAACCCTTGTGTGCACTGTTGGTGGGAATCTAAAATGGTGCAGCCACTATGGAAAACAGTATGGAGGTTGCTCAAAAAATTAAATATAGAACTACCATATGATCCAGCAGCCCCACACCTGAATTTATATCAGTAACTTGAAGAGATATCTCCACCCCCATGTTCATTATAGCATTATTCACAAAAGCCAAGATGTGGAAACAACCTAAGTGTCCATTGATAAATGAGTGGATAAAGAAGATGTATGTTTCTACAGTGGAATATGATTCAGCCATAAAAAGAAGGGAATCTTGCCATGTGTGA